>NW_028270178.1:40766907-41084858 GCF_037043375.1 Chiloscyllium plagiosum
CCTATCTGTCCCCATCACTATGAACCTCCTATCTGTCGCCCTCACTGTGAACGTCCCATCTGTCCTCCTCACTTTGAACCCTCCTATCTGTCCCCTCACTGTGACCCTCCTGTCTGACCCCCTCACTGTGAACCCCGTATCTGTCCCCCTACTGTGACCCTCCTATCTGTCCCCTCACTGTGCACCTCCTATCTGTCCCCCTCACTGTGAACCCCCTATCTGTCCCCCTCACTGTGAACCTCCTATATGTCCCCTCGCTGTGACCCTCCTATCTGTCCCCTCACTGTGCACCTCCTATCTGTCCCCCTCACTGTGAACCCCCTATCTGTCCCCCTCACTGTGAACCCCTATCTGTCCCCTCACTGTGCACCTCCTATCTGTCCCCTGGCTGTGAACCTCCTATCTGTTCCCTCACTGTGCACCTCCTATCTGTCCCCTCACTGTGAACCTCCTATCTGTCCCCTCACTGTGAACCCCGTATCTGTCCCCCTCACTGTGACCCTCCTGTCTGTCCCCTCACTGTGAACCTCCTATTTATCCTCTCACAGTGAACCTCCTATCTGTCCCACACATTGTGAACCTCCTATCTGTCCCCCTCACTGTGACCCTCCTATCTGTCCCCTCACGGTGAGCCTCCTATCTGTCCCCTCACCGTGAGCCTCCTATCTGTCCCCTCACTGTGAATCTCCTATCTGTCCTCTCACTGTGAACCACGATCGGTCCCCTCACTGTGAACCCCCTATCTGTCCCCCTCATTGTGAGCCTCCTATCTGTCCCCCTCACGGTGTGAGCCTCCTATCTGTCCCCCTCACAGTGAACCTCCTATCTGACCCCTCACTGTGAGCCTCCTGTCTGTCCTCCTCACTGTGACCCTCCTATCTGTCCCCCTCACTGTGCACCTCCTATCTATCCCCCTCACTGCGAACCTCCTATCTGTCCACCTCACTGTGAATCTCGTAGCTGTCCCCCTCACGGGGTAGCTCCTATCTGTCCCCCTCACTATGAACCTCCTATCTGTCCCCCTCACTGTGACCCTCCTATCTGTCCACCTCACTGTGAATCTCGTAGCTGTCCCCCTCACGGGGTAGCTCCTATCTGTCCCCCTCACTATGAACCTCCTATCTGTCGCCCTCACTGTGAACCTCCTATCTGTCCCCTCACTGTGACCCTCCTATCTGTCCCCTCACTGTGCACCTCCTATCTGTCCCCTCACTGTGAACCTCCTATCTGTCCCCTGGCTGTGAAGCCCCTATCTGTGCCCCTCACTGTGACCCTCATTTCTGTCCCCTCACGGTGAGCCTCCTATCTGTCCCCCTCACTGTGAAACTCCTATCTGTCCCCTCACTGTGAACCCCCTATCTGTCCCCCTCACTGTGACCCTCCTATCTGTCCCCCTCACTGTGAGCCGCCTATCTGTCCCCCTCACTGTGAACCCCCTATCTGTCCCCCTCACTGTGACACTCCAATCTGTCCCCCTCACTGTGACCCTCCTATATGTCCCCTCACTGTGACCCTCCTATCTGTCCCCCTCACTGTGAAACTCCTATCTGTCCCCTCACTGTGAGCCTCCTATCTGTCCCCCTCACTCTGACCCTCCTATCTGTCCCCCTCACTGTGAGCCACCTGTCTGTCCCCCTCACTGTGACCCTCCTATCTGTCCCCCTCACTGTGAACCTCCTATCTGTCCTTCTCACTTTGAACCCTCCTATCTGTCCCCTCGCTGTGACCCTCCTATCTGTCCCCCACACTGTGAACCCCGTATCTGTCCCCCTCACTGTGAACCTCCTATCTGTCCCCTCACAGTGAACCTCCTATCTGTCCACTCACAGTGAACCTCATATCTGTCCCCACACTGTGCAACTCCTATCTGTCCCCTGGCTGTGAACCTGCTATCTGTTCCCTCACTGTGCACCTCCTATCTGTCCCCTCACTGTGAACCTCCTATCTGTCCCCTCACTGTGAACCCCCTAACTGTCCCCCTCACTGTGACACTCCAAACTGTCACCCTCACTGTGACCCTCCTATATGTCCCCTCACTGTGACCCTCCTATCTGTCCCCCTCACTGTGAACCTCCTATCTGTCCCCCACACTGTGAACCCCCTATCTGTCCCCCTCACTGTGAACCTCCTATCTGTCAGCCTCAATGTGGGCCTCCTATCTGTCCCCCTCACTATGAACCTCCTATCTGGCCCCCTCACTGTGACCCTCCTATCTGTCCCCCTCACTCTGAACCTCCTATCTGTCCCCTCACTGTGACCCTCCTATCTATCCCCCTTAATGTGAACCTCCTATCTGTCCCCTCACTGAGAATGTCTTAT
Source organism: Chiloscyllium plagiosum (assembly GCF_037043375.1). NCBI lineage: Eukaryota > Metazoa > Chordata > Chondrichthyes > Orectolobiformes > Hemiscylliidae > Chiloscyllium > Chiloscyllium plagiosum. Next base: position 40,769,227 of record NW_028270178.1, read on the forward strand.
CTGTCCCCTCACAGTGAATCTCCTATCAGTCCCCCTCACTGTGAGCCTCCTATCTGTCCCCCTCACTCTGACCCTCCTATCTGTCCCCCTCACTGTGAGCCTCCTGTCTGTCCCCCTCACAGTGACCCTCCTATCTGACCCCCTCACTGCGCACCTCCTATCTGTCCCGCTTACTGTGAACCTCCTATCTGTCCTTCTCACTTTGAACCCTCCTATCTGTCCCCTTGCTGTGACCCTCCTATCTGTCCCCCTCACTGTGAACCCCGTATCTGTCCCCCTCACTGTGAACCTCCTATCTGTCCCCTCACAGTGAACCTCCTATCTGTCCCCACACTGTGCAACTCCTATCTGTCCCCTGGCTGTGAACCTGCTATCTGTTCCCTCACTGTGCACCTCCTATCTGTCCCCTCACTGTGCACCTCCTATCTGTCCCCTGGCTGTGAACCTCCTATCTGTTCCCTCACTGTGCACCTCCTATCTGTCCCCCTCACTGTGAGCCTCCTATCTGTCCCCTCACTGTGAACCTCCTATCTGTCCCCTCACTGTGAACCCCGTATCTGTCCCCCTCACTGTGACCCTCCTGTCTGTCCCCTCACTGTGAACCTCCTATTTATCCTCTCACAGTGAACCTCCTATCTGTCCCACACATTGTGACCCTCCTATCTGTCCCCTCACGGTGAGCCTCCTATCTGTCCCCTCACCGTGAGCCTCCTATCTGTCCCCTCACTGTGAATCTCCTATCTGTCCTCTCACTGTGAACCACGATCGGTCCCCTCACTGTGAACCCCCTATCTGTCCCCCTCATTGTGAGCCTCCTATCTGTCCCCCTCACGGTGTGAGCCTCCTATCTGTCCCCCTCACAGTGAACCCCCTATCCGTACCCTTCACTGTGACCCTCCTATCTGTCACCCTCACTGTGAACCTCCTATCTGACCCCTCACTGTGAGCCTCCTGTCTGTCCTCCTCACTGCGAACCTCCTATCTGTCCCCCTCACTGTGACCCTCCTATCTATCCCCCTCACTGCGAACCCCCTATCTGTCCCCCTCATTGTGAGCCTCCTATCTGTCCCCCTCACGGTGTGAGCCTCCTATCTGTCCCCCTCACAGTGAACCTCCTATCTGACCCCTCACTGTGAGCCTCCTGTCTGTCCTCCTCACTGTGACCCTCCTATCTGTCCCCCTCACTGTGCACCTCCTATCTATCCCCCTCACTGCGAACCTCCTATCTGTCCACCTCACTGTGAATCTCGTAGCTGTCCCCCTCACGGGGTAGCTCCTATCTGTCCCCCTCACTATGAACCTCCTATCTGTCCCCCTCACTGTGACCCTCCTATCTGTCCACCTCACTGTGAATCTCGTAGCTGTCCCCCTCACGGGGTAGCTCCTATCTGTCCCCCTCACTATGAACCTCCTATCTGTCGCCCTCACTGTGAACCTCCTATCTGTCCCCTCACTGTGACCCTCCTATCTGTCCCCTCACTGTGCACCTCCTATCTGTCCCCTCACTGTGAACCTCCTATCTGTCCCCTGGCTGTGAAGCCCCTATCTGTGCCCCTCACTGTGACCCACATTTCTGTCCCCTCACGGTGAGCCTCCTATCTGTCCCCCTCACTGTGAAACTCCTATCTGTCCCCTCACTGTGAACCCCCTATCTGTCCCCCTCACTGTGACCCTCCTATCTGTCCCCCTCACTGTGACCCTCCTATATGTCCCCTCACTGTGACCCTCCTATCTGTCCCCCTCACTGTGAGCCGCCTATCTGTCCCCCTCACTGTGAACCCCCTATCTGTCCCCCTCACTGTGACACTCCAATCTGTCCCCCTCACTGTGACCCTCCTATATGTCCCCTCACTGTGACCCTCCTATCTGTCCCCCTCACTGTGAAACTCCTATCTGTCCCCTCACTGTGAGCCTCCTATCTGTCCCCCTCACTCTGACCCTCCTATCTGTCCCCCTCACTGTGAGCCACCTGTCTGTCCCCCTCACTGTGACCCTCCTATCTGTCCCCCTCACTGTGAACCTCCTATCTGTCCTTCTCACTTTGAACCCTCCTATCTGTCCCCTCGCTGTGACCCTCCTATCTGTCCCCCACACTGTGAACCTCCTATCTGTCCCCTCACTGTGAACCTCCTATCTGTCCCCCTCACTGTGACCCTCCTATCTCTCGCCCTCACTGTGAACCTCCCATCTGTCCCCTCACTGTGAACCCCCTATCTGTCCCCCTCACTGTGACCCTCCTATCTATCCCCATCACTGTGAGCCTCCTATCTGTCCCCCTCACTGTGAACCCCATATCTGTCCCCCTCACTGTGACCCTCCTATCTGTCCCCCTCACTGTGACCCTCCTATCTGTCCCCTCACTGTGCACCTCGTATCTGTCTCCTCACTGTGAACCTCCTATCTGTCCTTCTCACTTTGAACCCCCTATCTGTCCCCCTCACTGTGACCCTCCTATCTGTCAGCCTCACTGTGAACCTCCTATCTGTCGCCCTCACTGTGAACCTCCTATCTGTCCCCTCACTGTGACCCTCCTATCTGTCCCCTCACTGTGCACCTCCTATCTGTCCCCTCACTGTGAACCTCCTATCTGTCCCCTGGCTGTGAAGCCCCTATCTGTGCCCCTCACTGTGACCCTCATTTCTGTCCCCTCACGGTGAGCCTCCTATCTGTCCCCCTCACTGTGAAACTCCTATCTGTCCCCTCACTGTGAACCCCCTATCTGTCCCCCTCACTGTGACCCTCCTATCTGTCCCCCTCACTGTGAGCCGCCTATCTGTCCCCCTCACTGTGAACCCCCTATCTGTCCCCCTCACTGTGACACTCCAATCTGTCCCCCTCACTGTGACCCTCCTATATGTCCCCTCACTGTGACCCTCCTATCTGTCCCCCTCACTGTGAAACTCCTATCTGTCCCCTCACTGTGAGCCTCCTATCTGTCCCCCTCACTCTGACCCTCCTATCTGTCCCCCTCACTGTGAGCCACCTGTCTGTCCCCCTCACTGTGACCCTCCTATCTGTCCCCCTCACTGTGAACCTCCTATCTGTCCTTCTCACTTTGAACCCTCCTATCTGTCCCCTCGCTGTGACCCTCCTATCTGTCCCCCACACTGTGAACCCCGTATCTGTCCCCCTCACTGTGAACCTCCTATCTGTCCCCTCACAGTGAACATCCTATCTGTCCACTCACAGTGAACCTCATATCTGTCCCCACACTGTGCAACTCCTATCTGTCCCCTGGCTGTGAACCTGCTATCTGTTCCCTCACTGTGCACCTCCTATCTGTCCCCTCACTGTGAACCTCCTATCTGTCCCCTCACTGTGAACCCCCTAACTGTCCCCCTCACTGTGACACTCCAAACTGTCACCCTCACTGTGACCCTCCTATATGTCCCCTCACTGTGACCCTCCTATCTGTCCCCCTCACTGTGAACCTCCTATCTGTCCCCCACACTGTGAACCCCCTATCTGTCCCCCTCACTGTGAACCTCCTATCTGTCAGCCTCAATGTGGGCCTCCTATCTGTCCCCCTCACTATGAACCTCCTATCTGGCCCCCTCACTGTGACCCTCCTATCTGTCCCCCTCACTCTGAACCTCCTATCTGTCCCCTCACTGTGACCCTCCTATCTATCCCCCTTAATGTGAACCTCCTATCTGTCCCCTCACTGAGAATGTCTTATCTGTCCCCTCACAGTGAATCTCCTATCAGTCCCCCTCACTGTGAGCCTCCTATCTGTCCCCCTCACTCTGACCCTCCTATCTGTCCCCCTCACTGTGAGCCTCCTGTCTGTCCCCCTCACAGTGACCCTCCTATCTGACCCCCTCACTGCGCACCTCCTATCTGTCCCGCTTACTGTGAACCTCCTATCTGTCCTTCTCACTTTGAACCCTCCTATCTGTCCCCTTGCTGTGACCCTCCTATCTGTCCCCCTCACTGTGAACCCCGTATCTGTCCCCTGGCTGTGAACCTGCTATCTGTTCCCTCACTGTGCACCTCCTATCTGTCCCCTCACTGTGCACCTCCTATCTGTCCCCTGGCTGTGAACCTCCTATCTGTTCCCTCACTGTGCACCTCCTATCTGTCCCCCTCACTGTGAGCCTCCTATCTGTCCCCTCACTGTGAACCTCCTATCTGTCCCCTCACTGTGAACCCCGTATCTGTCCCCCTCACTGTGACCCTCCTGTCTGTCCCCTCACTGTGAACCTCCTATTTATCCTCTCACAGTGAACCTCCTATCTGTCCCACACATTGTGACCCTCCTATCTGTCCCCTCACGGTGAGCCTCCTATCTGTCCCCTCACCGTGAGCCTCCTATCTGTCCCCTCACTGTGAATCTCCTATCTGTCCTCTCACTGTGAACCACGATCGGTCCCCTCACTGTGAACCCCCTATCTGTCCCCCTCATTGTGAGCCTCCTATCTGTCCCCCTCACGGTGTGAGCCTCCTATCTGTCCCCCTCACAGTGAACCCCCTATCCGTACCCTTCACTGTGACCCTCCTATCTGTCACCCTCACTGTGAACCTCCTATCTGACCCCTCACTGTGAGCCTCCTGTCTGTCCTCCTCACTGCGAACCTCCTATCTGTCCCCCTCACTGTGACCCTCCTATCTATCCCCCTCACTGTGAGCCTCCTATCTGTCCTTCTCACTTTGAACCCTCCTATCTGTCCCGCTTACTGTGAACCTCCTATCTGTCCCCTCACTGTGAACCCCCTATCTGTCCCCCTCACTGTGACCCTCCTATCTGTCCCCCTCACTGTGAGCCGCCTATCTGTCACCCTCACTGTGAACCTCCTATCTGTCCCCGACACTGTGAACCTCCTATCTGTCCCCTCACTGTGAACGCCGTATCTGTCCCCCTCACTGTGACCCTCCTATCTGTCACCCTCACTGTGAACCTCCTATCTGACCCCTCACTGTGACCCTCCTATCTGTCCCCCTCACTGTGAACCCCCTATCTGTCCCCCTCACTGTGACCCTCCTATCTGTCCCCCTCACTGTGAACCTCCTATCTGTCCCCCTCACTGTGCACCTCCTATCTGTCCCCTCATTGTGAACCTCCTATCTGTCCCCCTCACTGTGACCCTCCTATCTGTCCCCTCATTGTTACTTCTCCTATCTGTCCCCCTCACTGCGAACCTCCTATCTGTCCCCCTCACTGTTACCCTCATATCTGTCCACCTCACTGTGAATCTCGTAGCTGTCCCCCTCACGGTGTAGCTCCTATCTGTCCCCCTCACTATGAACCTCCTATCTGTCGCCCTCACTGTGAACGTCCTATCTGTCCTCCTCACTTTGAACCCTCCTATCTGTCCCCTCACTGTGACCCTCCTGTCTGACCCCCTCACTGTGAACCCCGTATCTGTCCCCCTCACTGTGACCCTCCTATCTGTCCCCTCACTGTGCACCTCCTATCTGTCCCCCTCACTGTGAACCCCCTATCTGTCCCCCTCACTGTGAACCCCTATCTGTCCCCTCACTGTGAACCCCGTATCTGTCCCCCTCACTGTGAACCTCCTATCTGTCCCCACACTGTGCACCTCCTATCTGTCCCCTGGCTGTGAACCTCCTATCTGTTCCCTCACTGTGCACCTCCTATCTGTCCCCTCACTGTGAACCTCCTATTTATCCTCTCACAGTGAACCTCCTATCTGTCCCACACATTGTGAACCTCCTATCTGTCCCCCTCACTGTGACCCTCCTATCTGTCCCCTCACGGTGAGCCTCCTATCTGTCCCCTCACCGTGAGCCTCCTATCTGTCCCCTCACTGTGAATCTCCTATCTGTCCTCTCACTGTGAACCACGATCGGTCCCCTCACTGTGAACCCCCTATCTGTCCCCCTCATTGTGAGCCTCCTATCTGTCCCCCTCACGGTGTGAGCCTCCTATCTGTCCCCCTCACAGTGAACCCCCTATCCGTCCCCTTCACTGTGACCCTCCGATCTGTCACCCTCACTGTGAACCTCCTATCTGACCCCTCACTGTGAGCCTCCTGTCTGTCCTCCTCACTGTGACCCTCCTATCTGTCCCCCTCACTGTGCACCTCCTATCTATCCCCCTCACTGCGAACCTCCTATCTGTCCCCCTCACTGTGACCCTCCTATCTGTCCCCTCATTGTTACTTCTCCTATCTGTCCCCCTCACTGCGAACCTCCTTTCTGTCCCCCTCACTGTGACCCTCCTATCTGTCCACCTCACTGTGAATCTCGTAGCTGTCCCCCTCACGGGGTAGCTCCTATCTGTCCTCCTCACTTTGAACCCTCCTATCTGTCCCCTCACTGTGACCCTCCTATCTGTCCCCTCACTGTGCACCTCCTATCTGTCCCCCTCACTGTGAACCCCTATATGTCCCCTCACTGTGCACCTCCTATCTGTCCCCTGGCTGTGAAGCCCCTATCTGTGCCCCTCACTGTGACCCTCATTTCTGTCCCCTCACGGTGAGCCTCCTATCTGTCCCCTCACCGTGACCCTCCTATCTGTCCCCCTCACTGTGAGCCTCCTATCTGTCCCCTCACTGTGAATCTCCTATCTGTCCTCTCACTGTGAACCACCTATCTGTCCCCTCACTGTGAACCCCCTATCTGTCCCCCTCACTGTGAGCCTCCTATCTGTCCCCCTCAGTGTGAGCCTCCTATCTGTCCTTCTCACTTTGAACCCTCCTATCTGTCCCCCTCACTGTGAGCCACCTGTCTGTCCCCCTCACTGTGACCCTCCTATCTGTCCCCCTCACTGTGAACCTCCTATCTGTCCTTCTCACTTTGAACCCTCCTATCTGTCCCCTCGCTGTGACCCTCCTATCTGTCCCCCACACTGTGAACCCCGTATCTGTCCCCCTCACTGTGAACCTCCTATCTGTCCCCTCACAGTGAACCTCCTATCTGTCCACTCACAGTGAACCTCATATCTGTCCCCACACTGTGCAACTCCTATCTGTCCCCTGGCTGTGAACCTGCTATCTGTTCCCTCACTGTGAACCTCCTATCTGTCCCCTCACTGTGAACCTCCTATCTGTCCCCCTCACTGTGAACCCCCTATCTGTCCCCCTCACTGTGACCCTCCTATCTGTCCCCCTCACTGTGAACCTCCTATCTGTCCCCTCACTGTGCACCTCCTATCTGTCCCCTCACTGTGAACCTCCTATCTGTCCCCTCACTGTGAACCCCCTATCTGTCCCCCTCACTGTGACCCTCCTATCTGTCCCCCTCACTGTGAGCCGCCTATCTGTCCCCCTCACTGTGAACCCCCTATCTATCCCCCTCACTGTGACACTCCAATCTGTCCCCCTCACTGTGACCCTCCTATATGTCCCCTCACTGTGACCCTCCTATCTGTCCCCCTCACTGTGAAACTCCTATCTGTCCCCCACGCTGTGAACCCCCTATCTGTCCCCCTCACTGTGAACCTCCTATCTGTCAGCCTCAATGTGGGCTTCCTATCTGTCCCCCTCACTATGAACCTCCTATCTGGCCCCCTCACTGTGACCCTCCTATCTGTCCCCCTCACTCTGAACCTCCTATCTGTCCCCTCACTGTGACCCTCCTATCTATCCCCCTTAATGTGAACCTCCTATCTGTCCCCTCACTGAGAATTTCTTATTTGTCCCCTCACAGTGAAGCTCCTATCAGTCCCCCTCACTGTGAGCCTCCTATCTGTCCCCCTCACTCTGACCCTCCTATCTGTCCCCCTCACTGTGAGCCACCTGTCTGTCCCCCTCACTGTGACCCTCCTATCTGTCCCCCTCACTGTGCACCTCCTATCTGTCCCGCTTACTGTGAACCTCCTATCTGTCCTTCTCACTTTGAACCCTCCTATCTGTCCCCTCGCTGTGACCCTCCTATCTGTCCCCCACACTGTGAACCCCGTATCTGTCCCCCTCACTGTGAACCTCCTATCTGTCCCCTCACAGTGAACCTCCTATCTGTCCACTCACAGTGAACCTCATATCTGTCCCCACACTGTGCAACTCCTATCTGTCCCCTGGCTGTGAACCTGCTATCTGTTCCCTCACTGTGCACCTCCTATCTGTCCCCTCACTGTGAACCTCCTATCTGTCCCCTCACTGTGAACCCCCTATCTGTCCCCCTCACTGTGACACTCCAAACTGTCCCCCTCACTGTGACCCTCCTATATGTCCCCTCACTGTGACCCTCCTATCTGTCCCCCTCACTGTGAACCTCCTATCTGTCCCCCACACTGTGAACCCCCTATCTGTCCCCCTCACTGTGAACCTCCTATCTGTCAGCCTCAATGTGGGCCTCCTATCTGTCCCCCTCACTATGAACCTCCTATCTGGCCCCCTCACTGTGACCCTCCTATCTGTCCCCCTCACTCTGAACCTCCTATCTGTCCCCTCACTGTGACCCTCCTATCTATCCCCCTTAATGTGAACCTCCTATCTGTCCCCTCACTGAGAATGTCTTATCTGTCCCCTCACAGTGAATCTCCTATCAGTCCCCCTCACTGTGAGCCTCCTATCTGTCCCCCTCACTCTGACCCTCCTATCTGTCCCCCTCACTGTGAGCCTCCTGTCTGTCCCCCTCACTGTGACCCTCCTATCTGACCCCCTCACTGCGCACCTCCTATCTGTCCCGCTTACTGTGAACCTCCTATCTGTCCTTCTCACTTTGAACCCTCCTATCTGTCCCCTTGCTGTGACCCTCCTATCTGTCCCCCACACTGTGAACCCCGTATCTGTCCCCCTCACTGTGAACCTCCTATCTGTCCCCTCACAGTGAACCTCCTATCTGTCCCCACACTGTGCAACTCCTATCTGTCCCCTGGCTGTGAACCTGCTATCTGTTCCCTCACTGTGCACCTCCTATCTGTCCCCTCACTGTGCACCTCCTATCTGTCCCCTGGCTGTGAACCTCCTATCTGTTCCCTCACTGTGCACCTCCTATCTGTCCCCCTCACTGTGAGCCTCCTATCTGTCCCCTCACTGTGAACCCCGTATCTGTCCCCCTCACTGTGACCCTCCTGTCTGTCCCCTCACTGTGAACCTCCTATTTATCCTCTCACAGTGAACCTCCTATCTGTCCCACACATTGTGACCCTCCTATCTGTCCCCTCACGGTGAGCCTCCTATCTGTCCCCTCACCGTGAGCCTCCTATCTGTCCCCTCACTGTGAATCTCCTATCTGTCCTCTCACTGTGAACCACGATCGGTCCCCTCACTGTGAACCCCCTATCTGTCCCCCTCATTGTGAGTCTCCTATCTGTCCCCCTCACGTTGTGAGCCTCCTATCTGTCCCCCTCACAGTGAACCCCCTATCCGTCCCCTTCACTGTGACCCTCCTATCTGTCACCCTCACTGTGAACCTCCTATCTGACCCCTCACTGTGAGCCTCCTGTCTGTCCTCCTCACTGCGAACCTCCTATCTGTCCCCCTCACTGTGACCCTCCTATCTATCCCCCTCACTGTGAGCCTCCTATCTGTCCTTCTCACTTTGAACCCTCCTATCTGTCCCCTCACTGTGACCCTCCTAACTGTCCCCGACACTGTGAACCTCCTATCTGTCCCCTCACTGTGAACGCCGTATCTGTCCCCCTCACTGTGACCCTCCTATCTGTCACCCTCACTGTGAACCTCCTATCTGACCCCTCACTGTGACCCTCCTATCTGTCCCCCTCACTGTGAACCCCCTATCTGTCCCCCTCACTGTGACCCTCCTATCTGTCCCCCTCACTGTGAACCTCCTATCTGTCCCCCTCACTGTGCACCTCCTATCTGTCCCCTCATTGTGAACCTCCTATCTGTCCCCCTCACTGTGACCCTCCTATCTGTCCCCTCATTGTTACTTCTCCTATCTGTCCCCCTCACTGCGAACCTCCTATCTGTCCCCCTCACTGTTACCCTCATATCTGTCCACCTCACTGTGAATCTCGTAGCTGTCCCCCTCACGGTGTAGCTCCTATCTGTCCCCCTCACTATGAACCTCCTATCTGTCGCCCTCACTGTGAACGTCCTATCTGTCCTCCTCACTTTGAACCCTCCTATCTGTCCCCTCACTGTGACCCTCCTGTCTGACCCCCTCACTGTGAACCCCGTATCTGTCCCCCTCACTGTGACCCTCCTATCTGTCCCCTCACTGTGCACCTCCTATCTGTCCCCCTCACTGTGAACCCCCTATCTGTCCCCCTCACTGTGAACCCCTATCTGTCCCCTCACTGTGCACCTCCTATCTGTCCCCTGGCTGTGAACCTCCTATCTGTTCCCTCACTGTGCACCTCCTATCTGTCCCCTCACTGTGAACCTCCTATTTATCCTCTCACAGTGAACCTCCTATCTGTCCCACACATTGTGAACCTCCTATCTGTCCCCCTCACTGTGACCCTCCTATCTGTCCCCTCACGGTGAGCCTCCTATCTGTCCCCTCACCGTGAGCCTCCTATCTGTCCCCTCACTGTGAATCTCCTATCTGTCCTCTCACTGTGAACCACGATCGGTCCCCTCACTGTGAACCCCCTATCTGTCCCCCTCATTGTGAGCCTCCTATCTGTCCCCCTCACGGTGTGAGCCTCCTATCTGTCCCCCTCACAGTGAACCCCCTATCCGTCCCCTTCACTGTGACCCTCCTATCTGTCACCCTCACTGTGAACCTCCTATCTGACCCCTCACTGTGAGCCTCCTGTCTGTCCTCCTCACTGTGACCCTCCTATCTGTCCCCCTCACTGTGCACCTCCTATCTATCCCCCTCACTGCGAACCTCCTATCTGTCCCCCTCACTGTGACCCTCCTATCTGTCCCCTCATTGTTACTTCTCCTATCTGTCCCCCTCACTGCGAACCTCCTATCTGTCCCCCTCACTGTGACCCTCCTATCTGTCCACCTCACTGTGAATCTCGTAGCTGTCCCCCTCACGGGGTAGCTCCTATCTGTCCTCCTCACTTTGAACCCTCCTATCTGTCCCCTCACTGTGACCCTCCTATCTGTCCCCTCACTGTGCACCTCCTATCTGTCCCCCTCACTGTGAACCCCTATATGTCCCCTCACTGTGCACCTCCTATCTGTCCCCTGGCTGTGAAGCCCCTATCTGTGCCCCTCACTGTGACCCTCATTTCTGTCCCCTCACGGTGAGCCTCCTATCTGTCCCCTCACCGTGACCCTCCTATCTGTCCCCCTCACTGTGAGCCTCCTATCTGTCCCCTCACTGTGAATCTCCTATCTGTCCTCTCACTGTGAACCACCTATCTGTCCCCTCACTGTGAACCCCCTATCTGTCCCCCTCACTGTGAGCCTCCTATCTGTCCCCCTCAGTGTGAGCCTCCTATCTGTCCTTCTCACTTTGAAGCCTCCTATCTGTCCCCCTCACTGTGAGCCACCTGTCTGTCCCCCTCACTGTGACCCTCCTATCTGTCCCCCTCACTGTGAACCTCCTATCTGTCCTTCTCACTTTGAACCCTCCTATCTGTCCCCTCGCTGTGACCCTCCTATCTGTCCCCCACACTGTGAATCCCGTATCTGTCCCCCTCACTGTGAACCTCCTATCTGTCCCCTCACAGTGAACCTCCTATCTGTCCACTCACAGTGAACCTCATATCTGTCCCCACACTGTGCAACTCCTATCTGTCCCCTGGCTGTGAACCTGCTATCTGTTCCCTCACTGTGCACCTCCTATCTGTCCCCTCACTGTGAACCTCCTATCTGTCCCCCTCACTGTGAACCCCCTATCTGTCCCCCTCACTGTGACCCTCCTATCTGTCCCCCTCACTGTGAACCTCCTATCTGTCCCCTCACTGTGCACCTCCTATCTGTCCCCTCACTGTGAACCTCCTATCTGTCCCCTCACTGTGAACCCCCTATCTGTCCCCCTCACTGTGACCCTCCTATCTGTCCCCCTCACTGTGAGCCGCCTATCTGTCCCCCTCACTGTGAACCCCCTATCTATCCCCCTCACTGTGACACTCCAATCTGTCCCCCTCACTGTGACCCTCCTATATGTCCCCTCACTGTGACCCTCCTATCTGTCCCCCTCACTGTGAAACTCCTATCTGTCCCCCACGCTGTGAACCCCCTATCCGTCCCCCTCACTGTGAACCTCCTATCTGTCAGCCTCAATGTGGGCCTCCTATCTGTCCCCCTCACTATGAACCTCCTATCTGGCCCCCTCACTGTGACCCTCCTATCTGTCCCCCTCACTCTGAACCTCCTATCTGTCCCCTCACTGTGACCCTCCTATCTATCCCCCTTAATGTGAACCTCCTATCTGTCCCCTCACTGAGAATTTCTTATTTGTCCCCTCACAGTGAATCTCCTATCAGTCCCCCTCACTGTGAGCCTCCTATCTGTCCCCCTCACTCTGACCCTCCTATCTGTCCCCCTCACTGTGAGCCACCTGTCTGTCCCCCTCACTGTGACCCTCCTATCTGTCCCCCTCACTGTGCACCTCCTATCTGTCCCGCTTACTGTGAACCTCCTATCTGTCCTTCTCACTTTGAACCCTCCTATCTGTCCCCTCGCTGTGACCCTCCTATCTGTCCCCCACACTGTGAACCCCGTATCTGTCCCCCTCACTGTGAACCTCCTATCTGTCCACTCACAGTGAACCTCATATCTGTCCCCACACTGTGCAACTCCTATCTGTCCCCTGGCTGTGAACCTGCTATCTGTTCCCTCACTGTGCACCTCCTATCTGTCCCCTCACTGTGAACCTCCTATCTGTCCCCTCACTGTGAACCCCCTATCTGTCCCCCTCACTGTGACACTCCAAACTGTCCCCCTCACTGTGACCCTCCTATATGTCCCCTCACTGTGACCCTCCTATCTGTCCCCCTCACTGTGAACCTCCTATCTGTCCCCCACACTGTGAACCCCCTATCTGTCCCCCTCACTGTGAACCTCCTATCTGTCAGCCTCAATGTGGGCCTCCAATCTGTCCCCCTCACTATGAACCTCCTATCTGGCCCCCTCACTGTGACCCTCCTATCTGTCCCCCTCACTCTGAACCTCCTATCTGTCCCCTCACTGTGACCCTCCTATCTATCCCCCTTAATGTGAACCTCCTATCTGTCCCCTCACTGAGAATGTCTTATCTGTCCCCTCACAGTGAATCTCCTATCAGTCCCCCTCACTGTGAGCCTCCTATCTGTCCCCCTCACTCTGACCCTCCTATCTGTCCCCCTCACTGTGAGCCTCCTGTCTGTCCCCCTCACTGTGACCCTCCTATCTGACCCCCTCACTGCGCACCTCCTATCTGTCCCGCTTACTGTGAACCTCCTATCTGTCCTTCTCACTGTGAACCCCGTATCTGTCCCCCTCACTGTGAACCTCCTATCTGTCCCCTCACAGTGAACCTCCTATCTGTCCCCACACTGTGCAACTCCTATCTGTCCCCTGGCTGTGAACCTGCTATCTGTTCCCTCACTGTGCACCTCCTATCTGTCCCCCTCACTGTGAGCCTCCTATCTGTCCCCTCACTGTGAACCTCCTATCTGTCCCCTCACTGTGAACCCCGTATCTGTCCCCCTCACTGTGACGCTCCTGTCTGTCCCCTCACTGTGAACCTCCTATTTATCCTCTCACAGTGAACCTCCTATCTGTCCCACACATTGTGACCCTCCTATCTGTCCCCTCACGGTGAGCCTCCTATCTGTCCCCTCACCGTGAGCCTCCTATCTGTCCCCTCACTGTGAATCTCCTATCTGTCCTCTCACTGTGAACCACGATCGGTCCCCTCACTGTGAACCCCCTATCTGTCCCCCTCATTGTGAGCCTCCTATCTGTCCCCCTCACGGTGTGAGCCTCCTATCTGTCCCCCTCACAGTGAACCCCCTATCCGTCCCCTTCACTGTGACCCTCCTATCTGTCACCCTCACTGTGAACCTCCTATCTGACCCCTCACTGTGAGCCTCCTGTCTGTCCTCCTCACTGCGAACCTCCTATCTGTCCCCCTCACTGTGACCCTCCTATCTATCCCCCTCACTGTGAGCCTCCTATCTGTCCTTCTCACTTTGAACCCTCCTATCTGTCCCCTCACTGTGACTCTCCTAACTGTCCCCGACACTGTGAACCTCCTATCTGTCCCCTCACTGTGAACGCCGTATCTGTCCCCCTCACTGTGACCCACCTATCTGTCAACCTCACTGTGAACCTCCTATCTGACCCCTCACTGTGACCCTCCTATCTGTCCCCCTCACTGTGAACCCCCTATCTGTCCCCCTCACTGTGACCCTCCTATCTGTCCCCCTCACTGTGAACCTCCTATCTGTGCCCCTCACTGTGCACCTCCTATCTGTCCCCTCATTGTGAACCTCCTATCTGTCCCCCTCACTGTGACCCTCCTATCTGTCCCCTCATTGTTACTTCTCCTATCTGTCCCCCTCACTGCGAACCTCCTATCTGTCCCCCTCACTGTTACCCTCATATCTGTCCACCTCACTGTGAATCTCGTAGCTGTCCCCCTCACGGTGTAGCTCCTATCTGTCCCCCTCACTATGAACCTCCTATCTGTCGCCCTCACTGTGAACGTCCTATCTGTCCTCCTCACTTTGAACCCTCCTATCTGTCCCCTCACTGTGACCCTCCTGTCTGACCCCCTCACTGTGAACCCCGTATCTGTCCCCCTCACTGTGACCCTCCTATCTGTCCCCTCACTGTGCACCTCCTATCTGTCCCCCTCACTGTGAACCCCCTATCTGTCCCCCTCACTGTGAACCCCTATCTGTCCCCTCACTGTGCACCTCCTATCTGTCCCCTGGCTGTGAACCTCCTATCTGTTCCCTCACTGTGCACCTCCTATCTGTCCCCTCACTGTGAACCTCCTATTTATCCTCTCACAGTGAACCTCCTATCTGTCCCACACATTGTGAACCTCCTATCTGTCCCCCTCACTGTGACCCTCCTATCTGTCCCCTCACGGTGAGCCTCCTATCTGTCCCCTCACTGTGACCCTCCTATCTGTCCCCCTCACGGTGAGCCTCCTATCTGTCCCCTCACCATGAGCCTCCTATCTGTCCCCTCACTGTGAATCTCCTATCTGTCCTCTCACTGTGAACCACGATCGGTCCCCTCACTGTGAACCCCCTATCTGTCGCCCTCATTGTGAGCCTCCTATCTGTCCCCCTCACTGTGTGAGCCTCCTATCTGTCCCCCTCACAGTGAACCCCCTATCCGTCCCCTTCACTGTGACCCTCCTATCTGTCACCCTCACTGTGAACCTCCTATCTGACCCCTCACTGTGAGCCTCCTGTCTGTCCTCCTCACTGTGACCCTCCTATCTGTCCCCCTCACTGTGCACCTCCTATCTATCCCCCTCACTGCGAACCTCCTATCTGTCCCCCTCACTGTGACCCTCCTATCTGTCCCCTCATTGTTACTTCTCTTTTCTGTCCCCCTCACTGCGAACCTCCTATCTGTCCCCCTCACTGTGACCCTCCTATCTGTCCACCTCACTGTGAATCTCGTAGCTGTCCCCCTCACGGGGTAGCTCCTATCTGTCCTCCTCACTTTGAACCCTCCTATCTGTCCCCTCACTGTGACCCTCCTATCTGTCCCCTCACTGTGCACCTCCTATCTGTCCCCCTCACTGTGAACCCCTATATGTCCCCTCACTGTGCACCTCCTATCTGTCCCCTGGCTGTGAACCTCCTATCTGTTCCCTCACTGTGCACCTCCTATCTGTCCCCTCACTGTGAACCTCCTATTTATCCTCTCACAGTGAACCTCCTATCTGTCCCACACATTGTGAACCTCCTATCTGTCCCCCTCACTGTGACCCTCCTATCTGTCCCCTCACGGTGAGCCTCCTATCTGTCCCCTCACCGTGAGCCTCCTATCTGTCCCCTCACTGTGAATCTCCTATCTGTCCTCTCACTGTGAACCACGATCGGTCCCCTCACTGTGAACCCCCTATCTGTCGCCCTCATTGTGAGCCTCCTATCTGTCCCCCTCACGGTGTGAGCCTCCTATCTGTCCCCCTCACAGTGAACCCCCTATCCGTCCCCTTCACTGTGACCCTCCTATCTGTCACCCTCACTGTGAACCTCCTATCTGACCCCTCACTGTGAGCCTCCTGTCTGTCCTCCTCACTGTGACCCTCCTATCTGTCCCCCTCACTGTGCACCTCCTATCTATCCCCCTCACTGCGAACCTCCTATCTGTCCCCCTCACTGTGACCCTCCTATCTGTCCCCTCATTGTTACTTCTCTTTTCTGTCCCCCTCACTGCGAACCTCCTATCTGTCCCCCTCACTGTGACCCTCCTATCTGTCCACCTCACTGTGAATCTCGTAGCTGTCCCCCTCACGGGGTAGCTCCTATCTGTCCTCCTCACTTTGAACCCTCCTATCTGTCCCCTCACTGTGACCCTCCTATCTGTCCCCTCACTGTGCACCTCCTATCTGTCCCCCTCACTGTGAACCCCTATATGTCCCCTCACTGTGCACCTCCTATCTGTCCCCTGGCTGTGAAGCCCCTATCTGTGCCCCTCACTGTGACCCTCATTTCTGTCCCCTCACGGTGAGCCTCCTATCTGTCCCCTCACCGTGACCCTCCTATCTGTCCCCCTCACTGTGAGCCTCCTATCTGTCCCCTCACTGTGAATCTCCTATCTGTCCTCTCACTGTGAACCACCTATCTGTCCCCTCACTGTGAACCCCCTATCTGTCCCCCTCACTGTGAGCCTCCTATCTGTCCCCCTCAGTGTGAGCCTCCTATCTGTCCTTCTCACTTTGAACCCTCCTATCTGTCCCCCTCACTGTGAGCCACCTGTCTGTCCCCCTCACTGTGACCCTCCTATCTGTCCCCCTCACTGTGAACCTCCTATCTGTCCTTCTCACTTTGAACCCTCCTATCTGTCCCCTCGCTGTGACCCTCCTATCTGTCCCCCACACTGTGAACCCCGTATCTGTCCCCCTCACTGTGAACCTCCTATCTGTCCCCTCACAGTGAACCTCCTATCTGTCCACTCACAGTGAACCTCATATCTGTCCCCACACTGTGCAACTCCTATCTGTCCCCTGGCTGTGAACCTGCTATCTGTTCCCTCACTGTGCACCTCCTATCTGTCCCCTCACTGTGAACCTCCTATCTGTCCCCCTCACTGTGAACCCCCTATCTGTCCCCCTCACTGTGACCCTCCTATCTGTCCCCCTCACTGTGAACCTCCTATCTGTCCCCTCACTGTGCACCTCCTATCTGTCCCCTCACTGTGAACCTCCTATCTGTCCCCTCACTGTGAACCCCCTATCTGTCCCCCTCACTGTGACCCTCCTATCTGTCCCCCTCACTGTGAGCCGCCTATCTGTCCCCCTCACTGTGAACCCCCTATCTGTCCCCCTCACTGTGACACTCCAATCTGTCCCCCTCACTGTGACCCTCCTATATGTCCCCTCACTGTGACCCTCCTATCTGTCCCCCTCACTGTGAAACTCCTATCTGTCCCCCACGCTGTGAACCCCCTATCTGTCCCCCTCACTGTGAACCTCCTATCTGTCAGCCTCAATGTGGGCCTCCTATCTGTCCCCCTCACTATGAACCTCCTATCTGGCCCCCTCACTGTGACCCTCCTATCTGTCCCCCTCACTCTGAACCTCCTATCTGTCCCCTCACTGTGACCCTCCTATCTATCCCCCTTAATGTGAACCTCCTATCTGTCCCCCACGCTGTGAACCCCCTATCTGTCCCCCTCATTGTGAACCTCCTATCTGTCAGCCTCAATGTGGGCCTCCTATCTGTCCCCCTCACTATGAACCTCCTATCTGGCCCCCTCACTGTGACCCTCCTATCTGTCCCCCTCACTCTGAACCTCCTATCTGTCCCCTCACTGTGACCCTCCTATCTATCCCCCTTAATGTGAACCTCCTATCTGTTCCCCTCACTGTGAACCCTGTATCTGACCCCTCACTGTGACCCTCCTGTCTGTCCCCTCACAGTTGACCTCCTATCTGTCCCCTCACAGTGAACCTCCTATCTGTCCCCTCACTGTGCACCTCCTATCTGTCCCCAACCTGTGAACCTCCTATCTGTTCCCTCACTGTGCACCTCCTATCTGTCCCCTCACTGTGAACCTCCTATTTGTCCACCTCACTGTGAAACCCGTATCTGTCCCCCTCACTGTGACCCTCCTGTCTGTCCCCTCACTGTGAACCTCCTATCTGTCCCCTCACTGTGAACCTCCTATCTGTTCTCTCACTGTGACCCTCCTATCTGTCCCCTCACTGTGAACCTCCTATCTGTCCCCTCACTGTGAACCTCCTATCTGTCCCCCTCACTGTGACCCTCCTATCTGTCCCACTGAATGTGAGCCTCCTATCTGTCCCCTCACTGTGAACCTCCTATCTGTCACCTCACTGTGAACCCCTTTATCTGTCCCCCTCACTGTGACCCTCCTATCTGTCCCCCTCACTGTGACCCTCCTATCTGTCCCCCTCACTGTGAGCCTCCTATCTGTCTCCCTCACTGTGAACCTCCTATCTGTCCCCCTCACTGTGACCCTCCTATCTGTCCCCCTCACTGTGACCCTCCTATCTGTCCCCCTCACTGTGACCCTCCTATCTGTCCCCCTCACTGTGAGCCTCCTATCTGTCTCCCTCACTGTGAACCTCCTATCTGTCCCCCTCACTGTGACCCTCCTATCTGTCCCCCTCACTGTGACCCTCCTATCTGTCCCTCTCACTGTGACCCTCCTATCTGTCGCTCTCACTGCGAACCCCCTATCTGTCCCCCACACTGTGACCCTCCTATGTGTCCCCCTCACTGTGAACCTCCTATCTGTCCGCACACTGTGAACCTCCTATCTGTCCCCCTCACTGTGAGCCTCCTATCTGTCCCCCTCACTGTGAACCTCCTATCTGTCCCCACACTGTGAACCTCCTATCTGTCCCCTCACTGTGAGCCTCCTATCTGTCCCCCTCACTGTGACCCTCCTATCTGTCCCCCACACTGTGCACCTCCTATCTGTCCCCCTCACTGCGAACCTCCTATCTGTCCCCCTTACTGTGACCCTCCTATCTGTCCCCTCACTGTGAGCCTCCTATCTGTCCCCCTCACTGTGACCCTCCCATCTTTCCCCTTACTGTGAACCTATCTGCCCCCTCACTGTGACTCTCCTATCTGTCCCTCTCACTGTGACCCTCCTATCTGTCCCCACACTGTGAACCTCCTATCTGTCCCCCTCACTGTGAACCTCCTATCTGTCCACACACTGTGAACCTCCTATCTGTCCCCTCACTGTGAGCCTCCTATCTGTCCCCCTCACTGTGACCCTCCTATCTGTCCCCCACACTGTGCACCTCCTATCTGTCCCCCTCACTGCGAACCTCCTATCTGTCGCCCTCACTGTGACCCTCCTATCTGTCCCCCTCACGGTGTACCTCCTATCTGTCCCCCTCACTGTGCACCTCCTATCTGTCCTCCTCACTGTGAACCTCCTATCTGTCCTCCTCACTTTGAACCCTCCTATCTGTCCCCTCACTATGAACCTCCTATCTGTCCCCTCACTGTGAATCTCCTGTCTATCCCCTCATTGTGACCCTCCTATCTGTCCCCTCACCATGAACCTCCTATCTGTCCCCTCACTGTGAACCGCCTTTCTGTCCCCTCACTGTGTCCCTCCTATCTGTTCCCTCACCATGAACCTCCTATCTGTCCCTTCACTGTGAGCCTTCTATCTGTCCCCTCACAGTGAACCTCCTATCTGTCCCCTCACAGTGAACCTCCTATCTCTCCCCTCACCGTGAGCCTCCTATCTGTCCCATGGCTGTGAACCTCCTATCTGTCCCCTCACTGTGAACCTCCTATCTGTTCCCCTCACTGTGAACCCTGTATCTGTCCCCCTCACTGTGACCCTCCTGTCTGTCCCCTCACAGTTGACCTCCTATCTGTCCCCTCACAGTGAACCTCCTATCTGTCCACACACTGTGCACCTCCTATCTGTCCCCCTCACTGTGAACCCCCTAGCTGTCCCCCTCAATGTGCACCTCCTATCTGTCCCCAACCTGTGAACCTCCTATCTGTTCCCTCACTGTGCACCTCCTATCTGTCCCCTCACTGTGAACCTCCTATCTGTCCACCTCACTGTGCACCCCGTATCTGTCCCCCTCACTGTGACCCTCCTGTCTGTCCCCTCACTGTGAACCTCCTATCTGTCCCCTCACTGTGAACCTCCTATCTGTTCTCTCACTGTGACCCTCCTATCTGTCCCCTCACTGTGAACCTCCTATCTGTCCCCTCACTGTGAACCTCCTATCTGTCCCCTCACTGTGAACCTCCTATCTGTCACCTCACTGTGAACCCCTTTATCTGTCCCCCTCACTGTGACCCTCCTGTCTGTCCCCTCACTGTGAACCTCCTATCTGTCCCCTCACTGTGAACCTCCTATCTGTCCCCTCACTGTGAACCTCCTATCTGTCACCTCACTGTGAACCCCTTTATCTGTCCCCCTCACTGTGAACCCCTTTATCTGTCCCCCTCACTGTGAACCCCCTATCTGTCCCTCTCACTGTGAACCCCCTATCTGTCCCCCTCACTGTGACCCCCCTATCTGTCCCCCTCACTGTGAACCTCCTATCTCTCACCTCACTGTGAACCCCTTTATCTGTCCCCCTCACTGTGACCCTCCTATCTGTCCCCCTCACTGTGACCCTCCTATCTGTCCCCTCACTGTGAACCTCCTATCTATCCCCTCACTGTGACCCTCCTATCTGTCCCCTCACTGTGAAACTCCTATCTGTCCCCCTCACTGTGACCCTCCTATCTGTCCCCCTCACTGTGAGCCTCCTATCTGTCCCCTCACTGTGAACCTCCTATCTGTCCCTTCACTGTGAACCTCCTATCTGTCCCCGACACTGTGAACCCCCTATCTGTCCCCCTCACTGTGACCCTCCTACCTGTCCCCCTCACTGTGATCCTCCTATCTGTCCCCTCACTGTGAACCTCCTAACTGTCCCCTCACTTTGAACACCCTATCTGTCCCCCTCACTGTAACCCTCCTATCTGTCCCCCTCAGTGTGAGCCTCCTATCTGTCCCCCTCACTGTGAACCCCCTATCTGTCCCCCTCACTGTGAGCCTCCTATCTGTCCCCCTCACTGTGAACCCCTATCTGTCACCCTTACTGTGAACCCACTATCTGTCCCCCTCACTGTGACCCTCCTATCTGTCCCCCTCACTGTGACCCTCCTATCTGTTTCCCTCACTGTGAATCTCGTATCTGTCCCCCGCACGGTGAACCTCCTATCTGTCCCCCTAACTGTGCACCTCCTATCTGTCTCCCTCACTGTGAACCTCCTATCTGTCCCCTCACTGTGAACCTCCTATCTGTCCCCCTTACTGTGACCCTCCTATCTGTCCCCTCACTGTGAGCCTCCTATCTGTCCCCCTCACTGTGACCCTCCCATCTTTCCCCCTTACTGTGAACCTATCTGCCCCCTCACTGTGACTCTCCTATCTGTCCCTCTCACTGTGACCCTCCTATCTGTCCCCACACTGTGAACCTCCTATCTTTCCCCTCCGTGTGAACACCCTATCTGTCCCCCACACTGTGAACCCCCTATCTGTCCCCCTCACTGTGAACCTCCTATCTGTCCCCACACTGTGAACCTCCTAACTGTCCCCTCACTGTGAACCTCCTATCTGTCCCCCTCACTGTGACCCTCCTATCTGTCCCCCACACTGTGCACCTCCTATCTGTCCCCCTCACTGCGAACCTCCTATCTGTCCCCCTTACTGTGACCCTCCTATCTGTCCCCTCACTGTGAGCCTCCTATCTGTCCCCCTCACTGTGACCCTCCCATCTTTCCCCCTTACTGTGAACCTATCTGCCCCCTCACTGTGACTCTCCTATCTGTCCCTCTCACTGTGACCCTCCTATCTGTCCCCACACTGTGAACCTCCTATCTTTCCCCTCCGTGTGAACACCCTATCTGTCCCCCACACTGTGAACCCCCTATCTGTCCCCCTCACTGTGAACCTCCTATCTGTCCACACACTGTGAACCTCCTATCTGTCCCCTCACTGTGAGCCTCCTATCTGTCCCCCTCACTGTGACCCTCCTATCTGTCCCCCACACTGTGAACCTCCTATCTGTCCTCCTCACTGTGAACCTCCTATCTGTCCTCCTCACTTTGAACCCTCCTATCTGTCCCCTCACTATGCACCTCCTATCTGTCCCCTCACTGTGAATCTCCTGTCTATCCCCTCATTGTGACCCTCCTATCTGTCCCCTCACCATGAACCTCCTATCTGTCCCCTCACTGTGAACCTCCTTTCTGTCCCCTCACTGTGTCCCTCCTATCTGTTCCCTCACCATGAACCTCCTATCTGTCCCTTCACTGTGAGCCGTCTATCTGTCCCCTCACAGTGAACCTCCTATCTGTCCCCTCACAGTGAACCTCCTATCTCTTCCCTCACCGTGAGCCTCCTATCTGTCCCATGGCTGTGAACCTCCTATCTGTCCCCTCACTGTGAACCTCCTATCTGTTCCCCTCACTGTGAACCCTGTATCTGTCCCCCTCACTGTGACCCTCCTGTCTGTCCCCTCACAGTTGACCTCCTATCTGTCCCCTCACAGTGAACCTCCTATCTGTCCCCACACTGTGCACCTCCTATCTGTCCCCCTCACTGTGAACCCCCTAGCTGTCCCCCTCACTGTGAACCCCTATCTGTCCCCTCACTGTGCACCTCCTATCTGTCCCCAACCTGTGAACCTCCTATCTGTTCCCTCACTGTGCACCTCCTATCTGTCCCCTCACTGTGAACCTCCTATCTGTCCACCTCACTGTGAACCCCGTATCTGTCCCCCTCACTGTGACCCTCCTGTCTGTCCCCTCACTGTGAACCTCCTATCTGTCCCCTCACTGTGAACCTCCTATCTGTTCTCTCACTGTGACCCTCCTATCTGTCCCCTCACTGTGAACCTCCTATCTGTCCCCTCACTGTGAATCTCCTATCTGTCCCCCTCACTGTGACCCTCCTATCTGGCCCACTGAATGTGAGCCTCCTATCTGTCCCCTCACTGTGAACCTCCTATCTGTCCCCCTTACTGTGAACCCCTTTATCTGTCCCCCTCACGGTGACCCTCCTATCTGTCCCCCTCACTGTGACCCTCCTATCTGTCCCCCTCACTGTGAGCCTCCTATCTGTCTCCCTCACTGTGAACCTCCTATCTGTCCCCCTCACTGTGACCCTCCTGTCTGTCCCCTCACTGTGAACCTCCTATCTGTCCCCCTCACTGTGACCCTCCTATCTGTCCCCCACACTGTGAGCCTCCTATCTGTCCCCTCACTGTGACCCTCCTATCTGTCCCCCTCACTGTGAGCCTCCTATCTGTCCCCTCACTGTGAACCTCCTATCTGTCCCCTCACTGTGAACCTCCTATCTGTCCCCCTCACTGTGACCCTCCTATCTGTCCCCCTCACTGTGAGCCTCCTATCTGTCCCCTCACTGTGAACCTCCTATCTGTCCCTTCACTGTGAACCTCCTATCTGTCCCCGACACTGTGAACCCCCTATCTGTCCCCCTCACTGTGACCCTCCTACCTGTCCCCCTCACTGTGATCCTCCTATCTGTCCCCTCACTGTGAACCTCCTAACTGTCCCCTCACTTTGAACACCCTATCTGTCCCCCTCACTGTGACCCTCCTATCTGTCCCCCTCAGTGTGAGCCTCCTATCTGTCCCCCTCACTGTGAACCCCCTATCTGTCCCCCTCACTGTGAGCCTCCTATCTGTCCCCCTCACTGTGAACCCCCTATCTGTCACCCTTACTGTGAACCTCCTATCTGTCCCCCTCACTGTGAACCTCCTGTCTGTGCCCCACACTGTGAACCCACTATCTGTCCCCCTCACTGTGACCCTCCTATCTGTCCCCTCACTGTGAACCTCCTATCTGTCCCCTCATTGTGCATCTCCTATCTGTCCCCCTCACTGCGAACCTCCTATCTGTCCCCCTCACTGTGACCCTCCTGTCTGTTTCCCTCACTGTGAATCTCGTATCTGTCCCCCGCACGGTGAACCTCCTATCTGTCCCCCTCACTGTGCACCTCCTATCTGTCCCCTCACTGTGACCCTCCTATCTGTCCCCCTCACTGTGCACCTCCTATCTGTCTCCCTCACTGTGACCCTCCTATCTGTCCCCTCACTGTGAACCTCCTATCTGTCCCCCTCATTGTGCATCTCCTATCTGTCCCCCCTCACGGTGAACCTCCTATCTGTCCCCCTCACTGTGCACCTCGTATCTGTCCCCTCACTGTGAACCTCCTATCTGTCCCCCTCACTGTGAACCTCCTATCTGTCCCCCTCACTGTGAGCCTCCTATCTGTCCCCCTCACTGTGACCCTCCTATCTGTCCCCCTCACTGTGAACCCTCCTATCTGTCCCCTCACTGTTAACCTCCAATCTGTCCCCTCACTGTGAACCTCCTATCTGTCCCCTCACTGTGGCCCTCCTATCTGTCCCCTCACCATTAACCTCCTATCTGTCCCCCTCACTGTGAACCTCCTATTTGTCCCCACACTGCGAACTTCCTATCTGTCCCCTCACTGTGAACCCCCTATCTGTCCCCCTCACTGTGAGCCTCCTATCTGTCCCCTCACAGTGAACCTCCTATCTGTCCCCTCACTGTGAACCTCCTATCTGTCCCCCTCACTGTGACCCTCATATCTGTCCCCTCACTGTGAACCGCCTATCTGTCCCCCTCACTGTGAACCTCCTATCTGTCCCCCT
The DNA here is from genome assembly GCF_037043375.1 of Chiloscyllium plagiosum. Lineage (NCBI taxonomy): Eukaryota > Metazoa > Chordata > Chondrichthyes > Orectolobiformes > Hemiscylliidae > Chiloscyllium > Chiloscyllium plagiosum. The sequence goes on from NW_028270178.1 coordinate 40,793,884, forward strand.
CACTGTGACCCTCATATCTGTCCCCCTCACTGTGAACCTCCTTTCTGTCCCCTCACTGTGACCCTCCTATCTGTCCCCTCACTGTGAACCTCCTATCTGTCCCCTCACCGTGAGCGTCCTATCTGTCCCCTCACTGTGACCCTCCTATCTGTCCCCCTCACTGTGAACTTCCTGTCTGTCCCCCTCACTGTGAACATCCTGTCTGTCCCCTCACTGTAAACCCCCTACCTGTTCCCCTCACTGTGACCGTCCTATCTGTCTCCTCATCGTGAACCTCCTATCTGAGGAGGGAAGAATGCTGCTGAACATTGTGTGTGTATTAGTGAACCCTCGGACCCATGACATTCTGCCTGAGAGAAGGTCAGTTATAAGTCACTAAAGATAGTTAGGGCCAGGACACAATCTTGAGGACCTCCTGCTGTGAGGGCCTGGAGCTTAGATGGCTGACCTCCACCAATCGCACCAATTGCTGTGGGTCTGAAGTCACATATAGCCCAGACAAGACAAGGACAGCCCTAATCCCTAAAGGGCATTAGAGAACCAGATGGGTTTTAACAACAATTGACAAGGGTTTTGTGGTCAATATTAGAGTCATAATTTCACGTGTTTCAATTGAAGTTCTGCCATCTGTCATTGACAGGATTTGACCCAGGTCCACGATAAGAGTTGGGAAGTATCTGAATATGAGCCAGTTCAAAGGCTGGCCTCCTGGCTGATTTAGAATCCAACTTGACATTTCTGTCCCAATTACAAAATAAATGTTTAAGTTTTATTACTTCTCATTGAGTGTCATATTAATTTGTCAATATTTGGTTCCTAGAAAACAGAATACAGGCAGACTTAGTGAGGGCTGCCAACTACATTAATCTGAATCCTATCTGAACAAGTGTGAGATCACCCAATCTGACTCTGATTAAAATAGTTTTGCACATTCACTCCGTTTAAAGTTTGAAGGAACTGTAGATGCGCAGAGTGAATGGTTTTCCTGTGCAAAGGAAGGTGTTATGTGGAAAGGCAGAAACATTACATAGAACATAGAAGAATACAGCGCAGTACAGGCCCTTTGGCCCTCGATGTTGCGCCGATCCAAGCCCACCTAACCTATACTAACCCACTATCCTCCATATACCTATCCAATGCCCGCTTAAATGCCCATAAAGAGGGAGAGTCCACCACTGCTGCTGGCAGGGCATTCCATGAACTTACGACTCGCTGAGTGAAGAACCTACCCCTAACTTCAGTCCTATATCTACCCCCCCTTAATTTAAAGCTATGCCCCCTTGTAATACCCGACTCCATACGCGGGAAAAGGTTCACACTGTCAACCCTATCTAACCCCCTAATCATCTTGTACACCTCAATCAAGTCACCCCTAAACCTTCTTTTCTCTAATGAAAACAGCCCCAAGTGTCTCAGTCTTTCCTCATACGATCTTCCTTCCATACCAGGCAACATCCTGGTAAACCTCCTCTGCACCCGTTCCAGTGCCTCCACATCCTTCCTATAGTATGGCGACCAAAACTGCACACAATATTCCAGATGCGGCCGCACCAGAGTCTTATACAACTGCATCATGACCTCAGGACTCCGGAACTCAATTCCTCTACCAATAAAAGCCAGTACGCCATATGCCTTCCTCACCGCACTATTTACCTGGGTGGCAACTTTCAGAGATCTGTGTACATGGACACCAAGATCCCTCTGCTCATCCACACTACCAAGTATCCGACCATTAGCCCAGTACCCCATCTTTTTGTTATTCTTCCCAAAGTGAATCACCTCACACTTAGCTACATTGAATTCCATTTGCCACCTTTCTGCCCAGCTCTGCAACTTCTCTATATCCTGCTGTAACCTGCCACATCCTGCCTCACTGTCAACAACTCCTCCGACTTTCGTATCATCCGCAAACTTGCTCACCCAACCTTCTAACCCCTCTTCCAGGTCATTTATAAAAATGACAAACAGCAATGGTCCCAAAACAGATCCTTGCGGAACACCGCTAGTGACGGCACTCCATGAAGAAGCTTTGCCATCAACTACTACCCTCTGTCTTCTTCCATCCAGCCAATTCCTAATCCAAACCTCCAACTCACCCTCAATGCCATATCTCTGTATTTTCTGCAATAGCCTACCATGGGGAACCTTATCAAACGCCTTACTAAAATCCATATATACCACATCTACCGCTTTCCCCTCATCAACCTCCTTCGTCACCTTTTCAAAGAATTCAATAAGGTTTGTGAGGCACGACCTGCCCTTCACAAAACCATGCTGACTATCCTTGATCACATTATTCCTATCCAGATGTGCATAAATCCTATCCCTTACAATTCTCTCTAAGACTTTGCCCACAACAGAAGTGAGACTCACCGGCCTATAGTTACTAGGGTTATCCCTACTCCCCTTTTTGAACAAGGGAACCACATTTGCTATCCTCCAGTCTTCTGGCACTACTCCTGTAGACAAAGAGGACATAAAAATCAAGGCCAATGGCTCTGCAATCTCCTCCCTTGCTTCCCAGAGAATCCTAGGATAAATGCCATCAGGCCCAGGGGACTTATCTATTTTCACCTTTTCCAGGATTTCCAACACCTCTTCTCTACATACCTCAAAGCCATCCATTCTACTTATTTGTGACTCAGTATTCACATCGACGACAATGCCCTGTTCCTGAGTAAATACTGAAGAAAAGTATTCATTCAGTGTCTCCCCAATCTCTTCCGCCTCCACACGCAACTTCCCACTACTATCCTTGACTGGACCTATTCCTACCCTAGTCATTCTTTTATTCCTGACATACCTATAGAAAGCCTTAGGGTTTTCCCTAATCCTACCGACTAAGGACCTTTCATGTCCCCTCCTTGCTGCTCTTAGCTCTCTCTTCAGGTCCTTCCTGGCTACCCTATAACTCTCAATCGCCCCAATTGAACCTTCACGTCTCATCTTGAGATAGGCCGCCCTCTTCCATTTAACAAGGGATTCCAATTCCTTATTAAACCACGGCTCCCTCACACGACCCTTTCCTCCCTGTCTGACAGGTACATAATTATCAAGGACATTCAATAGTTGCTCCTTGAACAAGCTCCACATATCATTTACACTCTTGCCTTGGAGTCTACTTTTCCAAGCCACACATCCTAAGTCATGCCTCACCGCATCATAATTTCCCTGACCCCAGCTATAACTCTTGCCCTGTAGTACACACTTATCCCTCTCCATCACGAGAGTAAAAATCACCAAATTATGGTCACTGTCCCCAAAGTGCTCACCTACCTCTAATTCTAACACCTGGCCTGGTTCGTTACCCAGAACCAAATCCAGTATGGCCTCACCTCTTGTTGGCCTGTCTACATATTGTGTCAGGAAACTCTCCTGCACACATTGAACAAACACTGACCCATCTAACGAACTTGAGCTATAGCTTTCCCAATCAATATCAGGAAAGTTAAAGTCCCCCATAACCACCACCCTATTACTGTCACTCATCTCCTGAATCACCTTCCCTATCCTTTCTTCTACGTTTCTAGGACTATTGGGAGGCCTGTAAAAGACTCCTAACAGGGTGACCTCACCTTTCCTATTCCGAACCTCAGCCCAAACTACCTCAGATGGCAAGTCCTCATCCATCGTCCTTTCCACCACTGTAATACTATCTTTGACAAGCAATGCCACACCTCCCCCTCTTTTACCCCCACCTCTGACCCTACTAAAACATTTAAATCCTGGAACCTGCAACAGCCAATCCTGTCCCTGTTCTAGCCATGTCTCCGTAATAGCCACAACATCGAAGTCCCAGGTGCCAACCCACGCTGCAAGTTCACCTACCTTATTTCGTCTACTTCTTGCATTGAAGTATACACACTTCAAGCCACTTTCCTGTTTACAGACACCCTCCTTGGAAATTGATGCCATGTTCCTAACCTCCCTACACTCCAGGCCCTGCACCCTGAAGCTACAATCTGGGTTCCCATGCCCCTGCAGAGTTAGTTTAAACCCCCCCCCAAGAGCACTAGCAAACCTCCCCCCAAGGATACTGGTGCCCCTCAGGTTCAGGTGTAGACCATCCTGTTTATAGAGGTCCCACCGTCCCCAGAAAGAACCCCAGTTATCCAAAAACCGGAATCCCTCCCTTCTGCACCATCCCTGTAGCCACGCATTTAAGTGTTCTGTTTCCCTATTCCTCGAATCTCTATCACGTGGCACGGGTAACAAACCAGAGACAACAACTCTGTTCGTTCTAACTCTGAGCTTCCAACCTAGCTCCCTGAAAGTCTGTCTAACATCCTCGGCACTCCTCCTACCTATGTCGTTGGTGCCAATATGGACCACGACTTCGGGCTGCTCCCCCTCCCCCTCCAGGACCCGGAAAACACGATCAGAGACATCACGTACCCTTGCACCTGGGAGGCAACATACCAATCGTGAGTCTCTCTCGTTCCCACAAAACCGCCTATCTGTGCCCCTAACTATCGAGTCCCCAATTACTACTGCTCTGCTCTTCTTCACCCTTCCCTTCTGAGTAACGGGGACAGGCTCCGTGCCAGAGACCTGAGCCCCGTTACTTACCCCTGGTAAGTCATCCCCCCCACAAGTATCCAAAACGGTATACTTGTTCTTGAGGGGAATGGCCGCAGGGGGTCCCTGCACTGGCTGCTTCCTCCCAGTCCCCCTCACTGTCACCCATCTATCTGCCATCTTTGGAGTTACTACTTCCCTATAACTCTGATCTATGATCCCCTCTGCCTCCCGAATGATCCGAAGTTCATCCAACTCCAGCTCCAGTTCCCTAACACGGTCTTGGAGGAGCTGGAGATGGGTGCACTTCCTGCAAGTGTAATCGGCAGGGACGTCGATGGCATCCCTCACCTCATACATGTTGCAGGAGGAACATTGCACTGCCTTCACTGCCATCCCTCTAAAGCTAACTTTTATTTTAAAAAAAAACTGGGTCTAAAGAATACAACAAGCAAAATTCAGCACTTACCTACTTACCACAACAGATGTTAATATTAGGTTAGAGGAGGAGGGCGGGTGGGAGGCACTACCCGTGTAGTGCCTCGGGTTCCTCTCCTTCGCGCTTTTAAAGGGGGAAAAAACCTACCCAGGTAAGCTTACACTAACTGCTTCCGGGTCTCGGCTGCCCCTCTGGTCGCCGTCACTTCCCCCTGGTGCTCCCGCTCTTTCTGTGAAGAGAGAGAAAAAAAACACCGCTGCCCGCTACCGGTAAGCACTTTTAAAACATTGTTTTAAAAGCATTGTTTACATGTGTGTGTATATATGTGTGTGTCCAACTCATCCATGCTGACCAAATATCACAAATTAATCTAAGCCCATTTGCCAGCACTTGGCCCATATCCCTCTAAGCCCTTCCTATTCATACATCCATCCAGATGGCTTTTAAATGTTGTAATTGTACCAGCCTTCACCACTTCCTCTGGCAGCTCATTCCATACCCACACCAAACTTTGCTTGAAAATGTTGCCCCCTTGAGTCCCTTTTAAATCTTTCCCCTCTCATCCTAAATCTATCCCCCCTAACTCTTGATTCCCCCAACCCAGGGAAAAGACCTTGTCTATTTACCCTATCCAGGCCCCTCATGTTTTTATAAATCTCTATAAGGTCACCCCTCAGCCTCCAACATTCCAGGGAAAACAGCCCAGCCTATTCAGCCTCTACCTACAGCATGGACGAGTTGGTTTGAAGAGTCTGTTTCCGTGCTTTACATCTCAATGACTCTGTGACTCTTTGAACACATTTTGCCCTCACCTCGGATGGGGATAACATTGGGAAGGAAATCTCCAAAATAAACATCGCTCTCAGCTTCTCTTCAGCAGATTTATATATGATGTGAGCAGATGTCCTCACTTTGGAGAGGACGTAGACAGACCCCAAGGTCTAGAGGAATTGTATCCAAGGAAACGAGGGAGGAACTTACAGGGACTCTGACCCAAATCTTTAATTCCTCTCCGGCCACAGGGAAGGTGCCAGGGGATTGGAGGGCAGTTGACGTGTTTCCACTTTTCATGAACAGTGGTAGGGATTGACCAGGAATAACAGAGCAGTGAGTCTTCATCAGTGTCAGGGCAACTATGAGAGAAAATTCTGAAACAAAGAATCAATCTCCATTCTGAGAGGCAAGGTTTGATCATGAAATAAAAACTGAACGAACTGCAGATACTGTAAATCAGCAATAAAAACAGAAATTGCTGGAAAAGCTCAGAAGGTCTGCAGCATCTGTGGAGAGAAATCAGAGTTAATGTTTGGGGTCGAGTGGCCCTCCCTCAGACCTGATGGTAGTTGGAAACATGTCAGCTTTTTGTGCAGATACAAAATGGCGGCTGAGTAAGATGCTCCAGCCAGAACTCCTCTGCTCCACCTGTTCTTTTTTCCATTTCTTTCTTCTTTTTATTTCTCCTTTTTCCCTTTTTCCTGATTTTTTTTTCAACTGGTGACCTCAACTTACCTGGAGCATGTCTGGTGGTGGCATCTCGCTGGAGATGGTGGCTAATGATCCTCTGGATTTGGTTGCTGGTGGGATGGTAGGTAAGGACAATGGGAACCCTATCTCTGTTGGAGAGGGAAGAGAAGAGGTGAGGACCGAAGTACAGGAGATAGGTTGGACCCGCTGAGGGTCCTGTCAACAATGGAGCTGGGGAATCCTCTGTTAAGGAAGAAGGTGGACATTTAGGAGGCTCCCTTATCGAAGTTGGCATCATCAGAACAGATGTGATGGAGATAGAGGAAGTTGGAGAATGGAATACAGTCGTTGCAGAATACAGGGTGTGGATGTATAGACAAGATGTTTATGATAGACATTGGTGTCCAGTCTATCCCATGAAATAGAAATAGAGATGTCAAGGTAGGGAAGCGAGAAGTCAGAGAGTCAGGATGTGTGTGTATGTGTGTGACTACTTGTGTGTGAGGGTGTGTCTGTGTATGTGTCTGTCTGTGTCAGACTACATGTGTGTGAGTGTGAATCTGTGTGTGTGTGTGTGTGTGTGTCTGTGTCTGTGTGGGTATGTGTGTGTGCGTGTGTGTATGTCTGTGTGTGTGAGTATGTCTATGTGCGTGACTGTGTGTGTGTGCCTGTCTGTCTGTCTGTATGAGTATGCGTGTGCGTCTCTATGTGGGTGTGTCTATGTGTGTGTCTGTGTGTGTGTCTGTCTGTCTATATCTGTGTGTAAATCTGTGTGTTGTGAGGAGGGGTAGGGCAGGAGGGACTTGGGAATGATAATTTTACAGACATCACAAATACTGACCAAGTCGTTGACAGTGAGTAAGAAAGTCTCAGGTTATTGGAAGAAATAGACAGATTGGTCCGATGGACAGATCAATGATGGATGAAATGTAACTCTAATAAACGAGAGGTGATGTGCTCTGGCAGAAGTTACATGACAAGACAGGACTCAACGAATGGGAGGATACGAGGAAGCTCAGAGGAAGAGAAAGATCTTGAGGCGCTTGTTAATAGATCCCTGAAGGCAGCAGGACAGGCATCAAGCCTCAGTGCGGAGGTCAGTGAGGAGAATCGAGTCCCTGTGCAGAGGGCAGTGAGGGGAATCGAGTCCCAGTGCGGAGGACACTGAGGGGAATCGAGTCCCAGTGCGGAGGGCAGTGAGGGGAATCGAGTCCCAGTGCGGAGGGCAGTGAGGGGAATCGAGTCCCAGTGCGGAGGACACTGAGGGGAATCGAGTCCCAGTGCGGAGGGCAGTGAGGGGAATCGAGTCCCAGTGCGGAGGACACTGAGGGGAATCGAGTCCCAGTGCGGAGGGCAGTGAGGGGAATCGAGTCCCAGTGCGGAGGGCACTGAGGGGAATCGAGTCCCAGTGCGGAGGACAGTGAGGGGAATCGAGTCCCAGTGCGGAGGTCAGTGAGGGGAATCGAGTCCCAGTGCAGAGGGCAGTGAGGGGAATCGAGTCCCAGTGCAGAGGACAGTGAGGGGAATCGAGTCCCAGTGCAGACGACAGTGAGGGGAATCGAGTCCCAGTGCGGAGGCCAGTGAGGGGAATCGAGTCCCAGTGCGGAGGGCAGTGAGGGGAATCGAGTCCCAGTGCAGAGGTCAGTGAGGGGAATCGAGTCCCAGTGCGGAGGGCAGTGAGGGGAATCGAGTCCCAGTGCAGAGGTCAGTGAGGGGAATCGAGTCCCAGTGCAGAGGGCAGTGAGGGGAATCGAGTCCCAGTGCAGAGGTCAGTGAGGGGAATCGAGTCCCAGTGCGGAGGGCAGTGAGGGGAATCGAGTCCCAGTGCAGAGGTCAGTGAGGGGAATCGAGTCCCAGTGCGGAGGGCAGTGAGGGGAATCGAGTCCCAGTGCAGAGGTCAGTGAGGGGAATCGAGTCCCAGTGCAGAGGTCAGTGAGTGGAATCGAGTCCCAGTGCGGAGGGCAGTGAGGGGAATCGAGTCCCAGTGCAGAGGCCAGTGAGGGGAATCGAGTCCCAGTGCAGAGGACAGTGAGGGGAATCGAGTCCCAGTGCGGAGGGCAGTGAGGGGAATCGAGTCCCAGTGCAGAGGACAGTGAGGGGAATCGAGTCCCAGTGCGGAGGGCAGTGAGGGGAATCGAGTCCCAGTGCGGAGGGCACTGAGGGGAATCGAGTCCCAGTGCAGAGGTCAGTGAGGGGAATCGAGTCCCAGTGCAGAGGTCAGTGAGGGGAATCGAGTCCCAGTGCAGAGGGCAGTGAGGGGAATCGAGTCCCAGTGCAGAGGGCAGTGAGTGGAATCGAGTCCCCGTGCGGAGGTCAGTGAGGGGAATCGAGTCCCAGTGCAGAGGTCAGTGAGGGGAATCGAGTCCCAGTGCGGAGGTCAGTGAGGGGAATCGAGTCCCAGTGCAGAGACCAGTGAGGGGAATCGAGTCCCAGTGCAGAGGCCAGTGAGGGGAATCGAGTCCCAGTGCAGAGGTCAGTGAGGGGAATCGAGTCCCAGTGCGGAGGCCAGTGAGTGGAATCGAGTCCCAGTGCAGAGGCCAGTGAGGGGAATCGAGTCCCAGTGCAGAGGGCAGTGAGGGGAATCGAGTCCCAGTTCAGAGGCCAGTGAGTGGAATCGAGTCCCAGTGCAGAGGCCAGTGAGGGGAATCGAGTCCCAGTGCAGAAGCTAGTGAGTGGAATCGAGTCCCAGTGCAGAGGCCAGTGAGGGGAATCGAGTCCCAGTGCAGAGGCTAGTGAGTGGAATCGAGTCCCAGTGCGGAGGGCAGTGAGGGGAATCGAGTCCCATCGCAGAAGCTAGTGAGTGGAATCGAGTCCCAGTGCAGAGGCCAGTGAGTGGAATCGAGTCCCAGTGCAGAGACCAGTGAGGGGAATCGAGTCCCAGTGCAGAGACCAGTGAGGGGAATTGAGTCCCAGTGCAGAGGGCAGTGAGGGGAATCGAGTCCCAGTGCAGAGACCAGTGAGGGGAATCGAGTCCCAGTGCAGAGGGCAGTGAGGGGAATCGAGTCCCTGTGCAGAGGCCAGTGAGGGGAATCGAGTCCCAGTGCAGAGGGCAGTGAGGGGAATCGAGTCCCTGTGCAGAGGCCAGTGAGGGGAATCGAGTCCCAGTGCAGAGGCCAGTGAGTGGAATCGAGTCGCAGTGCAGAGGCCATTGAGGGGAATCGAGTCCCAGTGCAGAGGCTAGTGAGTGGAATCGAGTCCCATGCAGAGGCCAGTGAGGGGAATTGAGTCCCAGTGCAGAGGGCAGTGAGGGGAATCGAGTCCCAGTTCAGAGGCCAGTGAGTGGAAACGAGTCCCAGTGCAGAGGCCAGTGAGTGGAATCGAGTCCCAGTGCAGAGACCAGTGAGGGGAATCGAGTCCCAGTGCAGAGGCTAGTGAGTGGAATCGAGTCCCCGTGCGGAGGTCAGTGAGGGGAATCGAGTCCCATCGCAGAGGCCAGTGAGTGGAATCGAGTCCCAGTGCAGAGGCCAGTGAGGGGAATCGAGTCCCAGTGCAGAGGCCAGTGAGGGGAATCGAGTCCCAGTGCAGAGACCAGTGAGGGGAATCGAGTCCCAGTGCAGAGGCCAGTGAGGGGAATCGAGTCCCTGTGCAGAGGCCAGTGAGGGGAATCGAGTCCCAGTGCAGAGGGCAGTGAGGGGAATCGAGTCCCTGTGCAGAGGCCAGTGAGGGGAATCGAGTCCCAGTGCAGAGGCCAGTGAGTGGAATCGAGTCCCAGTGCAGAGGCCAGTGAGGGGAATCGAGTCCCAGTGCAGAGGCTAGTGAGTGGAATCGAGTCCCAGTGCAGAGGCCAGTGAGGGGAATTGAGTCCCAGTGCAGAGGGCAGTGAGGGGAATCGAGTCCCAGTTCAGAGGCCAGTGAGTGGAATCGAGTCCCAGTGCAGAGACCAGTGAGGGGAATCGAGTCCCAGTGCAGAGGTCAGTGAGTGGAATCGAGTCCCAGTGCAGAGGCCAGTGAGTGGAATCGAGTCCCAGTGCAGAGACCAGTGAGGGGAATCGAGTCCCAGTGCAGAGGCTAGTGAGTGGAATCGAGTCCCAGTGCAGAGGCCAGTGAGGGGAATCGAGTCCCATCGCAGAGGCCAGTGAGGGGAATCGAGTCCCAGTGCAGAGGCCAGTGAGGGGAATCGAGTCCCAGTGCAGAGGCCAGTGAGGGGAATCGAGTCCCAGTGCAGAGGCCAGTGAGGGGAATCGAGTCCCAGTGCGGAGGTCAGTGAGGGGAATCGAGTCCCATCGCAGAGGCCAGTGAGGGGAATCGAGTCCCAGTGCAGAGGCCAGTGAGGGGAATCGAGTCCCATCGCAGAGGCCAGTGAGGGGAATCGAGTCCCAGTGCAGAGGCCAGTGAGGGGAATCGAGTCCCAGTGCAGAGGCCAGTGAGGGGAATCGAGTCCCAGTGCGGAGGTCAGTGAGGGGAATCGAGTCCCATCGCAGAGGCCAGTGAGGGGAATCGAGTCCCAGTGCAGAGGCCAGTGAGGGGAATCGAGTCCCATCGCAGAGGCCAGTGAGGGGAATCGAGTCCCAGTGCAGAGGCCAGTGAGTTTAGTGGGCAGTTATGAAGGCAGATAGGAAACGTGCCTTTACCCTTTGAGGCAGAGATTATCAGAGCAGGGAGGGTCCTGTTGGAGCTCTACAGCCATTTGGATAGGTCACAGTTGGAGTATTGTGTGCAGTTCTGGTCACTGCACCATGGGATGGGTGAGATTGCACTGGAGGGAGGGTAAAGGACATTCATCAGAACAGGCTTGGGCTGCAGCAGTTTCGCTGTGAAGGGGGAGGCTGGATAAGCTCAGGCTGCTTTCTTTAGAGCAGAAATCAGGGTATAGAAGACCAAGGGGGATGTGGACAGGGTGAATGTTACGCAGTTTTCCCCCTTAATCAGAGGGCAATTATCAAGGTGGTGTAATTTTAAGCTGAAAAGGGAAGGGTTTAGAGGGGACATGCCACCCAGAGGATGGTAGGGGCCTGTGCTGCATTGTCCAGGAGGGAATTGTGGGAGAAATCAGCAAAACCTTCACAAAGTACTTGGACAAATACTGAAAGGTCATAACATTCAAGACCATGGACTAAGTGCTGGGGACTGAGACTTGTGTTGCTTTTAGTGTAATGTTGGAGCAAAGGGGACATTTATCCTGTTTGATGCCATCACTTTATTAATTTGAATGTAAGGTTCTGATTTTTGTTTTGTCTTTGTTTTGAGAAAATGTGACCAAGTGGAAGTTCCAGCTGTTGGTGTGGTCGGTATCAGCTTCAGGTTCTGTGTTAGAGTCCTCATTCACAGAGAGAATTTCCCAAATCAGTCGTACAGCTGGATTAACAAGGAAAGCAGTGGGATAACAGTGTGCAGTGGAACAGCTCTCAAGGAGCTCGACAACATGAGGTATTAAATGACTGAATAACTTCAGCAGAATGAAGGTCATCACTGAAAAGAATATTGAAAAATATTTAGATGCTGATGGGACTGATAGTGAGTGAAATATTGCAAGTATTATTGTTGAAGACAAACTGGAATTAACATTTGGGACCTAACAGGGTCAGATTAATCCAGTCTTTGGAGGTATTCAAATACAGACTTAAATCTCAATGCTATCACTTCATTAAAATAAACCTGTTGTCGTTAATTGTTTGTTCAAAATGATATAAAAAGATGTAATCTCCGTTTCCCAGTGGAGATACCACACAATATAAAATAAAGTCTCTGAAACTGTGTCAGCTCCATCTCCGAGAGAATTCTCCGATTCCAACAGATTGTCAGCAGCAGGAAGGGAAAGGTTGTGTCACAAACAGCGAAATGCATCTTCTCAGGGAAAGGGTGGGTCAGGTGTTTGACACCATCCTCGCTGTCGTTGGTGTTCCTGGTAAGTCTTGTAACAACTTAGCTCATATAAAACTCTGCATTGAATCATCCTTATTTCTATCAACAACTGATAATGGTATATTTCCATTTAGCAAGGCTAATCCCACTGTCAGACAATAGTGTCCTCACTGACTGAGTTTAAAGTGAATAGTTTGTCAGTTAGGACGCTCCTCAGTAATGTGCAGCATTGTGTGTTTCCCTATACTGTGCAGAATGGGTTTACACTGAGGCCACATTGATGGAGTTTGGCTGAGCACCGGCCCTGGCTGGTCTAGAAAGTGTTTCGGAAGACCACCCTCTCTCTGTGGTAGTTCACAGCCTGCTATCGGTCAGATGGGTTTTGGAAAAAACCCACCTCTCAGTGACACCTGGTGTTTCCCATTCCTTGATGGAAAGGGATTGTGTTGGTGGATCTTGTTCAGGCAGCTCGCTCTAAATGGGAGCCCAGATACAGCAGGGCAATGGGTGGGTTCAGCAGGTCATAAGGAATGAGGAGATAATGGGGCTGCAGATAGAGCGTGGTGCTGGAAAAGGCACAGCAGGTCAGGCAGCATCTCAGGAGGACGAGAGTCAAGGTTTCAAGCAGGACCCTTCAGGACAGTTACAGTGATCAATGTTGCATGAATTCAGGTTTTATTTGCTGAAGGCTGTGCTGTACAAACGTGGACAGGTGGGGGGTGGGGGAGGGGCTGGGGAGTTAGGTCAAATGTTGAAGCTTTTCTGATTGTACCAGGTTGGATACTTACCACAATGTGATTGGATTCACCTTCATGGTTCAGATCATCAGGATGTTCAATCCTGTGCATGAGGGAGGGACTCAATGCCCTCTCATTTGTTCATCCTATCATTGTGAAGGCCATCCATTCTGGGACACTGTGGAGTGGTTCAATGCCCTGAGCTGTAGATCATACAGTGGGGATATAGAATTCTGGAGGCAAACTGAACTGTGGAGACTCCAAAACCAAATACAGTAATTTTGCGATCAATGTGCATGTTCGGTGTCTCCTATTCTTTGTTTCACTGATCCCAGGTGTCTTTGTGTGGATGCTGTGGGCTTATGGGAAATGTCAGCCAGTCAGAGTCACCTGGAAAGCAGGTGCAATCGACTGCTGCTGAACCAAAAAACACCTTGAATATATGACTGTGTTTCTGTGAGTAATCTACTGCTTATGTTAAAAATGCAAATGTTTGTTTTAGAGAGAGTTTGCTGCTGTGGTTAAGATTCTTTAAACTTTATATAACATGGAACAACAATTATCTTTGTGTCATCACTTACAGTCTGGGCTCAGGCACAGAGAACGTTTGATCAATGACCTCAAGTCTCTTTTTCCATTCTTTTACAGTTAGTCTTATGGTAACTGTAATCCTCGCTCGGGGAAAATGTGGCCTTTCTACATGCAGCACTCGCTATCTGGTGGCCATGACAGTGTCTGATCTACTGTTCATTGTTTTTTGTATCATTCTTTGCCAATTTCAACGTTATTATTATCCACTGTGTTTCCTGCACATCACTCCTGTTTGTACTGTTATCTTTGTTGTCAGCTGCTTAACCATTGATTGTTCTGCGTGGTTCACCGTTGCTTTTTCCTTTGATCGATTTGTCGCCATTTGCTTTCATGAGATTAAAACTAAGTATTGCACAGGGAAAACTGCAACAAAGGTTCTCGCAACAATCTGCATCTTCTTTTTGTTAAAGAACATTCCCAACTCCTTTGTATATAAACCTGGAAAGATGATCAACAATGTTCCATGGTACTGTTATATCAGGTCTGGTTATTATTATGACCCTCAGTGGACAAGTTTTAAATATTTTGAAAGATTCTTAACACCACTGTTCCCATTCACTTTTATTCTCTTTATCAACATTCTGACTGTCAGACATATCTTCGAGGCCATTAAGGTGCGGAAGGAACTGAGAGGTCAGAGAAAAACAGAGAATGATCCAGAGGTAGAGAGCAGGAAGAATTCTGTGATTTTACTCTTTGCCATATCTGCCAGCTTCATACTTCTCTGGTTGTTGCATATTTTATATTTTTTTAATGCCGGTTATTCCTTGGATTCTGTTTCTTTGAGACTCTTTGCTCAGATTGGATTCATGCTGAGGAGCTTAATTTGCTGCACAAATGCCCTTATTTATGTGGTGACACAGAAACATTTCAGAGACCAGTTAAAGTACACCATGACATATCCATTTATAAAAACAATTCAATTGATGAATAAATCCAAGTAACTCAGAGCCAACATTAGGTGCAGCAGAGAACGGAACGAGGAGTCCACGTGAGGAATGGACCGAAAGGAGAAGGAGGAGCAGCAACATGATAACACTCCTTTCCTCATGGGCAAGGAATGACTCCATCTGAGGAGCAAAATGAAAGAGAGCAATGTAGTGTAAAGTGCTGTTAGCAACAAGCAACAATTAGTAGGAAGTGGGACAACAAAAGCAAACCCAAAAGATGAATTAGATATGCACAAAAGCAGCATTGATGTCAAGTAATCTGTTCTCAGTGAATGAAGTGGGTAGAAAAATAAATAATATGGAGTAAGGTGGGTATTAGATGAGATGAGATTAGATTCCTCAGAGTATGGAAGCAGGCCATTTGGCCCAACAAGTCCACACTGACCCTCTGAAGAGTCACCCACCCAGACCCATTCCCCTATATTTACCGCTGACTAATGCACCTAACACTGTGGGCAATTTAGCATTACCAATTCACCTGACCCGCACATCTTTGGATTGTGGGAGGAAACTGAAGCACCCTGATGAAACCCACGCAGACACAGGGAGAATGTGCAAACCCTACACAGTTACCTGAGGCAGGAATGTAATCTTTCACTGCAGGCTAGAGAGGGAAATGCAACGACAGGCTCCTGCCCACTCTTTCTCACTGAATACTCTGAGTCACACATCTGGGCAAACTAACAAAAACATGAGAAGTTTAAAAGGGGAAATAACATAGTGTCAGGATTCTGTGTCTTTTGATTGCACATTTATTTTCAACAATTACATACTTTGTTTCCATTCAATTCCTCACACTAAACATAGAACACAGAACAATACAGCGCAGGACAGGTCCTTCAGCCCTCGATGTTGGTGAGTATACTACTGTTGCAGGCAGGGTCTTCCATGCCCCTACTACTCTCTGAGTAAAGAAACTACCTCGGATATCTGTCCTGTATCTATCACCCCTCATTTTAGAGCTATGTCACCTCGTATGAGCCATTGCCATCTGAGGAAAAAGGCTCTCACTGTCTACCTTATCTAACCCTCTGATTATCTTATACGTCTCAATTAGGTCACCTCGCAACCTTCTTGTGACTAATGAAAACAACCTCAAGTCCTTCAGCCTTTCTTCATAAGACCTTCCCTCCATAGCAGGCAATCCTAGTAAATCTTCTCTGAAACCTTTCCAAAGGTTTCACATCCTTCCTATAATATGACGACCAGAACTGTACAGCATTCCAAGTACAGTCGCACCAGAGTTTTGTACAGCTGCAACATGACCTCGTGGCTCCAAAACCCAATCCCTCTACCAATAAAACCTTACACACCGTATGCCTTCTTTCCTCGACATCTTTCCTTTCCTTTCCTTGACATCTCTGGATCCATTCGGAGGCCTATGGACAACACCCAACAGGGTGACCTCTCTTTTCCTGTTTCTAACCTCAGCCCATTCTACCTCAAATGTCCTTTCTGCCACCATGATACTGTCCTTGACTAACATCGCCACGCCCCCCCCTCTTTTACCATCTTCCCTGTTGATACTGAAATATCTGAACCCCAGAACCTGCAACAACCGTTCCTGTGCCTGTTCTATCCATGTCTCCAAAACGGCCACAACATCGAAGTCCCCAGTACCGACCCATCCTGTAAGTTCACCCACCTTATTCCGGATGCTCCTGACATTGAAACCATTTTCCTGCTGGCTGGTGCACTCTTGTGACCATGAAACCATATTTCTGACATCACCATTCTCACCCTCCTGGACATTGTAACTACAATTTCAGTTCAACCCTCCCGAAGAGCAATATCAAAGTTCCCCACCAAGGTTATTGGAACCTCCCTGGTTCAGGTGTAGACCATCCTGTTTGTAGAGGTCCTACCGACCCCAGAATGAGCCCCAATTATCTAGGTATCGGAAACCCTGTCTCCTGTATCATCCCTGTAGCCATGTGTTCAACTCCTCTCTCTCCCTATACCTTGCCTCGCCAGCATTTGGCACGGGCAGCAAACCAGAGATAACAACTCTGTTCTAGCTCCAAGCTTCTACCCTAGCTCCCTGAATTTCTGCCTTAAATCCCCATCCCTTTTCCTACCCATGTCATTAGTGCCTATGTGGACCACACCTTGGGGCTGCTCCCCGTCACCCTCAAGGGGCACAGTGACTTCGTGGTTAGCACTGTCACCTCACAGCACTCAGGGCCCGGGTTCGATTCCAGCCTTGGGTGATGGTCTGTGTGGAGTTTGTACATTCTCTCGGTGTCTGCATGGGTTTCCTCCAGGTGCTCCAGTTTCCTCCCATAATCCAAACATCTGCAGGTTAGGTGAATTGGCCATGCTAATTTGGCCATAGATTTCAGGGATGTGTAGGTTAGGTGCATTAAGCAGGGGTAAATATAGGATAATAGGGTAGGGGAATGGGTCTGGGTGGGTTACTCTTCGGAGGATCGGTGTGGACGTGTTGAACAGAAGGGCCTGTTCCCACACTGTAGGAATTCTATGATTCAATGATTCCAAAAACATGATCCGAGACATCGTGAACCCTGGCACCTGGGAGGTAACACTCCAACCGTGAGTCTCTCTCATTCCCACAGAACCTCCTGCCTTTCCCCCTAACAATGGAGTCCCCAATGACTAATTCTCTGCTCATCTTCCCCCTCCCTTCTGAGCAACAGGGACAGACTCTGTGTCAGAGACCTGTTCCCCATGGCTTACCCCTGGTAAGTCCCCCCCCAACAGTATCCAAAATGGTCTGCTTGTTATTGAGGGGAACAGCTGCAGGGGACCCCTGCACTGCCTGCTAGTTCCCTTTCCATCCCCTGACTGTAACCCATCAGCCCTTTTGTTGTACCTGAGGTATAACTCCTCTCATTAACTCCCCCGTCTCCAGAATGATCCAAAGTTCATCCAGCTCCAGCTCCAGGTCCCTAAAGTGTTTTTCAAGGAGCTGCAGTTGGGTGCACTTCCTGCAGATGGAGTCAGCAGGGTGTTATGACACGGGATACACCCCTCTGTTAATTTAAACCTGACACACAGAGGTGCTCTCCTCTTGCTTTAACCTGGTTCAGCTTGTTTTACCACATCTTTTCCCACAATGCCTTTCTTCAACAACCAGCGCTGTGACTTTACATGTGTCACTTTCCCACAGTGGGAACACCTGAGGCCTTTCACCTCCTTTCCACCCTCTTGGGTTTGTTTTCTAACCTGTGGTAAATATTTACGTGTTCTCTACTTTTTGTTTCCTCGTGTAGGATCTCCCCTTCTCCCAACTTCTATCCCACACAGGGCGAAATTCTGGCCCGGAAGTTTCTCTTATGCACCAATATGTATTCATCTGCTAATCCTGCTGCACTTCTCACTTCCTGAACTTTCTGTTCCTCCACATGAATTCTGACCATCTCTGGAAGTGAGTTTTTAAACTCCTCCAGCAGAATAATCTCTCAGAGCCTCATAGGTCTTATCAACCTATAAGGCTCACATCCATCTATCAAAATGATTATGTTTAATTCTTTCAAACTCAACATAAGTCTGATCTGGTTCCTTCTTTATATTTCTGAACCATTGTCTGTATGCTTTTGGGACTAATTCATCAGCACTCAAAATAACCTGTTTAACCTCATCATAATCTCTTGACCCCACATCTGACAGCGTGTCAAACACCTCACTAGCTCTGCTGACCAGTTTAGTCTGAACTAGCATCACCCATAAATTCTCAGACCAGTCCATCTGCCTAGACAATTTTTTCAATGAAATAAATAAGGCTTCAACATCTTTCTCATTAAAATGTGGCAGAGTTTTGACATATTTATATGTATCTCTACCTTCTCCTTTAATCTCCATCCTGTTAACTTGACTTTGCTGACTAAGTCGCAACTTCTCAAGTTCAAATTCTTTCTCTGTTTGCTCAGGGAAGAACCTTCTCTCTCTTTTTCCTCTCTCTCTGTCTCTCTCTCTCTTCTCTCTCTTTCTCTCTCATGTGCTTCTCTCTCTTTTTCTTTCTCTTTCCCTTTCTTCTCTCTCTCTCTTTGTTTAGCTCAGAACTTCTCTCTCTCTCTTTTCCTCTTTCTCTCTCTTTGTTTATCTTCTAACTCCATTTTTCTCAATTGTAATTGAAGTTTTTCTGACAGTACTACACTTGTCTGTTTCTCTGGTACACCTGAGTGTTTGAGTAATTCCCTTACAGTTTTTGCTTTGTTTTTGTCCTTGGTTAAACCCAATTCTAACCTCTTTGCTAAGTCTAAGAGTATGCTCATTCCTTTCTAAATTTCTTGGCCAATTTGGGAATCATTTCCAAACCCCAGAACCTCCTTAGCAGTTTTAAGAGCCATTTCTCTCACTTTTAATTTAACCAACCACAGATAACACAGTTAGCACTGCTGCCTCACAGCGCCAGAGACCCAGGTTCAATTCCCGCCTCAGGCGATTCTCTGTGGTGTGGTCTTTTTGGGCCGAAGGGCCTGTTTCCACACCGTAAGTAATCTAATCTAACCTAATAACCAAAATTAAACTAATTATCTCACCTATGAAAGATCTAGGACACTAATCGGCAAGTGGTTAAATCAACTGGGATTTTTTTTGTATCCCAAATCTATTCAAATCTGTCCAAGTCTCAGATTGGATCTATCTAAACACATTCAGATCATGGCTTGGAGACTCAAACTGCTCAAATCCTGGCGACGATTCCCCCAAACTATTACGACACAGGGTAAACCCCTCTGCAAATTTAAACCTGACACACAGAGATGCTCACCCCGTGCTGTAATGTGTTACATTTCAAAAGGCAAAGAACCATCCCAGATTCACTATTTAAAGTAAAAATTAACAATTGTATTCTTTAAGTTTAACAGAGAACATTAGACAACTATTTGCAACTCCTTTCTCTTATAACCTATATTTTACTGCCCACTCTACAATACTGGTCTGATAAAGAAAAGCTCCAACTAAGTTTACAAAAATAATCACATTTCAAATCCAGTCAGCTTCGTCAATTCTCCTTTTGTGGACTTTCCTCTGTTTAGGTCAGTTTTCTTCGGTCTTCTCCTGCACAGCATACCTTACGGACAGGTACCTTTCGGAGAGCGATTCGATTCGCAGTCTATTCTTGTTGGAGTACATGGCACTGCTCCCCCGAACTGTTCAAAATGTCCAGTTTTATCCCCCAAAACATCGGATCATTTCATTGGTGTGATGTTATCAAAACACTAAATTCAAATTCGATTGGAATTTTGGTATCTGGGGCAGAATTTAAACTGATTGGCCGAATTTGAAATTGTTTTTGTTCCATGACAATGCAACTCCAACTATTTGTTTCAACCAAGTGTTACATTTTTAAATTGTTCAGGACACTCTGTGCTTTCAGTCAGGCCTTGCGAGGTTCTCTCTCTCTTAAAGATACAGGACACACCTACACCTTCATAACCAGGGACACTAGTGATGTCCCTTACCTCCCACATTCTGCAGGAGGAACATTCAACTGCCCTAACTGCCATTCCCACTATTCTAAATTCCCAAAGAGGCTATTGAAAAATTTTAAAAAAGAAAAATTCGTTACCTTACCAATCCGGCACACAGAACCTTGTTTTGATGAGAGGAGGATGATGGGTAGGAGACACCACCTAAGTAGTGTTTCGGGGAAGCCAAGCACACAAATATATTACTTCACTCACTCAGCAGTCCCATGTCCGTTCCTGCTCAGCCTGTGCTCAGCCTATTCATGAGGTCAGTTTTTAAAGCAGAAACATATCTCCCAGCAGCCCCTGCTCCTCTCTCCCTCTCTCCTCACTGCTCCTGAAACAGAGGCCTGACTCTTGACGTAAGTCCTTTGAGGCAAGTTGGTTCCCGACAATCGCTAGTTGAGATTTTTTACATTGATCAAAAGGAAAACCCAAAGACGAAAGGAATTTTATCAGTTTGAAAATTCATGTGGCTGCAGCGTTTCAAGCCAGAATCCACCGAGCGGCCACAGGCTCTTCCTCTCTACTCCAGGGGTTTCAGTTGCAGTGGAGTCAGAGGGTTTTTTTAAACAAACTCCTTCCAGTGACTGTAAGAAAACAGCTTCGCTGGTGCAGCTCATAGGGGGTCTCGAGGTTCAGGAGAGGGAAGCAGCCTGGATCGGACCAGGAACATGTGACACTGGGAATAACCAACAGGTCACCCTCAGAACTATCGAACTCCTTCAGATATTCCATGGAGGAGAGTGACCTTGAGACTGCCTAATGGGGAGTGCAGGTTGGCACGGAGGATGTAGAGTGTAGTTTGTGGTCACTCCTCGGGAATGTAGTAAATTTAGATATTTTGATTTCTTAAGTTTAGCCGTTACATGCCCTCTACACTCCGTTTGGATATTTTTTAAAAATACGACCTACTTTTTACCTGTAACCTTGCAAATGACAACTTCTCAAACAAAAATTGAGACAGCCCAGTCCAGTCGTGCCAGGCCGTGCCATTCGCCTGAGCCGAAGGCTCCAGAGAAACCGGACACCAATGAAGCCACGCTACTTAGCATTAAGGACATGATGGAGGATTTACGGACTGAAATCATTACCAAGTTTGAATCTATAATTTCAGAGAGGGTTAGGAAGGAGGTAACAGCTGCTCTGAAGCTGTTGGAGGAAAACGGTTCTTCGCAATGCAGGAGTATTTTGAACCTGGAACATTTGGCTCATGAGCATGATAACCAGATAACTAATCTCCAAGCTAATGTTATCTGCTTCGATTGAGTCTCTGACGGAGAAATGTGAAGACTTGGAGACCTGCTCCAGGAATAATATTCGACTTGTGGGTTTACCCAAAGTATCGGAGGATTTTCATCCAACAGAATTTATAGCCTGACTTTTACAGGCCTTGCTAGTACTTGAGGCTAAACCCGTGTTGGACGAGGCTCATCGTACGCTGCGTGCTAACCTGAAAGAAGGCGGGTTACCTCACCCGATGGCTGTCAGGGTGAACCAGTTTCAAGTGAGAAATCACATTCTGCGCTGTGCTGGACGAGCTTCTCCCCTTGTATATAATAGAAAGAGAGGATATATTTTTCCTGATTTCACCTGACTGTTGCTAAGCAGCATGTGGCTTTTGCCAAGGTAAAGAAGGAGTCTCACTCATGTCCTAACATTAAATTTGGCCTTTGTTATCCAGAGATATTACATATCATCTTGCCGAGCAGACTAACACATAGGTTTGATGACTTGGGTCGAGCTATGGACCTTGTGAATAAAAATGTTTAAAAAAATGCAGTTTCAGAGCCGGTTTTGATGTTTGGGCCTAACTCGGTCAGTTAGACATTAGTTTTATGCTACTACGGACAAAGACTGCATTTCCCACTGGGGAGATTAAAATGGACGGTATGCTGTGTTTAAAGTCAACTAGGAGAAAGTGAGTACTGCAGATGCTGGAGATCAGAGCTTAAAAATGTGTTGCTGGAAAAGCGCAGCAGGTCAGGCAGCATCCAAGGAGAAGAAGAAGAAAGGCTTATGCCCGAAACGTCGATTCTCCTGCTCCTTTGATGCTGCCTGACCTGCTGCGCTTTTCCAGCAACACATTTTTAAGGTATGCTGTGTTTACAGACTTGGATTTGATTTCTTTTTACATTTGACCTCATCCATCAAGAAGTACATGTTTCCTTACTCAAGATTTTTTTTTGAGAGGTTGCACTAATAGTACCAAAGAATGTAGAGTTTAATTGTTTAACTATATACAGTAAATGTTTTTATTACATGTCCATGTTTGCTCATTTTTGCTTCACAGTTTTTGAACAGTTAACTTTTACATTCCCCGAGGTCGCCGTGGAGTTTGCTTGAGCTACAAAACACAACAGTTTTTTTTTACTGTGGGGGAAGAGAGCATGTACTCATCTACAGGGGGCTTCTGCTGGGAGGGGGCGGGGTTGGTGGGCAGGTATTCCATTTGGCGGGATACTATTATGGGAGTTGGTGGAGTTTGTTTTGTTCTGATGGGGATGGGGGGGGTGACACATACCTCACTTTTGCAAGGTTTACTCTTGTTTATCTATTATTGTACATTTGGAATTTAATGGTGAGTATTACATATGACACAGCTAATGATTCACCGCCCTTGGCAGGTGGGAACATTAAATTTGCCAGTCTGAATTGCAAAGGCCTAACAACCCAATCAAACACAGTAAGATTTTACATTATTTACACCATCTTAATGCCCAAATAATTTACTTACAAGAAACCCACTTGAAAAATAAAGACAGTCCTAAGTTGAAACGAGGTTGGATTGGACAAGTGCATTTTTCCTCCTTTTCTGGCAGATCGAGAGGAGTTGCTAATAAGTAAGTAATTCGCTCGCTGAGCTTGATGGTTTGCTTTCAGATGTTTCATCAGCATACGAGGCAACATCATCAGGGAGAGTCTCTGGTGAAGTGCTGGTTATATGTCCCACCTCTCTATTTAGGTCTTGGTTACTTCAGGTGGGTGATGTCACTTCCGTTTTTTTTCAAGGGAAGGTACATAGAGTCTAACTCGATATGTGTATTGTTGGAGTTCTCCTTAGAATGCCATGCTTCTAAGAATTTTTGTGTGTGTCTCTGTTTTGCCTGTCCTAGGATATGTGTGGTGTCCCAGTCAAAGTGATGTCCTTCTTTGTCTGTATGTATAGAAACTAGTGATAGTGGGTCATGTCTTTTGGTGGCCAGTTGGTGTTCATGTATCCTGGTGCCAAGTTTCCTGCAAGTTTGTTTGATGAAGTATTGCCACCTACTGGTAAGTTTCAGTATCTGCAAGTAGAGCATTTGCCTTTTTAAAATAGGCAGTTTTTTTTCAAATAACAGTCATGCGTCCATGGTCTGTAGGTAGGATAACCGTGTTTTTCTCCTTTTTAAGTTTTTCTAAGGCTTTGTTTTCTTGAGCATTAAGTGTGTTTCCTTTCTTTTATCGGCCAAATGTCGGTGCAACAGCTTGTCCTATGGCCTGCTGTGTTTCCTCTGAAAGACCTTTTTCTAAAGTAGATTCAAATGCTGTGAGGAAATCCTTTTTACTCATGTCTTTGTAACTGTAGTTTAACCCTCTGACTAGGACTGCTTTTCCTGTATCGGTAAGTGGATGGTCTGAAAGATTTTTTATCTAAACATCAGTTTTGTATGAAATGAAGTTTTGTATGAGTTTATCTAATTTATCTTGTAGTGCAAGATTTTGTTTTCTTTTTCTGTGTTTACTGTTTAAAGCTTATGCTTCATTCTAATGCATTTGTCCATTCAGAGACTCTCATTGATGATGTTACCCAGTATGGAGACAAAATGTCTGAAAACAAACCTTCAAACTCAGCTTACCATTAACATGAGCTACAAATCTTCTCAGGAAAAGGAGTTGCTTTTCTTTTACATAAATTTATTCATTCCATCAATGCTCAAGAAAATAAAGCCTTAGAAAAACTTAAAAAGGAGAAAACATGGTTATCCTACCTACAGACCATGGGAGCATGACTGTTATTTGAGAAAAAAACTACGTCTGACTCTACTGGCAGATTTGTTATTATTACAGGGCAGAGTTTTGACATTGATGTAATCTTGGCCAATTGGTTATGCTCCCAACTGGGACAATGAGGCTTTTTTCAGACTTTGCAATATTACCGGATATTCACACCCGTTAATCTTGGGAGGAGATTTTAATTGTTGATTGAATCCTCCCTTAGACCGTTCTTCCTCTGTTCCAAGTGCCCAGCCCAAATCTGCTAAAATAACTTTTATGGAGGAGTTTAATGCTGTTGATCCCTGGCGTTCTTTAATCCCTCTAAAAAGGAATTTTTTTTACATGTCCACCACACTTTTACGTGTATTGATTTTTCCTGGTGGATGACAGACTGCTCACATCCATTTCTGGTTGCAAATGTGATTCCATTGTTTTATCAGACCATGCATCTGTCTCTATGAATGTTTGTTTTCAGAAATTTCTTAATACATGCTCACAATGGTGTCTCAATACACACTTTCTCTCAGAGGAAGAGTTTGTTAGTTTTGTCTTCAGCAGATCGATTTTCCAAAATAAATGAACAGAATCCCATCTAGTACAGCTTCCATGCTGTGGGAAACCCTGAAGGCATTCACCAGGGGTGAAATAATTTCTAATGCAGAACATAAGAATAGACTTAGAAAAGAGAAATTGGCATGGTTAGCAGGGTGGCTGTCGCTATTAGACTCTCTTTATGCAATCTCTGAGTCTTTAGAAGTATCTCAAGAATGCATATCCCTCCAGGCCGAGGATGATGTTGTAATGTCACAATACATCACCAAGCTTTTACTTCACTCTAGGTCTATATTTTATGAACAAGGAGATGGAACTCAGAAATTGTTAGCACATCAGTTGCACCAAATGTCCTCATCTCAAGTAATCCCATTAATTAAGGCTAATTCATGTATCCTGTCAGACCCATTAGAAATCAACAAGACATTGAAGGAATTTTACATTTCACATTGTTCATCTGGATGTTACTCTGCTACAGCAGATTTTGATCCTTTTTTGCTAAGATTAACATTCCTACAATTGATCAAAATGTGGCAAAGGAATTGGACCAACCAATCACAGCAAGAGAACTTGAGGCTGCGGCTCGATCACTACAAAGTGGGAAAAGTCCTGGAACCGACGGTTTTCCGGTCAGGTTTAATAAAATATTTCGGAAGAAGCTGGCTCTGCTTTTGGTAGATATGTTTGTTGAAGCATTTAATTCTGGCTGTCTTCCTCAAACTTTAACTCAGGCATCAATTTCTTTTCTTTTAAAGAAAGGCAAAGATCCCTGACTGTGTGGTTGATATTGTCCTATAAGTCTGCTCAAAGTTGACTTTAAATTATTGTCAAAGTTATTGGCCCACCGTTTGGAAACCATCCTTCCATCTATCATATCCTTGGATCAAACTGGATTTATTCACAACAGGCACTCCTTTTTTAATCTTAGCCGGGTAATTGAACATTGTTTATAATTCTCCCCCATCCACCCTCTCTGTGGCTTTGATATCTTTAAATGCTGAAAAAGCCTTTGATAGAGTGGAATGGAATTAACTTTTTTTTTATTTGGGAGAAATTTGACTTTGGGGAAAAATGTATTTCTGGGATCAAATACTCTATGCATCACCACAGGCCTCTGTTGGGACCAATGACAGGAATTCTGATTATTTCTACCTTTATTGTTCCACTAGACAAGGTTGTTCTTTAAGTCCACAGCTGTTTGCTGGTGTAATTGAACCTCTGTCTATTGCTCCACAGACCCCTCCTGATTTCTCTGACATTACTAGAAATGGGGTGGAGTTGAAGGTTGCCCTCTATGCAGGTGACCTTTTGCTATTTATCTCCAACTTATCTCTCTCCATTCCCACCAGACTCTCAATTTTAGAATCTTTCAGTAAGATTCCTGGGTATAATTTGAATTTTAGCAAAACTGAGATATTTGCTATCAATAAGCTTGCCATCGAATACCCACTTGATCATTTACCATTTAAAATCGCCAACTTTGGTTTTGTTTATCTTGGTGTACACGTGGCAGATACACAAGGCAATTAGGACAGGAAACATTTTGAACCATTACTGGTACAAATTAAATGAAACTTTGAACGATGGTCTCTCCTTAATTTGTCTGTTGCTGCTAGAATTAATTCCATTAAAATGAATATTTTTTCTACAATTTAATTATTTATTTCAATGCATACCAATTTTTCTTACTCTTGCCTTTTTCCAAAAAGCAGATGGTCTCATTCTTGAATTTATTTGGAATAAATAAAACTCCTCGGTTACAAAAACAGCTGTTACACAGGCCTAAGATATTAGGTGGATTGGTGCTGCCAAATATTTGTTTAATTATTGAGCAGCAAACAGAAGAAATGTGAACTATTGGCTCCAATACGAAAAGCTTGATGCTTTCCCAATTTGGATGACTATTGAGGCAAATCCCACCCACCCAGTAACATTGAAGGCTTTATTGAATTCACCTCTCCTTTCTTCAATCTCTATTTACACGAACAATGTAATTGTTTTATCCTGTCTTAACATTTGGTTTCAATTTAGACGTTACTTTTGATTTCAGTCATTTTCTACAAAGGTGCCGTTGGTGGCAAATCATATTTTTCCCCATCTTTATTGGACAGTGCCTTTTCTGGTTGGGCTAAGTTAGGAATAAAAACTGTGAAAGATTATATGTTAATGGTGTTTCTGCATCTTTTCAACATCTTAGTCGGTACGTTTTCAGTTCTTAAAAGCCACTTCTTTAAATATCTCCAAGTTCGCAGTTTTGGCCTTAGTTCATAATGATTCCTAATGATTCTGATTTTGACATCTTTCTAGAACCACTTTCTTCATTAAAGGAGGTTATTTCAGCTAGTTATTCAACCATTCATAAAGTATTGTTATGACACGGGGTAAATTCTCCTGCTTTATTTAAAACCAACAATACAGAAAAGATTTATCCCATACAGTAATTTGTAAAACTTCCAGTGGCCAAGAACTATTCAAAGTAAAAGATAACACCTTTATTTCTTAAAGTATAACAGAGAATAATTAACTAACAACTATGTATAAGTCCTTATTCTAACCTATCTTTACCTTCCCTTCTATACTAGTCCAATAAAACTCCCAATTAAAGTTTACAAAATAACACTTCTTAGCTCAAAACCAGGCAGCTTTCTGTTCAGCTATTGGGATCTTCCTGTGGCTTCTTCTTCTTAGGAATTTCTGCTTCACAGGTTACTGATTGATAAAGTTCCCTTTTTTAAGAGAGCTGTTTTTCTGGGCAATGTGCAGATGTTGTTGGCTTGGCAGTTGTCCTATCAACTGTTCAATTGTCCCCAGTCTTATATCCCAAAGCATCAGATTGTGTCATTGGCTTTTAAGATTGTCAATATACTCAATTCAAACTGGATTGAAGTTTGATATTTTTCAGGATATAATTGACACTGATTGGCCAAATTCAAATTTGTGTTTTTGTCTCCAGGCAACGAGCTAGTCGAGTTGTTCGAACGAGTGTTACGTTGTTACCTTACTGAGAACACTTGGTGCTGTGTCTGATAGTTCTGCTGCTTTTAACTCTCTTAAAGTATACCCACATCTTCATAACACCTCCCCCCTTAAGAAAAACGAATCATTATAATGAAAAGATGGCTTCATTTCTTTTTCTACCTTTTAAACACATTATCCGAACATACAGATAACTTTTATATCAGTTCACCTTAATTTATTCCCATATACTGATATATATAAAACATTAAATAAAGACAAATCACATCTAAAAGCTATCAGTTAAATCCACGATAACGCATC
Organism: Chiloscyllium plagiosum; assembly: GCF_037043375.1. NCBI lineage: Eukaryota > Metazoa > Chordata > Chondrichthyes > Orectolobiformes > Hemiscylliidae > Chiloscyllium > Chiloscyllium plagiosum. The sequence continues at coordinate 40,821,626 of NW_028270178.1, forward strand.
TGTGATTACATTCTTCCGACCACGTATGATTTTTAAATTGAAAGTCTGTAACATGAGACTCCAATGAAATAGTCTCAGATTCTTATCTTTAAAACATTCCAAGAACAAAAGTGGATTGTGGTCAGTGTATACAACCGTCTCCGATACATTGTTCATGACATCCACATTAACATGTTGGAAGGCCAGTACCAAACTCAATAGTTCCTTTTCGATTGTGGAGTGTTTTCTCTGGTGGATGGTGAAAAGTAACCACCTGGCAGTTCAATCCCATCCTCATCTTCCTGGAGGAGTACAGCTCCAACTCCACTGTCACCAGCATCGATAGCGATTTTAAAAGGCTTTGAAACATTTGTTGTAGCTAAAGCTGGTTTGGTGGTTAATATCGATTTGAAGTGGTCGAATGCCTCCTGGCATGGTTCTGTCCACTGAAGCTTTGTGTTCTTCGTCAGTAAATCGGTTAACAGTGCCACTACACTGCTACAGTTTGGAACAAATTTCTGATAGAATCCGTTGAGTCCAAAGAATCAAAGCATCTCTTTCTTCAAGGTTGGTTGTGGAAATTCCTCGATGGCCATCGTCTTTGCGTTCTGTGGGGTCACCTTCCATGACCGATGTTATGTCCCAAGAATGTCAACTCTGCTTTTGCAAGTTCCATTTTATTTCAGTCTGTCATGAGTTTTGCCTCTCGTAGTCATAGAGTCACAGAGTCATAGAGATATACACCACGGAAACAGACCCTTTGGTCTAACTCGTCCATGCTGACCAGATATCCCAACCCAATCTCGTTCTACCTGCCAGCACCTGTCCCATATCCCTCCAAATCCTTCCTTTTCTTATACCCATCCAGATGCCTTTTAAATGTTGCAATTGTACCAGCCTCCACCACTTCCTCTGGCAGCTTATTCCATACACTTACCACCCTCTGTGTGAAAAAGTTGTCCCTTAGGTCTCTTCTTTATCTTTCCCTTCTCACCCTAAACCTGTGCCCTCTAGTTCTGGACACCACAATCCCAGAGAAAAGACTTTGTCCATTGATCCCTTCCATGCCCCTCCTGATTTTATAAACCTCTGTAAGGTTACCCCTCAGCCTCCGACGGTCCTGGGAAACAGCCCCAGCATATTCAACTTCTCCCCACAGCTCAAATCCTCCAACCCTGGCAACATCCTTGTAAATCTTCACTGAACCCTTTCAAGTTTCTCAACATCTTTCACAATGTCATTCAAAGAGCTCTGCCAACTGTACCATGTGATCTTTCCAGGAATTACTAAAGATTATTACATCATCCAAATAGACTGCTCAGTTTGTGAATGTAGCCACAACTCTGTTCATGAGTCTTTGGAATGTGGTGGGCACATTCTTCATTCCAAAGGGCATCACTTTAAACTAATATAGCCCATCTGGGTTACAAACGCAGAAATTTCTTTCACCAACTCTGATAAAGGTACCACCAGTGACCTACGCATTAATTAGTGATGCAATTGGCTTGTCCGACTTTCTCGATGCAGTCCTCCAATCTGGGAATTGGATATGAGTTGGCGTTGACCTTGGGTAACAATATTAACATGTCATCCCCTTGGGAAAATGTCTGAGTCTCAGAGCTTTTATCTACCACCTGCTTCATTCTACACTGTGCCCTTTTAACGTGCTGTTTAGCTGCCTCACCTACTTGATTTCGTCTCTCCCTTGTCTCTGATACATAATCTAAGTGTGAGATCTCCGACTTTGGTCCTGTCAAATTTTCTTTAATTAATTTCAAAGGGCCTCTCACTTCATGACTGAATATTAACTCAAAGGGAGTAAACTGAATAGATTCATTTGGGGCAGTTCTAATGACAAACAACACGAATGGGATACCTTTATCCCAATCATGCAGGTAATCCTGACAGTACACTCTCAACATGGACTTCAAGGTCTGATACCACATTTCTAAAGCTCCCTGGGATTCAGGATGATATTCACTGGGATTAAAGTGCTGTATACCGAAGCTATCTATAACCTCCTTAAACAGCCTTGCAGTAAAATGTGACCCTTGGTAGGACTGAATCTCTCAGGGTAGCCCATACCGTGTGAAGAAAGATACTAACTCCCCTAGTACCCTTTTTGCCTTGATACTCTGTAATGGAATTGCCCCTGGAAATCTGGTAGACACATCCATTATGGTTAACATCTACTGGTTCCCACTTTTAGTTCTCGGGAGGGGACCTACACAATCGATTCTAACCCACGTGAAAGGTTCTTCAAATGTGGGAATTGACAACAAAGGTGTTGGTTTTATTACTGCCTGTGGCTTACCTACCATTTGGCATGTATGACAGGTATGGCCAAAGGTAACCATATCCTTGTGCATTCCAGGCCTTAGCCTGAGTCTTTCGTACCCCTACATGACCCCCTAAAGGTAGTTCATGTGCTACCCGTAACGTCTCCTGTCTGTATGCTACAGGCAACACAATCTGGTGCACTTCGGCCTATTTCTCCTCTGCACTAAGCTGCCGTTTCTGTCTGAGGATTCTATCTTTTAGATCATAACCTTCCAGAATATTCTCTGCCTCCTTTTCAGAGTATGCATCCACATACATACGTTTTATCATCTTGTCTTGCTATTGCAAGTCTCTTCATCTTTCAGGAGTAATCACGTCTGTCTATCCCTCTGCCTGGTCAGGATTTTCCTGCACCATTACATCAAGCAGGGTATCCGCTAACTGAACCTCAACTCCTTCATCTTTCTCTTTACTTTTTGCTTTATGCTGTGTTTTATGAGAGTTGGATCTGGTTACCACAAAGACTGGGAAAATACCAGGATATTTCTGCTTTAACTCCTCAGTTTCTTGGTCTTCCTTGGGCTTCTCCACAACAAAGGGTGTCACTCCCACCTTGGATCCTGCCAAATCATTCCCAAGAACAAACTGAATCCCTGGAATGGACACTCTGTCAATCACTCCCACTGTAACTTCCCCAACCTTGGGTTGGCACTCCAACCTGATCTTACTCAGGGAAACACTAAATTTCTGTCCATCTATCCCACAAATTACCACACTCTCGTGTAACAAATCAGAAAGAATGCATATTCGCTCATCCCTTATTATCAGGGACTGGTTAGATCTGTATCTCACAAAATTATAACTTCTTGTCCTTCTCCCCCTGTTCTTTGAGTAACCTTTACCCACAGAGTTGAATTTTTTTGTAGAGATCAGATACTAACCCCATACCCAGCCCCTGCCTCGGCTGTGCACTCTTCTGCAGCTCCTCGGCTCTTATTGGGGTCTCCTTTACTCCCTTCACTAAGGCCACTGGCTCTGCTTCTTTTCCCACATCTTTTCCCATAGTGCCTTTCTTTAACGAGCAGCACTATGTCTGTACGTGTCCCGCCTTCTGGCAGTGTAAACACCTTTTCCCAGTGCCCTTCTGAACCCACTGGCACTGTCATTTTCTGTATCCCACTCCATTACAGTGAAAACACCTGAGGCCTTTCATCTCCTGTACACCTCTTGGGATTCTTTATCCTGTGGGAAAATCATACCAGTGTGCCCTTTACTCTGGGTTTCATAGTGAAGGATCTTCTGTTCTCCCAACTTCTATCCCTCACTGGACAAAATTCTGGCCAGAAGCTTGTCTTATGCACCAACACGTACTCATCTGCTAATCCTGCTGTCGTTCTCACTTCCTGAACTGTCTGTACCTCCACGTAAATTCTTACCATCTCTGGAAGCAGGAGAAGGCAAAGGCAGTTTGTACTAAACTATTTCTCTGATATCATTCTGTTTCTTTATTTGCTCCTTTCCACGAACCAGCTGATGCATTGCCGGGGAATCCAAGCCCAACCAGAGGGATTTCTGGACTCCCTCCCTGCACCTGCCCAATGACCCAGCTCCCTCCCGATTTCAATGCTCCTTCAATCTACCTCTTCATTTTAGATATTGTCACCTGACCCAATATCACATTCAGTGAATCAACATTAACCCTGTTTAATTTGTCATGATAAAGATCTTTTTAAATATGTTTGGGGACTGTGTTGTGGTAAAGTGCACGGTGATGGTGCTAACATGGTCAGTGTAGATGTCTTCCAAGCAGGTGACCTGGGTTAGATTCCTGGCAATCTCAAATTGAGATTTTTTACAATAATCAATAGGAAATCCCAAAGAAAAAAAGGAATTGGATCATTTTGAAAATACATTTGGCTTTCATTCCAAACAATAAAATGCAAAGTAGGAGTAGACAAAGGCAGACTGGATGAAACTGTTTACCTGCTGCATTCTCTCACACCTCCACCCTCCCTCCCTCCCCACTGTGATCCCACTGAGATGGCTCTGGCTGTGCTCCATCCCTGGGGGAGGTATGCCCTGCGTAGAGGAACCTGGGACTTGGGCAGAGAATGGGCTCTGAGTGAGAGACCTGCAGATATTTCTAACAGGTTCTGGCAGCCATTGTCCCTTTCACCGTGTGCACAGAGCAGGGGGTGAGTAACGGTGAGTTTCTGTTTGTCTGTGTGTGAGAGAATGTGGGCAGTGTTTGAATCTCAATCCCAGTTTTGATCCTTTAACCTCTCCCCCTCCCTGAACCAGCCCCTCCTAACGCAAGCCCCTGGTGCAGAGTCTGTCCCAAATGGGAGAGAGGAAGTATGAGAGAGAGCTCAGACCAACCGGAATGGTGAATATCCCCTCTTTAATCTCACCACATCTTTCCTTATTTCCTAGTTGTACCTGTCTGATTTTTCCTCTTTTCCCTCTCTCTGTCTCTCTCTTTGCCTTTGATTCTCACTCACTGTTTCACTCCATCTCTCTCTCTCCCTTGCAACCTTTCTCTCTCACATTATCTTTCTCTCTCTCTCTCTCCTGACAGACTCTCCTTTTTTTCTTTTTCTCTCTTCCTTCATCCTTTGTCTCTGTTCTTTCCCACTTTCTTGCTTTCTTTCTTCTTCTCTCATTCTCTCTCTGTCTTTCCCTCTCTTCTTGATTTCTGTCTTTCAATCCTGAATCTGCACCCCACCCCCCCCCAAAGTAAATTTAGCCCCTGTCCCCCTCCATGGTCCCTGTCCCCCCCCCCATGGTCTCTGACCCCCTCCATGGCCCCTGTCTAATTGCCCTCCCCTGTGCAGCTCAATCTATCCTGAACTATCCCTCTGTAGTTCCTCCATTATACACCCACTGCATATAAAAGCCCCTCAGTATCTCCGTCCATCAACAATACCCTTGCCCCGTGCTGTGTCCCAGCCTCTGGTCTGGAGGACAAAGTGAGCGTGTGCAGAGACTAATGTGTCTTTTGACTGCGTACCATAATGTCATGGAGTTTAGATTAGATTAGATTACATTACAGTGTAGAAACAGGCCCTTCGGCCCAACAAGTCCACACCGACCCGCCGAAGCGAAACCCACCCATACCCCTACATTTTACCCTTTTACCTAACACTACGGGCAATTTAGCATGGCCAATTCACCTGACCCTGCACATCTTTTGGACTGTGGGAGGAAACCGGAGCACCCGGAGGAAACCCACGCAGACACGGGGAGAACGTGCAAACTCCACACAGTCAGTCGCCTGAGGCGGGAATTGAACCCGGGTCTACAGGCGCTGTGAGGCAGCAGTGCTAACCCCCACTGTGCCACCGTGCCGCCCGTTATAGAGTCATACAGCACAGAGACAGACCCTTCGGACCAACCAGGCCCCACCGACCATGTTCCAAAACTAAACTGTGCTTGGCTGTGCTTGGTCCATATCCCTCCAAACCTTTCCTATTCATGAACTTATCCAAATGTATTTTAAATGTTGTAACTGTACCTGCATTCATCACTTCCTCTGGCAGTTCATTCTAAACCAAAACTACTAAAAATTTTGCCCCCCAAGTCATTTTTCAACCTTTCTCCTCTCACCGTAAAAATATACCCCTTTGGTTTGAACTCCCCACCCGAGGGAAAAGACCCTTGTCATTCTCCTTATCGATGCACCTCAAGGTTTTTTAAACATCAATAAGGTCACTCCTCAACCTCCAATACAACAGTGAAAAAAGTCCTCACCTTTCCAGTCCATGTTTATATCGGAAACCCTCCATTCCTGGCAACATCTTGGTAAATCTTTACTGAACTCTCTCCAGTTTAAAAATATCCTTCCTTCACAGGGTGATGAGAATTGCATATATTAAACCAGAAGAGGCCTCACCAATGCCCTGTAGAACTTCAATATAATGTCAGTTCTGACATTGCACAGACCTTTGAGTATAGGAGTAATGAAGGCAAGGGTGCTAAATATCTCCTTAATTACCCTGTCTACCTGTGATGCAAACTTCAAAGAAATATGTCCCTGATCCCCGAGGTCTTTCCGCTCTGCAACACTACCCAGGGCCCTACCAATAAGTCCTGTCCTTGGTTGTATTACTACAATGCAATACCTCACCTGTATCCAAATTAAATTCCATCTGCCATCCCTCAGCCCTTTAGCCCAATTGATCAAGATCTCCTTGTAACCTCGGGAAACATTCTTCACTGTCTGTTTCACCACTTTTGGTGTCGTCCATAAACTTATTAACCATGCCTCGCATATTCTCATCTAAATCATTCATTTCAATGACTAACAGAAGTGGATCCAGTACCGCTCCCTGTGGGACACCGCTGGTCACAGGCCTCCAGTCTGAAAAATAATGATCCAGCATTACCTGCTGTCTTCTACCATCAAGCCAATTACATCTCCAATTGGCAAGCCCATCCTGAATCCCATGTGATTTAGTTTTACTATCTAGTCTAACATGCAGAACCTTGTCAAAGGCTTTGCTAAAGGCCAAGGAAACACCATCTACCACTCTGTCCTCATTGGTTTCTGTTACTTCCAAAAAACAAACCTAACTAAGTGTGTCAGACATGATTTCCCTCACACTAAACCATACTGACCATCTCTAATCAATCCTTTCCTCTCCACCCTGTGTAAATCCTATCTTTCAGAATCATCTCCAAAAGCATGCACACCACCGAAGTGAGACTCACGGGTCGAACGTTCCCAGGCTTCTCCTCACATCCCTTCTTAAACAATCACACATTAGCCACACCCCAGTCCTCCAATTCTTCACCTGTGTTTATTGATGATACAAATATTTCTGCTCGGGGCCCTGCAATTTTCTCCCTAACTTCCCACAGTGTCCTGGGACACACTTGATCAGGTTCTGGAGGTTTATCTGTCTTTATGTTTTTTAAGATCTCCAGCTCTTCCTCTTCTGTACTGTAAACTTTTCCCAAAACATCAGTATTTATTGCCCTGATTTCTCTCGCATCCAATTCCTTCCCAACAGTAAAACAGAAATATTAATTTATATCCCTCCCATTTCTTGAGGTTCAACACAAAGACAACCTCGTTGATCTTTAAGGGGTCCTATCTCTCTCCAGTTGCTCCCTCATTCTTAATGTATTTATAGAATCTCTTTGGATTATCTTTACCTTACCTGCCAAGGCTACCTCCTATCCCCTCATTGCCTTCCTCATTTCCTTCTTAAGGATGTCTCTTCACTCTCTATACTCTTCAAGACATTCTGTTCATCCCAACTGGCTCTCTGATAGTTTTTTTTTTATTCTTGACTTGAACTTCAACATCTTTATTCATCCATTGTTGCTAATCGTACCAGCCTTGCCTTTCACTCTAACAGGAACAGACTGTTTCTGGATTCTTGTTATCACACTTTTGAAGGCCTCCCACTTGTCAGTCATCCTTTTACCTGCGAACAGAGTCGAGAGTGTGGTGCTGGAAAAGCGCAGCAAGTCAGGCAGCAACCCACGAGTAGGAAACCTGCTGTGCTTTTCCAACACCACACTCGCGACTCTGATCTCCAGCATTTTCATCCTCACTTCCTCCTAGTTCCTTTTACCTGTGACCAGTCTACCCCAATCAACTTTTGAAAGTTCTTGTTTCATACTTTTAAAATTTGACTGACTCTAATTAAGAACTTTAACTTTCATGGAAGACCTGTGCCTTTCCATAACTATTTTAAAACTGATCGTTTTATGGTCACTGCTCCCAAAGTATTCCCTGACTAACACTCAGTCACTTGGTCTGTCTTATTTCCCAAGAGAAGTTCAGGTTTTGATCCTTCTCTAGTAGGAACATTTATATCTTGACAAAGGAAATTTTCTTGCAATTTAACAAATCCTTCACCATCAAAAATTTTAACACTCTGGCAATCTGAATCAATGTTTAGAAAATTTAAATCCCTTACTATTTCAAACTTATCATTCTTATATATATTTAAGATCTCTCTATATATTTGCTTCTCAATTGCCCTTTGACTATTGAGGAGCCGATAGTACAATCCCATCACGGTGATCAACCCTTTCTTATTTCCAACTTCAACTCATATACTTTCATGAAATGGTCCCTCAGAAATATTTCCTCAAATTACAGCCGTAATATTTTCCTTAATCAAAAATGCACCACTCCTCTTCACTTGCCTCTCTTTATATCCTTCTGAGAAAACCCTAAAACAGAACATTGAACTGCCAGTCTTTTCCATTCCTCAAGAGAAAGTGAGGACTGCAGACGCTGGAGATCAGAGTCTAAAAGTGTGGTGCTAGAAAAGCACAGCCGGTTAGGCAGAGCCAACATTTCGAGTATAAGCTCTTCACCAGGAATGGGAGGATGGCCCAAGGGGGGCTGAGACTTAAATGGGAGGGGTCTGGGAATGTGATAGGTAGATGGAGGAGGGTAGAGCAGATAGGTGGAAAGGAAGATGAACCTGTCGGACAGTTCCAGAAGGTGGTGCCTGGTTGGATGTTTGCTCTGTGATAAGGAGGGGGGAGGTGAAATGAAGAAGCTGGTGGAATCTACATTGATCCCATGTGGTTGGATGGTCCCAAGGCAGAAGATAACGTATTCTTCCTCCAGATGTTGGCTGGCTGGAGTTTGGCGGTGGAGGAGGTCCAGTACTGGCATGTCCTTGGCAGAGTAGTGGGGGAGAGTTTGCCAAACTCTAACCACCTTGAGGTAGAAAGCCTCATCTTCTACCTTGGGCCCCTCCAACCACACAGGATCAATGTAGATTTCCTCGGTTTCTTCATTCCCCCCACCACCTTATCCCAGATCCGACATTCGAACTTAGCACACCCCTCTTGAACTGTCCTACCTGTCCATCTTCCTTCCCACCTATCCCACTCCACCCTCCTTTCTGACCTATCACCATTACCCCTCTCCTCCATCAACCTATCACATTCCCAGCTACCTTGCCCCCAGCCCGAGATCCCTCCCATTTATCTCTCCCTTGGGCCATCCCCTCATTTCTAGTGAAGAGCTACTCTCCTGCTCCTTGGATGCTGCCTGACCGGCAGTACTTTTCCAGCACCACACTTGTCGACTCTTCTCCATTCCTCAGCCAAGTTCTGTAATAGCGATGACATCCCAGTCCCAAGTTCCCTTACATGCCCTGAGTCCATCAGCCTTATTAATAAGGGCTCTTGCATTGAAATAAATGCAGTTTAAGTGTTCAGAGTTTCTCTGTTCTGACTTGTTCTTGTCTGTCTTTTCTAAATATCTTGCTGTTTTCTGATTCAGAATCATTGCCATCTTTCTTTCCATTTTCAATGTTACTTAGGAAGCCCCCACCCACCTCTCTAGGTTCCTAATATTGAACTGGCAAGTCTCCCCACCAAGATATTGGTCCCCTTATAGTTCAGACAAAACCCATCCTTTTTAAATCTCTTCTGTCTGAGAAGAGATCCTAACAATCCAAGAAACTGAATCCCTGCACATTGCAGCACCTCTTCAACCATTGATTTATCTGCCCTCTCCTCTTATTGCTTCCCTCATTAGAACTTGGCACCAGAAGTAAACTAGAGATTACTTCTTTTCATATTCTATTTATGAACCTTCTACCTAACCTCTTACGCTCACTCTGTAATGCTTTCACCCTTTCTTGAACAATGTCATTCTTAACAATATGTACAACAACTTGCGGCTTTTCACTCTCCCCTTTGACAATCTGCATCAAACATTTTGAGACGTCCTTCACCCTGGCACCAGAAAAGCAACGTACTATCCTCGATTCACACTCACTCCCGCAGAGTCTCCTGTCTGTGCCCCTCGCATGTGAGTTCCCAAAAAATATTAATCTTTTAAATCTTGACAAACCTATTGAACATAAAATTCATTTTTAATGCCCAAGATCTGACAACCACTCCTATTTTCCCCATTCAATGATACCCAAAACGGAATATCTGTTTGAGAGAGGAATATCCATAGGAGATTTCTAAACCACCTTCATACCCTTCCTGACGGGCAGTTATCGATCTGAATGATCGTGCTGTGATTATCACACGTCAAAATCTAGTCGTCATCACACCTCAATGTCTCTTGCAGGCCCTCAGTAATATTAATCCTAAAAAGTGAAAGCTCTCAGTCGCACCTTATATATTGTGAGAGGTAATTTCGGTTTAAACTTTAAGATGTGCCTGGACCACAGACTGATCTATAATAAAAGACAAAACCTTTGTTTCTTTTCTAACAACCATTTTATATACTCAAAAGTAGAGTAGTTTAAATTGTGCAGAATGCTGACAATTTGTGAGCGATAGTAAAAGCAAGCAGGCTCTTGATTAATGAAGCCACACACAGCAGAGAAGGATGAGTCCTTGGCTGATAAGACTCCAGGATGGGAGTACGACTTGAGACATCTGTTTCAAATTAAAGCTTTTGACTGATAAGACTACAGGGTGAGAAAAACAACAAACTTTGGAGACTCTGGTGCCTTTTGTTGCAGACTTTGTGATAAAAATAATGATGTTTTTAAGAATGTGAACCTCATGGCTTGTTGGAGCCAAGGAGAGGAGGGACTTGTCCTATAAATAATGGAGACTTTGTAAGCCTCAGCGCGCCTTTTCTTTAAGGGTGCCCGACTCTGCAGACTTGACTTGTTAATAAAACTTTGTTTTCCTGAATTTGTCTAGAGCGATTATTGAGAAGCGATTTTCGTTTCTAACAACTTGGGGGCTCGTCATCCGGGATCAACACTCCGGCCGCAAGGGGAGTTGAGGAAGGATATCGGAGAAGGTGCACCCTGCTGAGTTCAGCAGTCCCTGATTCCTTGCTTGTCGCCCCGCGCGGCTTGAGCGAGTGATATCCGGGAGGCTCAGGAAAACAAAGGAGGGGTGTACCCGAGGCAGTGGGGACGGTTAACGATCGAGTAATTTCGGTGCACCGAACCCAGGTAAGACAAAACTTGCGGGGACCGTGTTTCCGGAGGACTGGGTACCTACGGGGTGCCTGTGGATTTTTTTTTCTACAGAGACGTGGGACTCAGGAATCTGGAGACCGGGGCTCGCCTGTGAGGGATTTTGCAGAGACCGTGTTTGAGGAGGAACGTGTACCTACGGGGTGCCTGTGATTTGTGTCACAGAGACGTAGGACACAGGAATCCAAAGACCGGGGGTGCCTGCAAAGGAACCTGGGCGATCACGGGACTGAAGGTCCGGGAATTGGCTACATTGTGATAGATTATCACGGGAAAAATACGAAGTCCTCGGAAATGGGAAATAAGGGATCTAAGGTGATTAAGGGAAAGGTAGGCTTAAACAGGGACAATGACACATGGTACCTGACGATAGTCCGTTAGGGAGAATGCTAAATAATTGGGATCAGGGTGGAAGAAAGGGAAAATCTAAAAGGAAGATGGTAAAATACTGTCAAAAGTGGTCCCAGAAACCTATTCAGGGTGACTCAGTGTGGTGGCCTAGATTCGGTACTGACGAAGACTGGGTCCGGCAAGCCCTCATTTTATATGTCAATTCAAAACCTGATGTTAATCTGGAAGAAAGTGATTATGCCCTTTGTTGGCTGCCGGTTACGATATCTTGCCAAATGCAGGTAACTAATAAAGACTCGAAAGGGCTGAAAGAATGGGACCCTTTAGATCACTTACCGCAGCCCTACGTGACCCCGCCTGCCCCACAGAATGTTCCTTCGGGTGACGACGATTCAGGGGAAGGGGAAGAAGATGGGGAGGAATCACAAACTACCTCAGGGGTACAGACCAGATCTCAAGCTGGAAAGGGTCACAGACAAGACCCTGTCTCGATTGCAAGAATGAATCCACTCCGGGAAGTGCCCATGGGGGGCGAGGAAGGAAGGACGGGATATGTGAACGTTCCCTTGACGAGTACTGAAGTACGGAATTTCAGGAGGGAGATGAAGGGTCTACTAGAGGACCCCATGGGACTTGCTGAACAATTGGATCAGTTCCTGGGTCCGAATACTTACACGTGGGAAGAGATGTGTTCCATCATGAAAACATTGTTCTCTAGCCAGGAGCGTCAGATGATACAACAAGCTGCGCTCTTGGTCTGGGAGAGAGAGGGGGGAGAAGGAGGGGAGCAGAAGTTTCCCCTCACCGACCCCGAGTGGGATAAGAACACGGAGGGAGGACGGCGCAACATGAGAGACATGCGGGAATATTGGATAAAAGGAATAAGACACGCAGCCCCGAAGGGGCACAATTTTACCAAGGCCTTTGGTAATCATCAAAATCCGGAGGAAACCCCTACGGACTTCCTAGACAGGATTAGGAAGAATGTGCAGCAGTTTGCTGGGGTGGACCCTGAGACGGACGTGGGGCAACAACTCATACGGGTAGAGTTTGTATCAAAGGCCTGGCCGGACATACGAAAGAAGTTAGAGAAAATGGATGATTGGGATAGTAAATCTTTAAGTGAATTACTACGAGAGGCGCAAAAGGTGTTTGTGAGAAGGGACGATGAGAAGCAAAGGAAGGCGACAAAGATAATGATGCAAAGGGTGCAACAAATGACAGCTGGAAGAAAGGAAAAGGGAGAGCTGTGGCAGAAACAGGAAAGGGGAGAGTCGTGGCAAGAGCAGAGGAAAAGAGAACCATGGCCGGAACAAAGGAAGAGTGGAGGAACGCGAGACCGCGACAGGGAAACGAAGAGGACACTCAGATGTTACTATTGTAATGAAGAGGGACATTTTAAATGGGAGTGCTCCCGCTACAAGCGGGAGGTGAGGTCGTACGCCCTGATGGAGGAAGATTAGGGAGGTCGGGGGTTCCTACCCTTGGGGCAAAAGGACTATCGACAGGAACCCCTGGTAAACTTGAAAGTAGGGCCCCAAGGATCGGAGATCACATTTATGGTGGACTCGGGAGCCGAAAGATCAAGTATAATCCAAATACCCCCCGGCACCCGAGCAGGAGGAAAAGTTATGGGGGTATCTGGAATTGGAGGACAGAAATTACAAGTCCCAGTGGTGGAGGACGTGGAAATTGGATATGAAAACAGAACTACTAAACGAGACCTCCTTCTACTGTCATCGGCGGGGTTTAATTTGTTAGGAAGAGACTTGCAGGTCAAACTAGGGATCGGAACGGTACCAAGTAACGGGGAAATGGTGGTAAGGTTGTTCGCCCTCACCGAAGAAGATGATCAACAAATAGACCCGGAAGTTTGGTACCGGGAGGGGAACAGAGGGGGTCTAAACATCAAACCTCTCCAAATCACCATGTTACCAGGAAGAGGCCCGGTAAGAAGGAAACAATACCCGATTGCGATGGAAGGACGGGAGGGGTTACAACCTGTGATAGAAAGATTAATCACAGATGGACTACTGGAGGAATGCATGTCCCCTTTCAATACTCCAATACTCCCTGTGAGGAAGCCTGACGGGACATATAGGCTGGTGCAAGACCTGCGGGGGTTGAATGAAGTAGTCCAGGCTAGATACCCGGTGGTACCTAATCCCTACACGTTAATGAGTAAAATTCCCCCCGAACATGAATGGTTCAGCGTAATAGATCTGAAGGATGCTTTTTGGAGTTGCCCCCTTGACGAAGAAAGTCGGAACCTTTTTGCCTTTGAATGGGAGAATCCCTTCACAGGACGAAAGCGACAGTTAAGATGGACGGTCTTGCCGCAGGGATTCACGGAGTCACCCAATTTGTTTGGACAAATACTGGAGCAGATCTTAGAAGGATTTCAGTGTAACGCGGAGAATCAATTGCTCCAATATGTCGATGATCTCTTACTCTCAGGACCAAGAGAAGAGGAGGTACGAGCAGACACCGTTGCCCTGTTGAACTTCCTGGGGAAACAGGGTCTACGCGTCTCCAGGACAAAACTCCAGTTTGTGGAGCGAGAAGTAAGATATCTGGGCCATCAAGTCAGTAAGGGGCACCGCCGTATCATGCCAGAACGAATATCAGGAATTACGGGTATGCCAATACCCAGGACGAAGAAGGAAGTCAGACAATTCCTGGGACTAGTAGGGTATTGCCGGATATGGATTGAAAGTTACACCACTTTAGTAAAATTTTTGTACGACAAACTGGGACAAGAAGGACAAAAGGTGGACTGGTCAGATGAGGAGGAGCAGCGATTTAATATTATTAAAAATAAACTGATTCGAGCTCCGGTATTGGCTTTACCCACCCTGAAGGAACCGTTCCAGTTATATGTCAATAGCGCCGGCGGAATTGCCCAGGGTGTGCTCACTCAGCTGCGGGCAGGGAAACGTCAGCCGGTTGCATTTTTGTCAAAAATGTTAGACCCTGTGTCATGTGGATGGCCGACCTGTATACAGGCAGTGGCAGCTACGGCAATGTTAGTAGAAGAGGCCCGAAAACTTACCTTTGGAGGAAGGATCACATTCGGTTAGTGCCATACTGGCTCAGAAGGCTCACTGCTGGTTAACAGACTCTCGCATCCTAAAGTATGAGACGATTTTGATGACCGGGAACGATCTCAATTTTGCAAAAGATCTCAGTTGCAACCCAGCCCAGTTTCTGTACGGACGTCCTGCAGACGGGGAACAGGAGCATGATTGTGTGGAATTTGTGGACTTGCAGACCAAAAGCCGAGAGGACCTGCAAGAAGCCCCGCTGGGTGAGGGACAGGAACTGTATATCGACGGGTCCTCCCTGTGCATCAGTGGAGTACGATACAGTGGCTATGCTGTTATAGATGGTGCAACGAAACGGACGATTGAGTCTGGACGACTGCCCGGGAAGTGGTCAGCCCAATCCTGTGAGTTGTACGCCCTCCAGAGGGCCCTGAAGCTGTTGGAAGGGAAAGTGGGGACCATATATACTGACTCAAAGTATGCATACGGAGTCGTTCATACTTTCGGGAAAATCTGGAAAGAGCGAGGATTGATAACTTCCCGGGGAAAAGAATTAGCTCACGAACAAATGATCAGCCTAACGTTGGAAGCCCTGGCGTTACCTACGGAACTTGCAGTAGTCCATGTACCCGGTCACCAGAAGAGGTCGACACCGGAAGCGGTGGGAAACCGGCTGGCAGACGAGGAAGCCAAGCGGGCAGCGGTCGAAAAATCCGTCCAATTGTTAACGTTAATACCGTTGAGGGAGGGCCTCGCTAAACAACCCGTCTTCACCCAGGGGGAGATTGATAAAATGGATCAATTGGGTGCCCGGCTAGATACTAACGGGAAGTGGACGGTTCCTGATGGGAGACAAGTACTGAACAAACAGATCACCCGGGGTATTCTGCACCGATTACACCATCAGACCCACTGGGGGGTGCAAGCCATGTGTGACACAATCCTGAGAGACTATGTATGCAGGGGGATATACACATTAGCCCAACAAGAGGTAGTCGGATGCCCCACTTGCCGGCGTATTAATCAGAAAACCATGCGTTCTATGCCAGCTGGTGGTCAGGCCCTAGCGATTAGGCCATTTCAGAGGATCCAAGTTGACTTTACAGAATTACCCCCAGTACAGAGATGGAAATATCTGCTAGTAATAGTAGACCATTTCACTCACTGGGTAGAGGCTTTCCCAACTGCCAAAGACGATACACCAACCGTGGCCCGACTGTTGTTAGAGAACATAATCCCGAGATATGGCATAATGGAATCTATTGACTCCGATTGCGGGACGCATTTTATTTCTAAGCTACACCATTTGATCTGTAATGCCCTGGGCATCCAATGGAAATTCCACACACCCTGGCATCCTCAGAGTTCGGGTCGAGTTGAGAGAATGAATGGCACGCTCAAGACCCAATTGACTAAGCTGATGTTAGAAACTAAGTTACCCTGGCCAAAGTGCCTGCCCATTGCCCTAATGAGGATACGTACGGCACCTCGCCGAGATGTCGGGGTTTCCCCCTATGAAATGCTCTTCGGATTACCGTATTGGAGTAAGGTTGATGGATGTCCCACTCTACAAGGGGGGGATGTATTTATCCGAACCTATTTACTGGCCTTATCCCGTTCTTTTGCAGAACTCCGAAGGAAAGGTCTCCTGGCTCAGACTCCGCCGCTCGACTTCCTCCTGCATAAGGTGGAGCCCGGAGATTGGATACTTGTTAAGACCTGGAAGGCCGAAAAGCTCCAGCCGCGGTGGGAAGGACCGTTCCTGGTTCTGTTAACAACTGAAGCAGCTGTTCGGATGAAAGAAAAAGGGTGGGTCCACGCATCAAGGATAAAGGGGCCTGTTCCGCCTGAAGAAGAAAGCACCTGGACATGCGAGCAAGGGGACAAGCCGTTGTCGGTAAAACTGAAAAGACAGCAATAATGAACTCTACTTGGACTGTATTGGTGGGGATATTGATCAGTTTACTCCTGTATGTGGGGGAAGGTGAGGGGAGATGTGACAAATGTCGAACTACAGTAAGACTTGGGATTCGAATCTATTCGGGATCATTTGTGTCCCATTCCTATGTGGACGATAGGTGTTACGATGTGAGTGCACGCCATGAATGTTGGGAGGATGGGAGATCCTATTATCAGGTATATAATAAAGGATACGGTGGCAAAATCCATGGATGCCCTATAAATGACCGCTGGGTGTGTATTAGCAAAACTGGGAGGTGGGACCTATCCTCCGTGTTGCTCAGGGAGCAGGTTGACAGAGTCAAGGAGACCAAGATACAGATCCCTGATCGGGGTTGGGGAAAGAGCAAGACCGTCAGGGAACGGTCGTGCTCCCTAAAGTGCCATCTGTATACGAAGAGGTAGAAGGACAGATTGAACTCCCTGATGTTACACAAAACCTGTTTATTGATCTCACCTCTAGAATAGCCACTGTTTTAAGTGTTAGCAATTGCTGGGTCTGTGGGGGGCCGCATATGTCGGAACAATGGCCGTGGACTGGTCAAAGCTTAGACATAGGGGAATTGCTGCAAACCACTTGGACTCGTGACAACGACAGAAAAAGCCAGGGGTGGAGACTGACAAACAGCCCTGAGGGCCAGTTCTGTATTGAAGGCAAGGGGACCGTGAAGGTAGGGATTAGCCCCTGTCAGAATATATTGGATGCAACCACGCGAGTATGGTGGCCTGAGAATATTGCTTGGTACATTGCAAACCGAGATCATCAAAATTGCATTCGGTTACGTTCTGATTCCTCCTCTTACGAGCTAAGTGCTGACCCTTCCGATGGCATGAAAAGAGTGTGGAGCGGTGGTTGTCAGGGGAATCAATACTGGAATTGCAGTGGTCCTGGTCCTTATGAGGGCGTCCCTGGGGTAAAGGAGTTGTGGGATGACGTTGTGAGGCAGGGAGGGCCTGCTCCAGATGGCCTATTTTGGATATGTGGTAATCAGGCATATTCCAAACTGCCCATGGGATGGGCTGGAGTATGTTTCCTGGGTCTAATAAGACCTGAATTCTTCCTATTACCCCGGGAGGAAGGCGATGATTTGGGAGTTAAACTCTTTGACTCCCTGCGTAGGTCGCCAAGGGATATCCAAGTCGGTGATTGGGGGGATGAGTGGCCACCGGCCCGGATTATTGAATACTACAGGCCGGCTACTTGGGCACAGGACGGATCATGGGGATATCGTACTCCTATCTATATGCTAAATCGAATTATCAGGCTCCAAGCAGTCGTAGAGGTCATTACTAACCGGACTGCCCTGGCCCTAGAGCTGTTGGCTCAGCAGCAGGATCAGATGAGGGCTGCTATATATCAAAACCGACTTGCCTTGGATTATCTGTTGGCCTCGGAGGGGGGTGTGTGCGGGAAATTTAACCTGACAAACTGCTGTCTAGAAATTGACGATAATGGTAAAGCGGTTTTGAGAATTTCCGATGAAATTCGGAGATTGGCCCATGTGCCAGTACAATCTTGGCATCCTCTTAGTGGCATCGGATGGTGGGATGGTCTCCTAGGTGGTAGCTGGTGGCGCACGGCGTTGCTGGTGGTTGGGGGCGGCATGATTCTTCTTCTCGTATTACCCTGCCTAACTCCCTGTATTCAGTTTTTAATTCAGAAAAATATTTCCCGACTCCAGGCAGTGGTGGTTCCACAACATGGGACACGGGAACTTAAAGTGATGTTGCTGCGAAAGACCAAGGATTTCCCGGGCCCTTGAGGGAAGGGGGGGCTTATCTTGGTCAGTCACATCTTAAAGAAAGAAAAGGGTGGAATTGTGAGAGGTAATTTTGGTTTAAACTTTAAGATGTGCCTGGACCACAGACTGATCTATAATAAAAGACAAAACTTTTGTTTCTTTTCTAACAACCATTTTATATACTCAAAAGTAGAAAAGTTTAAATTGTGCAGAATGCTGACAATTTGTGAGCGATAGTAAAAACAAGCAGGCTCTTGATTAATGAAGCCATTCACACAGCAGGGAAGGATGAGTCCTTGACTGATAAGACTGCTAGCACAGACAGAGAAGAATAAGTCTTTTACTGATAAGACTACAGGGTGAGAAAAACAACAACTTTAGAGACTCTGAAGACATTTGTTGCAGACTTTGTGATAAAAATAATGATGTTTTTAAGAATGTGAACCTCATGGCTTGTTGGAGCCAAGGAGAGGAGGGACTTGTGCTGTATATAATGGGAGACTTTGTAAGCCTCAGCGCGCCTTTTCTTTAAGGGTGCCCGACTCTGCAGACTTGACTTGTTAATAAAACTTTGTTTTCCTGAATTTGTCTAGAGCGATTATTGAGAAGCGATTTTCATTTCAAACACCGAACCTCCATTCTCACTATTCTAAATTCCCAAAGAGACTATTGAAAAAGAAACGAGTGATCTGTACATGGGTGCAATGATAAGGTGGTGTTTTGGGGTTATACAGATACATGGAAGTGTACAGGTCCTGGTGAAGATTATATAGATAGGGAAGTGTGTTATTATTACTTGTTTTCAGGGGCGGAGGGTGGAGCAGAGCTGTAAGTATATAACTAACTGACCGAGGGGATTTACGGCCTTGTTTTCAGGGGCGGAGGGTGGAGCAGAGCTGTAAGTATATAACTAACTGACCGAGGGGATTCACGGCCTTGTTTTCAGGGGCGGAGGGTGGAGCAGAGCTGTAAGTATATAACTAACTGACCGAGGGGATTCACGGCCTTGTTTTCAGGGGTGGAGGGTGAAGTACAGCTAAAAGTAAATAACTAGCTAACTGCGAGGAACACAGGGAGTAACTGAAAGCAAACTGAAAAGGTGGCGTCACAGGAGAACTGTGATCTGATTGGCTGATAGACAATCTGTCTGAAATTTGAAAAAAGAGACTCTCCAAAATGAACTAGATTAACTAACCAGGGATAAATTAACTAATAAGTTAACCAACTCAGTAGAGATGGCAGGGCAGGTGATGTACTGTAGCTGTGTGCTGTGAGAGCTGGCTGATCCCAATGCGAGCTGCAGTCCCCACATCTGCAGCAAGTGTTGTTTGCTGGAAGTACTCCAGCTCAGAGTTGATGAGCTGGAATCTGAGCTTCAAACACTGTGGCACATCTCGGTGAGGGCCTTGACTCCGTGCTCTACGGCCTGTTCCCCAGGACGCACACCGAGATGAACATCAACTGTGCCTGGAGGATCATCAACTCGGTGAAGGACGCTCTCTGGGTGGTCCGAAACCTGCTGATCTTCCAGCTGAAGGAGTTGACCCCGACTGAGTGCTGCAGACTGGCACATTCCAAGGTCCAGGACTACGTGTTGAGGGATGCACTGAAGCTTGGGGCAGCTGCCGCTAAGGCGCGGTGGGGAAAGACCACCGTGTAACATCTGCCTGCCTAAAGAAGAACAGGGGGCCCATGCAGTCATTTGGGCTCTGCTGACGCCTCAGCTAATCATATGGGCATACGATTGAAAAATGTACAGACCTGTATAAAAATGATAAATTCTGATCTCTGTATGTACATGTTTACATATGTATGGCATGACCAGCTGTACAGACCATCAAATTATTTTATGAATAAAGTATATTTTTGAAATAAAAAAAAAATTCTGTTCTTGTCAGCACGTAGTGTCCTTAAGACCCTTCGGGAAAAGGAGAGGGCGGATCCTATCGAGCGGGTCCCTGAGCAGACTGTCAAAGCCATTTGGCAGAATGCCTCATCGCCAGAACTTTCCAACAAGCACCAAGACATGGCTTGGCTGGTGGTGAGAAGGGCACTGCCTGTGAGATCCTTTATGCACGCCCGGACTCTCAGCCGCACCGCACGCTGCCCTCGAAGCGGCTGCGGGGGGGACGAGACTGTCACACACCTCCTTCTGGAATGTGCCTATGCAGAGGAAGTCTGGAGAGGAATGCAGTGATGTTTGTCGAGGTTCGTCCCGAGCAGCGCCGTGACGCGGGACTCCGTGCTCTACAGTCTGTTCCCCGGGACGCACACCAAGACGAACATTAACTGTGCCTGGAGGATCATCAACTCGGTGAAGGACGCTCTCTGGGTGGTCCGAAACCTGCTGATCTTCCAGCTGAAGGAGTTGACCCCGACTGAGTGTTGCAGACTGGCACATTCCATGGTCCAGGACTACGTGTTGAGGGATGCACTGAAGCTTGGGGCAGCTGCCGCTAAGGCGCGGTGGGGAAAGACCACCGTGTAACATCTGCCTGCCTAAAGAAGAACAGGGGGCCCATGCAGTCATTTGGGCTCTGCTGACGCCTCAGCTAATCATATGGGCATACGATTGAAAAATGTACAGACCTGTATAAAAATGATAAATTCTGATCTCTGTATGTACATGTTTACATATGTATGGCATGACCAGCTGTACAGACCATCAAATTATTTTATGAATAAAGTATATTTTTGAAATAAAAAAAAAATTCTGTTCTTGTCAGCACGTAGTGTCCTTAAGACCCTTCGGGAAAAGGAGAGGGCGGATCCTATCGAGCGGGTCCCTGAGCAGACTGTCAAAGCCATTTGGCAGAATGCCTCATCGCCAGAACTTTCCAACAAGCACCAAGACATGGCTTGGCTGGTGGTGAGAAGGGCACTGCCTGTGAGATCCTTTATGCACGCCCGGACTCTCAGCCGCACCGCACGCTGCCCTCGAAGCGGCTGCGGGGGGGACGAGACTGTCACACACCTCCTTCTGGAATGTGCCTATGCAGAGGAAGTCTGGAGAGGAATGCAGTGATGTTTGTCGAGGTTCGTCCCGAGCAGCGCCGTGACGCGGGACTCCGTGCTCTACAGTCTGTTCCCCGGGACGCACACCAAGACGAACATTAACTGTGCCTGGAGGATCATCAACTCGGTGAAGGACGCTCTCTGGGTGGTCCGAAACCTGCTGATCTTCCAGCTGAAGGAGTTGACCCCGACTGAGTGTTGCAGACTGGCACATTCCATGGTCCAGGACTACGTGTTGAGGGACGCACTGAAGCTTGGGGCAGCTGCCGCTAAGGCGCGGTGGGGAAAGACCACTGTGTAAAGTCTGCCTGCCTAACGAAGAACAGGGGGCCCATGCAGTCATTTGGGCTCTGCTGACGCCTCAGCTAATTATATGGGCATATGATCAAAAACTGTACAGACCTGTATAAAAATGATAAGTTTTGATCTCTGTATGTACATGTTTACATATGTATGGCATGAGCAATTGTACAGACCATCAAATTATTTTATGAATAAAGTATATTTTTGAAATTAAAAAAAAGCGGACGTGTACTGACACCTGGTCACGGGCAGATGGGTCTATCTGCTCAAGGATAGATTACCTGTTTGTGTCCCGAACGCTCTCGGTCAGATCCACTGACGTCAAGCCGGTGTTCTTCTCCGACCACTGCCTCCTGCTGGCTGACTGTCACCTACAGGACGCGCAGCGGGCTGGTAAGGGAACGTGGAAGCTGAACACCAAGCTGTTGACCCCGGGAAACATTGAGGAGCTCAAGAGGGACTACGCAGGTTGGAGAACCATGAAGCCCCTCTTTGAGTCCCCAGCGGACTGGTGGGAAACAGTAAAAGGGAACATCAAGAGGTTCTTCATCCTCAAAGGTGTTCAGGAGGCGAGAGAGAGGCGGGGAAAACTGTCCCAGCTCCAGGAAAGTATGCAGAACCTGCTCCTGCTGCAGACGATGGGGGTGGATTTTACGGAGGACCTCAAGGAGGTGAAGGACCAGCAAGCCTCGCTCTTTGCTTCGGAGGCCTCCAAGATAATCTTCCGGTCCAGGGTCCGCTCGGTGGAGCAGGACGAGACATGCTCACGTTTCTTCTTCCAGAAGGTGCACAAAGAGAGCTCTGTGCTCAGCAGCCTGAAGGAAGAAGATGGCTCGATAACGTCATCTCAGGCTGACATCATGAGGATCAGTAAATCCTTCTACGCCAGTCTGTATGACGCGAAGCAGACCGACAGCGCGGCCTCCCAGTCGTTCCTCTATCATGGAGGTCTTAGACGACAGAACATGGGAGAGGCTGGACCAGCCGCTATCTCTGGACGAGCTGACCAAGGCCCTCGAGTCCTTCGAAAAGAATAAAACTCCCGGAAGCGATGGCTTACCAGTCGAGCTCTATTCCGCTCTGTGGGACTTGATTTGCCAGGACCTGCTGGAGGTGTATGTCAGTATGCTTCGGGCAGGTACCATGAGTGAATCCATGAGGAAAGGCATCATCACCCTCGTCTACAAGCGGAAGGGGGAGAGGGAGAAACTCAAAAATTGGAGACCAATCTCACTGTTGAATGCAGATTACAAAATTCTGTCAAAGGTAATCGTCAACCGGGTCAGGTCTGCTCTGGGGTCGGTGATTCCCCTGACCAAACCTGTGCTGTGCCTGGCAGGAAGATCGCTGAGAGTCTCGCACTCCTCAGGGATACGATCGCCTACTTGCAGGACAGAGGGTTGGACACCTGCCTGATCAGCCTGGACCAGGAGAAAGCCTTTGACAGGATATCACACAGGTATATGAGAGATGTTCTCTCCAAAATAGGCTTTGGGGAGGGAATCTGCTATTGGATCAGACTGCTCTACACCAACATTGTCAGTGCATTCTCAATCAATGGATGGGAATCAGATTGCTTCCCAGTCAGATCTGGAGTCAGGCAGGGCTGCCCTCTCTCTCCTGCCTTGTTTGTGTGCTGCATAGAGTCATTTGCCGAGTCCATCAGGAAGGATGCGAGCCTGAGAGGGGTGACTATTCCTGGCAGCGGGGGCCTGCAGGTTAAGGCCTCACTGTACATGGATGATGTCACCGTTTTCTGCTCGGATCCACTGTCCGTGCACAGTCTCATGTGCATATGTGACCAGTTCGAACGGGCCTTGGAGGCCAAGGTAAACCGAGGCAAGAGTGAGGCCATGCTCTTCGGGAACTGGGCCGACCAATCCTCGATCCCCTTCACCATCAGGACCGACCACCTGAAGGTGCTGGGTATTTGGTTCGGAGGGGCTGGGGCATACGCCAAGTCTTGGGAGGAGCGTATCAGCAAAGTGAGGCACTGTCATTGCTGTTATACGTGGCACAGGTCTGGCCTATTCCCAGAACCTGTGCCGCTGCAGTCACCCGGGCCATCTTCCAGTTTATATGGAGGTCAAAGATGGACCGGGTCCGAAGGGACTCGCTGTACAAAGATCTGGGCAACGGGGGAAAAAATACACCCAATGCCACCCTCACCCTGATGGCCACCTTTTTGTGTGGCTGCATCAAGCTGTGCGTGGATCCCCGGTACGCAAACACCAAGTGTCACTGCGTACTGAAGTTCTACCTGTCCCCGATGTTGCGAAGGATGGGCCTGACCTCGCTGCCATGGAACGCTCCGAGTAGTTGGACCGTTCCGTATCACCTGTCCTTCGTGGAGAAGTTTATGAAGAAAAACACCTTTGACCACAAGTCCATCAGGAAGTGGTCAGCATGTAGTGTCCTTGAGACCCTTCGGGAAAAGGAGAGTGCGGATCCTGTCGAGCGGTTCCCTGAGCAGACTGTCAAAGCCATTTGGCAGAATGCCTCATTGCCAGAACTTTCCAACAAGCACCAAGACATGGCTTGGCTGGTGGTGAGAAGGGCTCTGCCTGTGAGATCCTTTATGCATGCCCGGACTCTCAGCCGCACCGCACGCTGCCCTCGAAGCGGCTGCGGGGGGGACGAGACTGTCACATACCTCCTTCTGGAATGTGCCTATGCAGAGGAAGTCTGGAGAGGAATGCAGTGATGTTTGTCGAGGTTCGTCCCGAGCAGCGCCGTGACGCGGGACTCCGTGCACAACAGTCTGTTCCCCGGGATGCACACCGAGACGAACATCAACTGTGCCTGGAAGATCATCAACTCGGTGAAGACGCTCTCTGGGTGGTCCGGAACCTGTTGATCTTCCAGCTGAAGGAGTTGACCCCGACTGAGTGTTGCAGACTGGACTTCATGTTGAGGGACCCGCTGAAGCTTGGGGCAGCTGCCGCCAAGGCGCGGTGGGGAAAGACAACCGTGTAACATCTGCCTGCCTAAAGAAGAACAGGGGGCCAGCGCAGTCATTTGGGCTCTGCTGACACCTCAGCTAAAAATATAATCGTACAGACCTGTAAATAGGAATGATTATTCTGTTTTCCTGTAAATGTAAATGGAATGTTTATATATGTATGGCATGTCCAACTGTACAGACCATTAAAGTATTTTATGAATAAAGTATATTTTTGAAATTAAAAAAAAGTCAGCCTTTCCTCCCTGGGGTCAGTATCAGAGACACAGTGGGGTCAGTCTGCTCTCCCCTGGGTCAGTGACAGAGACACAGTGGGGTCACTTTGCTCTCCCCTGGGTGAGTGACACACAATGGGATCAGTCTGCTCTCCCCTGGGTCAGTGACAGAGACACAGTGGGGTCAGTCTGCTCGCCCTGGGTCAGTGACACAGACACAGTGGGGTCAGTCTGTTCCCCCTGGGTCAGTGACAGAGACACAGTGGGGTCAGTCTGTTCCCCCTGGGTCAGTGAAACACAGAGGGGTCAGTCTGCTCCCCCCTGGGTCAGTGACAGAGACACAGTGGGGTCAGTCTGCTCCCCCTGGGTCAGTAACACAGACACAGTGGGGTCAGTCTGTTCCCCCGGGTCAGTGAAACACAGTGGGGTCACTCTGCTCCCCCCTGGGTCAGTGACAGAGACACACTGGGGTCACTCTGCTCTCCCCTGGGTCAGTGACACACAATGGGATCAGTCTGCTCTCCCCTGGGTCAGTGACAGAGATACAGTGGGGTCAGTCTGCTCCCCCCTGGGTCAGTGACAGAGACAGTGGGATCAGTCTGCTCCCCCTGGGTCAATGACACACAGTGGGGTCAGTCTGCTCTCCCTGGGTCAGTAACACAGACACAGTGGGTCAGTCTGCTCTCCCCTGGCTCAGTGACAAAGACACAGTGGGGTCAGTCTGCTCCCCCGACATCAGTGACAGAGACACAGTGGGGTCAGTCTGCTCTCCACTGGTTCACTTCCATCTAGAAGGACAAGGGCAGCAGATACATGGGAACACAATCCCCTGCAAGTTCCCCTCCAAACCACTCACAATCCTGACTTGGAAATATATCGCCATTCCTTCGGTGTCAATGGGTCAAAGTCCTGGAATTCTCTCCCTAAGGGGCACATTGTGGGTCTACCTACATCACACGGAGTGCAGTGAGTTCAAGAAGACAGCTCACCATCACCTTCTCAAGGGGCAACTAGGGACAGGCAAAAAACACTGGCCCAGCCAGTGCTGCCTATATCCCACGGGTCAATGAAAAATATCATTCCACAGTTTGGGAACAATGGGACCATCCCTTTGGCTTCAATGAAGAGTTTTATTTATTCAGAAGGTAATGAATTTGTGTAGCCAGAGGTTTTACTGTGATACCGATCTTCCCTCTGAACGTAGACAGCGTTGCTGCATAAATAAATCTGTTTGTACAACAACGTAACCTCTGCAGCATGTAACCAACAACACTGAACACTAACAGAAACGGTGGGTAATCATCAGGATTGATGCCTCGAATGACATAATCTCAGAAATCTACAACATTGATGAACCACGGGAGGGTGAAGCTCCCAGAGATGGTGAAGAGCAGAATCTCAGCCTTCCTTCTGCTCTCCATCTCTGGGTCTCTGCGGGTCTCTCCTTTGCTCTCACCCTTCAGCCTTTTAGTGATCAACTGGTCACTAAAATAGAACATCACACATTACAGCACAGTACAGGCCCTTCATGCCTCGATGTTGCATTGACCTGTGGAACAATCTGAAGCCCATTCATCTGACACTATTCCATTTTCATCCATATGTTTATCCAATCACCATTCAAATGCCCTTAAATTGGTGAGTCTCTAACTGTTGTAGGCAGGGTGTTCCATACCCTAACTACTCTGACATCTGTCATGTATCTATCACCCCTCAATTTAAAGCTATGTCCCCTCGTGCAAACCATCACCATCCGAGGAAAAAGGCTCTCACTGTCCACCCTATCGAACCCCCTGATTATCTTGTATGTCTCAATGAAGTCACCTCTCAGCCTTCTCTCTAGGATTGTGACAGAGGGATACCGAAGGAATTGCACAATTCAAAAGGCTGTTCTGTCTTGGAGAGAAGGAGAGAGACAACTGATGGTGAGTTTAACCAAAGTACCACCTCACCTCTCTATATCTCACACCAGCCATCCAGCCAACTGTGCTAACTGAGCCCCTACAGCCTGGTGGCTGGACGGCTGGTTTGTGATGTAGAGTGACACCAACATCCGATGTTGGATTTGGTGCTTGGCAACGAACCTGGCCAGGTGTCAGATCTCTCAGTGGGAAAGCATTTTGGTGATAATGATCATAACTCCATGACCTTCACTGTACTCATGGAGAGGGATAGGAGCAGATGGTCTGGGAAAGTATTTAATTGGGGGAGGGGGAATTACAATGCTATCAGGCAGGAACTGGGGCATCTAAATTGGGAACAGATGTTCCCAGGGAAATGCTCAACAGAAATGTGGAGGTTGTTTAGGAGGACAGGTTTGTCCCACTGAGGTAAGGAAGGGATGGTAGGGTGAAGGAACCTTGGGAGACAAGGGATGTGGAACATCTACTCAAGAGGAAGAAGGAAGCATACTTAAGGTTGAGGGGGCAAGCATCAGACAGGGCTCTAGAGGGTTACAAGGTAGCCAGGAAGGAACTGAAGAATAGACTTAGGAGATGTAGGAGGGTGCATGTAAAGGCTTTAGGAGGCAGGATGAAGGAAAACCCCAAGGCGTTCTACACTGATGTGAGGAACAAGAGGATGGTCAGAGTGAGGGTTGGGCCAATCAGGGACAGTGGAGGGAACTTGTGCCTGGAGTCGGAGGAGGAGGTAGTGTTGGTCCTCAATGAATACTTTGCTTCATTATTCACTACTGAGAGGGAACTTGATGTTTGTGAAGACAGAGTAAAACAGGTTGGTGTTAAAAAGGAGGATGTGCTGAAAGTTTTAAGGATAGCTAACTCCCCCTGGCAGGAAGGAATATACGCACGGTTACTACAGGAAGTGAGGGAAGAGATTGCTGTGCCTTTGACGATGATCTTTGTGTCCTTATTGTCCACTGGAGTAGTGCCAAATAATTGGAGGGTGGCAAATATTATTCCCTATTCATGATAGGGAATAGGGTCATCTTAGGAATTGCAAACCAGTCAGTTTTACTTATGTGTTGGGCAAATTATTGGAGAGGATTCTGAGACACAGGATTTATGATTAATTGGAAAACCATAGTTTGATTAGAGATAGTCAGCATGGCTTTGTGAGGGGCAGGTCATGCCTCACAAACCTTATTGACTCCTTTGAAGATGTGACAAAATGCACTGAGGAAGGTAGAGCAGAGGATGTGGTGCACATGGATTTCAGCAAGGCATTTGATAAGGTTGCCCATGGGAGGCTCATTCAGAAAGTAAGGAGACATGGGATACTGGGAAATTTGGCTGTCTGGATACAGAGTAGGCTCGTCCATAGAAGACAGAGGCTGGTAGTAGATGGGAAGTATTCAGCCTGGAGCTTGGTGACCAGTGATGTTCCGCAGGGATGGTTCTGGGACCTCTGCTCCCTGTGATTTTTATAAATGACCTGCATGAGGAAGTGGAAGGTTGGGTTAGTAAGTTTGCCAATGACATGAAGGTTGGTGGAGTGGTGGATAGTGTGGAGGACTGCTCTAGGGTTGAAGGCAGCATTCTTGGCAGTGTGGAGGAACAGAGGGATCTTGGGGTCCATGCCTATTGATCCCTCAAAGTCACCCAGCGCCCACCAAATTTGTTGAGGCAACTTATAGCGTGTTTGCTTTCATTAGCAGAGGGATGAGGTTATGCTGCAGATCTAAGAGCCATAAGGTTATGCTGCAGATCTATAGAGCCCTGCTTAGACCACACTTGGAATATTGTGTTCAGTTCTGGTTGCCTCATTATAGGAAGGATGTGGAAACTTTAGAGAAGGCACTGCCTGGACTGGAGGGCATGTCTTATGAAGAAAGGTTGAGGGAGCGAGGGTATTTCTCACTGGAGTGAAGAAGGATGAGAGCTGACATGATGGAGGTGTACAAGGTGATGAGAGACACAGATAAAGGGAATAGACAGTGATTGTTTCCCTGGGCGGAGATGGTCATCATGAGGGGGGTATCATTTTAAAGTGATTAGAGGAACTTTTAGGGGAGATGTCAGATGTAGGTTCGTAACACAGACAGTGGTGGGTGTGTGGAATACACTACCAGCAGTGGTAGCAAAGTCAGATAGATTAGGAACAATTAGAACATAGAACATAAACATGACAGCGCAGTACTGCCTTCGGCCCTTATTGTTGTGCCGACCTGTGTAATTAGTCTGAAGCCCATTTATCCTACACTATTCCATTTTTATCCATATGATTATCCAATGACCATTTAAATGCCCTGAAAATCGGTGTCTACTACAGTTGCAGGCAGTGCGTTCCATGCCCCGACTACACTCTGTGTAAAGAAACTACCTCTGACATCTGTCCTATATCTATCATCCCTCAAATTAAAGCTATGTCCCCTCATGCTAGCCATCACCATCCGAGGAAAAAGCTCTCACTGTCCACCCCATCCAACTCAGTGATTATCTGTATCTCACAATTACGTCATCTTCTTCTTTCGAATGAAAAGAGCCTCAACCTTATCAAACTGGGTGGCAACTTTCAGGGATCTATGGACCTGGACGCTGAGATCTCTCTGCTTATCTACACTACCAAGAATCTTACCATTAGCCCAGTACTCTGTATTCTTGTTCCTCCTTCCAAAGTGAATCACCTCACACTTTTCCACATTAAGCTCCATTTGCCACCTCTCAGCCCAGCTCTGCAGCTTATCTATGTCCCTCTGTAGACTGCAACATCCTTCAGCACTATCCACAACTCCACCGACCTTATTGTCATCCACAAATGTACGAACCCATCCTTCTACACCCTCATCTAGGTCACTTATAAAAATGACAAACAGCAGTGGACCCAAAACAAATCCTTGTGATACACCACTAGTAACAAACTCCAGGGTGAATATTTCCGACCACCCTCTGTCTTCTTTCAACCAGCCACCTTCTGATCCAAACTGCTGAAACACCCTCAATCCCATGCCTCTGTATTTTGTGCAATTTAAGTGACTCTTGAATAGGCACATAGAGGAGAGAACAATAAAGTCAGATAAATGGTTGGCACAACATCGAGGGCTGAAGGGCCTGTACTATGCTGTATTATAGTATGTTCTATGTTAACATCACAGGTTCAATCCCCACACTGGCTGAGATCATCATGAAGGTCCTACCTTCCCAACCTCACCGTTCCCCTGAGGCACGGTGACCCTCAGGTTAAACTCACGGCCAGTTGTTTCTCACTAATGAGAGAGCAGCCCTATGGTTCACTGAGACTTCAGGGACTTTACTGAAGGAATATATACCCAAGTCAGGATGGTGAATGGCTTGGAAGGGAACATGCAGGTCATGGTGTTCTCATGCATCTACTGCCTTTGTCTTTAGGAAGGTAGTGGCCATAGATGTTGAAGGTGATGTCTCCGGAGCATTGGTGAGTCTCTGCAGTGTGTGTTGTCAATGATACTCAGTGCTGCTACTGAACACCAGTGGTGGATGGACTGAATGTTTGTAAATGCGGTGCCGATCAAACTGGTTACTTCATCGTAAAAGAGAAAATGTTGGAGAAACTCAGCAGGCCTGGTGTGACTGTGAAGAGAGAAAGAGAAGGAATGTTTCTAGTCCGACATGACACCCTGTCAGCACTGTTCTAAAGGAGGGTGATATTGGACTCAAAAGTTTAACTTTATGTATCTCTGCAAAGGTGTTGCCAGATTTGCTGAATTTCTCCAGCACTTTCTGATTTCATTTCGGATTTTGAGTGTCTGCAACATTGTGCTTTTATATGGCTGCTTGGTCATGCTGGAATCCCATTTCTTGAGGGATCTTGGAGATATTTCCATCCAGGCAAGTGGGGAGTATTCCATCACACTCCTGACCTGTGCCTTGGAGATGGTGGAGAGGCTTTTGGAGCCATGAGGTACATCCCTCACTGCAGTGTTCCTGCCCCCTGACCTGCTCTTGTAGCCACAGTACTTACATTGTAAATCCATTTCATTTTCAGCTCACTGAGAACTCCCAGCTTGTTGATTGTGGGGGATTCAGCAACAGCAAAGCCTTGAATGTCAAAAGGCGTTATTTATGTGATCTCTTCTTGGAGGTGATAATTGTTTTGTATTTGTTTGACACGGATGTTCATTGCCATTTGTCAGCCCAGGCCTGGAACATATAACATTGAACATTACAGCACAGTACAGGCCCTTCGGCCCTCGATGTTGTGCCGACCTGCGAAACCAATCTCAAGCCCATCTAACCTACACCATTCCATTATCATCCATATGTTTATCCAATGACCATTTAAATGTTCTTAAAGTTGGCAAGTCTGCTACAGTTGCAGGCAGTGTGTTCCATGCCCCGACTACTCTCTGAGTAAGGAAACTACCTCTGACAGTAAAGCTCTGTCCCTTCGTACCAGCCATCTCCATCCAAGGAAAAAGGCTCTCACTGGAGAAGGGCCTGTGCCCGAAACGTCGAATCTCCTGTTCCCTGGATGCTGCCTGACCTGCTGTGCTGTTCCAGCAATAAAGTTTCAACAAAAGGCTCTCACTGTCCACCCTATCTAATCCTCTGATCATCTCTATGAAGTCACCTCTCAACCTTCTTCTCTCTAACAAAAACAGCCTTCCCTCATAAGACCATCTCTCCATACCAGGCAACATCCTGATAAATCATCTCTGCAACCTTTCCAATGTTTCCACATCCTACTTTTAATACGGTGACCAGAACTGTACACAATACGCCAAGTGCAGCCGCACCAGAGTTTTGTACAGCTGCAACATGACCTCATGGCTCTGAAACTCAATCCCTCTCTTCATAAAAGCTAATACACTATGCGCTTTCTTAACAACCCTATCAACCTTGGTGGCAACTTTCAGGGATCTATGTCCATGGACACCGAGATCTCTATGCTCACCATACCATCAAGAGTCTTGCCTTTAACCCAGTATTCCGCATTGCTGTTCCTCCTTCCAAAGTGAATCACCTCACACTTTTCTGCATTAAACTCCATTTTCCACTTCTCAGCCCAGCTCTGCAGCTTATCTTTGTCCCTTTGTAACCTGCAGCATCTTTCTGCATTGTCCACAACTCCACTGACCTGGTGTCATCTGCAAATTTAATGAACCCATCCTTCTACATCCTCATCCAAGTCATTTATAAAAATGACAAACACCAGTGAACGAAAAACAGATCCTTGCGGTACACCACTAGTAACTGAACTCCAGGATAAATATTTCCCATCAACAGCTCGCCAATTTCTGATGCAAAAAGCTAAATCACCCTCAATCCCATGTTTCTGTGCCTCCGTATTTTGTGCAATAGCCTATCATGGAGACCCTTATCAAAAGCCTGACTGAAACCAATAAAACACCACATTGACCACCTAATCTGCTGCTTGGTCATCTTCTCAAAGAACTGAATAACGTTTGTGAGGCACGATCTACCCTTCACAAAACCATGTTGACTAGCCCTAATCAACTTCATCCTTTCTGGATGATTGAAGGATGATTATAAATCTGAACTCTTATAACTTTCTCCAACATTTATCCACAATCAAAGTAAGGCTCACTGGTCTATAATTACAGGGTTGTCTCTACTCTCCTTCTTGAACAAGGGGACAACATTTACTGTTCTCCAGTCTTCTGGCACTATTCCTGTAGACAATGACGATATAAAGATCAAAACCAAAGTCTCTGCAATCTCCTCCCTGGCTTCCCAGAGAATCCTAGGATAAATCCCATCTGGCCCAGGGGACTTATCTATTTTCACACTTTCCAGAATTGCTAACACTTCCTCTTATGAACCTCAATCCCGTCTTGTCTAATAATCTGGATCACAGTATTCTCCTCGACAACATTGTCTTTTTCCAGTGTGAATACTAATGAAAAGTATTCAGTTAGCGCCTTTCCTATCTCCTTGGACTCCACACACAACTTCCCATTATTGTCCTTGACTGGTCCTAATCTTACTTTCGTCATTTTTTTTATTCCTGATATACTGATAGAAAGCTTTAAAGTTTTCCTTGATGTGACCTGCCAAAGACTTCTCATGTCCCCTCCTGGCCCTTCTTTGCTTTCGCTTTTGGTCCTTCCTGGCTCAAGCACCTAACTGAACCTTCATGTCTCATCTTTACATAAGCCTCCTTCTTCCTCTTAACAACAGATACAACTTCATTACTAAACCATGGTTCCCTTGTTCCACAACCTCCTCGCTGCCTGACAGGTACATACTTATCAAGGACATGCAGTAGCTGATCCTTGAAAAAGGTCCACATTTCAATTATGTCCATTCTCTGCAGTTTCCTTCCCATCCTATGCATCCTAAATCTTGCCAAATCACAGCATAATTACCTTTCCCCCAACGATATCACTTGACCTGCGATATATTGCTGTCCCTTTCCATCACTAAAGTAAATGTAACCTAATTGTGGTCACTATCACCAAAGTGCTCACCTATCTCCAAATCAAACACCTGCCTGGGTTCATGACCCAGTGCCAAATCCAATGTGGCCTCGTCCCTTGTTGCCTGTCTACATACTGTGTCATCTACTACAAACCAACCGACTCCCACAGCTACCTGGACTACACCTCCTCCCACCCCGCCCCCTGTAAAAACGCCATCCCATTCTCCCAATTCCTTCGTCTCCGCCGCATCTGCTCCCAGGAGGACCAGTTCAAAATACGCACAACACAGACGGCCTCCTTCTTCAAGGACCGCAATTTCCCCCCCGACGTGATCGACGATGCCCTCCACCGCATCTCCTCCACTTCCCGCTCCTCCGCCCTTGAGCCCCGCCCCTCCAACCGCCACCAGGACAGAACCCCACTGGTCCTCACCTACCACCCCACCAATCTCCATGTACAGCGCATCATCCGCCGTCACTTCCGCCACCTCCAAACGGACCCCACCACCAAGGATATATTTCCCTCCCCTCCTCTATCAGCTTTCCGTAGAGACCACTCCCTCCGCGACTCCCTTGTTAGATCCATACCCCCCACCAACCCAACCTCCACTCCCGGCACCTTCCCTTGCAACCGCAGGAGGTGCAACACTTGCGCCCACACCTCCCCCCTCACTTCTCTCCAAGGCCCCAAAGGAAACTTCCATATCCGCCACGGATTCACCTGCACCTCCACCCACATTATCTACTGCATCCGCTGCAGCCGGTGTGGCCTCCTCTATATTGGGGAGACAGGCCGCCTACTTGCGGAGCGATTCAGAGAGCACCTCTGGGCCACCCGGACGAACCAACCCAATCACCCTGTAGCACAGCATTTCAACTCCCCCTCCCACTCCACCGAGGATATGCAGGTCATTGGACTCATCCACCGCCAAACCACAACAACGCGACGGTCGGAGGAGGAGCGTCTTATCTTCCGACTGGGAACCCTCCAACCACAGGGGATGAACTTGGACTTCACCAGTTTCTTCATCCCCCCTCCCCCCACCTTGTCTCAGCCGAATCCCTCCAGCCCGGCACCGCCTTCCTGACCTGCAGTCTTCTTCTTGACCTCTCCGCCTCCACCCTACTCCGACCTATCACCCTCACCTTGACCTCTTTCCACCTATCACATTTCCAACGCCCCTCCTCCAAGTCCCTCCTCCCTACCTTTTATCTTCTCCTGCTGAACACTCTCTGCTCATTCCTGAAGAAGGGCATGTGCCCGAAACGTCGAATCTTCTGTTCCCTAGATGCTGCCTGACCTGCTGTGCTGTTCCAGCAATAAAGTTTCAGCTACATACTGTGTCAGGAAATGCTCCTGCACACATTGGACAAAAACTGACCCATCTAAAGTACTCGAACTACAGTGTTTCCAGTCAATATTTGGAAAGTTAAAGGCCCCCAGAACAACAACCCTGTTACTTTCTCTCCAATCCAGAATCATCTTTGCAATCCTTTCCTCTATATCTCTGGAAGGCTACAGAAAACTCCCAATATCATGACCTCTGCTTTCCTATTTCTAACCTCAGCCTATTCGACCTCAGTGGACCAGTCCTCATCAAATGTCCTTTCTGCCACTATAATACTGTCCTTGACTAACATAGCCCCACCTCCCCCTCTTTTACCACCTTCCCTGTGCTTACTGAAACATCTAAACCTCGGAACTTGCAACAGCCATTCCTGTCCCTGCTCGATCCAGGTCTCTGAAATGGCCACAACATCGAAGTCCCAGCCCATGCTGCAAGGTCACCCACCTTATTCTGGATGCTCCTGATGTTGAAGTAGACACACTTGAAACCAACGTGCTGCCTGCCGCTGCATTCCTGCAACATTGAAACCCTATTCAGGACCTCATTGCTCTCAATCTCCTGTGCACGGATGCTACAATTCAGGTTCCCATCTCCTGCTGAATTAGTTTAAACCCTCCCAATGAGCATTAGCAAACCTGCCCCAGGTTAGTGTACCTCTCTGGTTCAGGTGTAGACCATCCTGTTTGTAGAAGACCCACCTACCCCAGAATAAGCCCCAATTATCCAGGTATCTAAATCCCTCCCTCCTGCATCATCCCTGTAGCCACATGTTCAACTGTTTCCTCTCCCTATTCCTTACTAGCATGTGGCATAGGTAACAAACCAGAGTTGATATCTCAGTTTGTTCCAGCTCTAAACTTCCAGAATATCTGCTTTAAAACCCCATCCCTTTTCCTACCCATGTCGTTGGTGGCTATGTGGACCATAAGTTGGGGCTGTTCCCCCTCCACCTCAAGGATTCCGAAAATACGACCTGAGACGTCATGAAACCTGGCACTTGGTAGGCAGCACATCAACCCTGATTCTCTCTCGTTCCTACAGAATCTCCTATCTGTCCCCTGACTGTGAAGTCCCCAATGACGAATGCTCTGCTCCTCTTTCACTTCAAACAGCAAAGAGCCAAGAACATTTACAGCCCAAGAACAGGCCCTTCAGCCCTCCAAGCCTGAGCCAACTCAAATCTACTGTCTAAACCTGTCGCCCAATTCCTAAGCATCTATATCCCTCTGCTCCCCACCTACTCATGCATCTGTCCAGTCGCATCTTAAATGAATCTAACATACATGCCTGTACTACGTCTGCTGGCCACGCGTTCCAGACAACTACCATCTTCCGTGTAAAGTACTTGCCGTGTGTATCCCCCCTTAAACTTTTCAGCTTTCACCTTGAAAGCGTGACCTCTCATTACTGAATCCTTCACCCTGGGAAAAAGCTTATCTCTATCTACCCTGTCTATACCCTTCATACCCTCAATCAGGTCCCCCCTCAATCTCCTTTTTTCTAATCCTTCCTTTCTGAACAACATGGACAGACTCTGTGCCAGAGACTTGTGCCCATTGCTTACCCCTGGTAAGTTGTCCCTCCCCAGCAGTATCCAAAACAGTATGCTTGTTATTGAGGGGAACGGCTACAGGGGGTCCCTGCACTGTCTGCCGGTTCCCCTGTAACTCATCTACCTTTCCCCTGTACCTGAGGTGTAACTACCATCCTGTAACTCCTCTCAATTACTCCCTCAGCATCCCGAATGATCCGAAGTTCATCCAGCTCTGTCTCCAGTTCCCTAATGCCGTTTCGAAGGAGCTGAAGTTGCCAGGATCTTGCTGCAGAGCCACATGGAGTGCTTCAGTATCTGAGGAGGGAAGAATGCTGCTGAATATTGTGTGAGTATTAGTGAACCCTCGGACCCATGACATTCTGCCTGAGGGAAGGTCAGTTATACAGTCACTAAAGATAGTTAGGACTAGGACACAATCTTGAGGACCTCCTGCTGTGAGGGCCTGGAGCTTAGATGGCTGACCTCCACCAACCGCACCAATTGCTGTGGGTCTGGAGTCACATGTAGCCCAGACAAGACAAGGACAGCCCTAATCCCTAAAGGGCATTAGAGAATCAGATGGATTTTAGCAACAATTGACAAGGGTTTTGTGGTCAACATTACTGTCATAATTCCACATGTTTATTAAATTGAAGTTCTGCCATCTGTCATTGACAAGATTTGACCCGGGTCCACGATAAGAGTTGGGAAGTATCTGAATATGAGCCAGTTCGATGGCTGGCCTCCTGGCTGATTCAGAATCCAACTTGACATTTCTGAACCAATTATGAAATAGAGATTTAAGATTTATTATTTAATCATTGAGTGTAATATTATTTTGTCTCTATTTGGTTCCAAGAAAATTGGAAAATACAGACAGACTAAATGGGGGATGTCAACTAGATGAACTTGAATCCTATCTGAACGATTGTGAGATCACCCAATCTGATCCTGATTGAGATAGGTTTGTGACTTTGCTTAATACATTGTTTAAAGGAAATCTAGATGAGCAGAGTAAATTGTTTTCCCATGCAAAAGAAAGTATCACATAGAAAGGCAGAAACATTATTTCCATGTGTGTGATGTATATCTTATCTGTGTGTGTGTGACAGACAGACAGACAGAGAGAGAGAAAGAAGGGGAGAGGGAGAGAGAGAGAGATAGAATCATAGAGATGTACAATACAGAAACAGATCCTTTGGTTCAACTCATCCAGATATCCTCAGTTAATCCCATCCCATTTGCCAGCACTTGGCCCACACTAAACCCTTACTGTTCATATACCCATCTGGGTGCCTTTTAAAAGTTGCAATTGTACCAGCCTCCACCACTTCCTCTGTTAGCTCATTCCATACACGCACCACCTTCTGCATAAACAAGTTACCCCTTAGGTCCCTTTTAAATTTCTCCCTGTCCATGCCCCTCATGATTTTATAAACCTCTATAAGGTCACCCCGCAGCCCCCGATGCTCCAGGGAAAACAGCCCCAGCCTATTCAGCCTCTCTCACAGGTCAAATCTTCCAACCTTGGCAACATCCTTGTAATCTTTTCTGAAACCTTTCAAGTTTTACAACATCCTTCTGAAAGGAGGGAGACCAGATTTGCATACAGTATTCCAAACGTGGCCTAACCAATGTCCTGTACAGATGTAACATGACCTACAACTACTATACTCAATGTACTGACCAATAAAGGAATGCATGTCAAACACCTTCTTCACTCTCATATCTCCTGCAACTTTCAAGGAACTATGAACCTGCGCTCCAAGGTCTCTGTTCAGCAACAAACCCATTAGTGTATAACTCCTGCTCTGATTTGTCTTTTCAAAATATAGCACCTCACATTTATCTAAATTAAACTCCATTTGCCACTCCTTGGCCTATTGACCCATCTGAACAAGATCCTGTATACTCTGAGGTAACCTCTAATTTTGGTGTCATCTGCAAACTTACGAACGATACCTGCTATTTTCACATCCAAATCATTTATGGAAATGATGAAAAGCAATGGACCCAGCACTGATCCTTGTGGCACACCATGGATCACAGGCCTCCAGTCTGAAAAGCAACCCTCCATCACCAACCTCAGTCTTCTACCTTTGAGCCACTTCTGCATCCAAGTGGCTAGTTCTTCCTGCATTCCATGAGATCTAACCTTGCTAACCAGTCCACCGTGAAGACCCTTGTTGAATGCATTACTGAAGTTCATGTAGATCATGGCCACTGCTCTGCCCTCATCAATCCTCTTCACATGCACAGAGTCATGCCGACTATCCCTAAACAGTCCTTGCCTTTCCAAATATATGTAAACCCTATCCCTTAGGATTACCTCCATCAACTTTTCCACCATCAATCAGGCTCACTGGTCTATAGATCCCTGGCTTTTCCTTACCACCTTTCTTAAATAGTGGCACCCTGTTAGCCAACAGTCAGCCTTCCAGCGCCTCACCTGTGACTATCGATGATACAAATATCTCAGCAAGGGGCCCAGCAATCACTTTACTTGCTTCTCACTGATTTCTAGCGTACACCTGATCAGGTCCTGGGATTTATCCATCTTTATGCATTTTGAGATGTCCACTGTAACATGAACATTTTTTAAGCTGTCGCCATCTTTTTCCCCACATTCTATATCTTACATGACCTTCGCCACAGTAAACACTGATGCAAAATATTTGTTTAGTATCTTCCCATCTCCTGTGGTTCCACACAGAGGCTGCCTTGCTGATCTTTGAGGGGCTCTGTTCTCTCCCTAGTTAATCTTTTATCCTGAATGTATTTATTGAATCTGTTTGGATTCTCCTTAACCCGATTTGCCAGCGCTATCTCATGTTCCGTTTTTGCCTTCCTGATTTCCCTCTTAAGTATATTCCTACTGCATTTATATTCCAATCAGGATTCACTTGTTCTCTGCTGCCTATACCTGACATATGCTTCCTTCTTTTTCTCAAATAAAACCTCAATTTCTCCCGTCATCCAGTATTCCCTGCATCTACCAGCCTTGCCTTTCACCCGAACAGGAACATACTGTCTCTGGACTCTCATTATCTCATGTTTGAAGGCTTCCCATTGTCCAGCCCTGAGTAGCTTTGAGTGTGAGTTTAGAGATACAGACTCGATGGGGCGAAGGGCCACCTCTTTCCTGTATGATGTCATCATTCTATGATTTTGAACTGAGATTAATGATTATTCTTTTCTTTGTTTTGAGAAAATGTGACTGAGTGGAAGTTCCAGCTATAGGTGTGGTCAGTATCAGCTTCAGGTTCTGTGTTAGAGTGTTCATTCACAGAGAGAATTTCCCAAATCAGTTGTATTAACAAGGAAAGCAGTGGGATAACAGTGGGCAGGAGAACAGCTCTCAAAAACGTCAACAGCATGAGGCATTCAACGACTGAATAACCTCAGCGGAGCAAAGAATATGAAAAGGTATTTAGATATTGATAGGATTGATAGTGAGTGAAATATTGCAAGTATTGTTACTTGAAAACATGAATGTTTGAGACTTAACAGGATCAGATCAATCCAGCCTTTGGGGTATTCAAATATAGCTGTAAATCTCAATGCTATCACATCATTAAAATAAACCTGCTGTCGTAACTTGTTTGTTCAAAATGCGTTAAAAAACTTGAAGATGTAATCACAGTTTCCCAGTGGAGATACCACACAATATAAAATAAAGTCTCTGGAATTGTGTCAGCTCCATCTCCGAGAGAATTCTCCAATTTCAAAAGATTCCCAGCAGCAGGAAGGGAAAGGTTGTGTCACAAACAATGAAATGCATCTTCTCAGGGAAAGGATCGGTAGAGTGTATGAGACCATTCTGGCTGTCGTTGGTGTTCCTGGTAAGTGTTGGAACAACTTATATAAACCACTGCATTGAATCATCCTTATTTCTACAGATAACTGATAAATTATTATATTTCCACTTCGCAAGGCAAATCCTGATGTCTGACAATAATGTCCTCACTTATTTAGTTTAAATTGAATAGTTTGTCAGTTCGGAGGCTCCTCAGTAATGTACAGCATTGTGTGTTTCCCTATACTGTGCATAATGGGTTTACACCGAGGCCACATTGATGGAGTTTGGCTGAGCACAGGCCCTGGCCACATTGATGGAGTTTGGCTGAGCACTGGCCCTGGCCACATTGATGGAGTTTGGCTGAGCACTGGCCCTGGCCACATTGATGGAGTTTGGTTGAGCACTGGCCCTGGCCACATTGATGGAGTTTGGCTGAGCACTGGCCCTGGCCACATTGATGGAGTTTGGCTGAGCACTTCCGGGTTTCGGAAAACCACCCTCCCTCTGTGGTAGTTCACAGCCTGCTATCGGTCAGATGGGTTTTGTAACAACCCACCTCTCAGTGACACCTGGTGTTTCCTATTCCTTGATGGAAAGGGATTGTGTTGGTGGGTCTTGCTCAGGCAGCTCGCTCCAAATGTGAGCCCAGATACAACATGTTAATGGGTGGGTTCAGCAGGTCATTAGGAAATAATGGGGACTGCTGATAAGGCGATGTGCTGGAAAAGGCACAGCAGGCAAGGTTGCATCTGAGGAGCAGGCGAAATCGACTGCTGCTAACTCAAAAACATCCTGAGTATATGATCATGTTTCTGTGAGTAATCTGCTACTCATGTTCTTCCCTACGTCCTTTAAAAGAGTAAATGATTCATTGAGTGAGATTCTTTAAACTTCATATAACATGGAACAACAATTATCTTTGTGTCATTACTTACAGTCTGGGCTCATGCACAGAGAACGTTTCATTAATAACTTCAAATCTATTTTTTCCTTTCTCTTACAGTTAGTCTCGTGGTGATTTTAATCTTAGCTCGGGGTAAATGTGGTCTTTCTGTGGGCAGCACTCGCTACCTGGTGGCCATGACAACGTCAGATCTACTATTCATTGTTTTTTATATCATCCTTCACCAATTTCAAAAATATTATTATCCACTGTGTTTCCTGCAAATCACTCCTGTTTGTGGTGTTATCTATGCCCTCAGCCGCTTGAGCATTGATTGTTCTGCGTGGTTCACCATTGCTTTTTCCTTTGATCGATTTGTCGCCATTTGTTTTCATGAGATGAAAACTAAGTATTGCACAGGGAAAACTGCAACCAGGGTTCTAGCAGCAATCTGCATCTTCTTTTGTTTAAAGAACATTCCCAACTCCTTTGTGTATAAACCTGGAAAGATTATCAATAATGTTCCATGGTACTGTTATACCAGGCCTGGTTATAATAATGACCCTCGGTGGATAGGTTTTAGATATTTTGAGACTTTTTTAACACCAATGTTCCCATTCACTTTTATTGTCTTTATCAACATTCTGACTGTCAGACATATCTTCGAGGCCATTAAGGTGCGGAAGGAACTGAGAGGTCAGAGAAAAACAGAGAATGATCCAGAGGTGGAGAGCAGGAAAAATTCTGTGATTTTACTCTTTGCCATATCTGCCAGCTTCATACTTCTCTGGTTGTTGCATATCTTACATTTCTTTAATGTTGGTTATTCCTTGGATTCTGTTTCTTTTGGTCTCTTTGTTCAGATTGGATACATGCTGAGGAACTTAAGTTGCTGCACAAATGCATTTATTTATGTGGTGACACAGAAAGCATTCAGAGGCCAGTTAAAGTACGCCATGACATATCCACTGATAAAAATAATTCAAATGATAAATAAACCCAAGTAACTGAGAGCCAACGTTGGATGCAGCAGGTAACGGAACAAGGAGTCCACGTGAGGAATGAACCAAAAGGAGAAGGAGGAGCAGCAACATGATAACACTCCTTTCCTAATGGGCAAGGAATGACTCCATCTGAGGAGCAAAATGTAAGAGACTGGAGATGTAAAGCCAGTGTAAAGTGCTGTTAGTAATCAACAACAATTAGTAGGAAGTGGAGGAACAAAAGCAAATCCAAAAGAGGAATTAGATATTCATCCCAAGTAATCCGTTCTCAGTGAGTAAATTGGATAGAAAAATAAATGATATGGAGGAAGGTGTAATCGTTCACTGCAGGACAGAGAGGGAAATGCAACGACAGGCTCCTGTCCACTCTTCCTCACTGAATTCTCTGAGCCACACATCTGGACAATTTTTTAAAAAACGAGAAGTTTCCTGTTGAGAAAGGAAATAAAATATTGTAAAGATTCTGTGTCTTTTGATTGCACCTTTGTTTTCACAATAATTTACTTTGTTTCCATTCAATTCCTCGTGTTGGTTCCTGGCAATCGCACTTTTCGATTTTCACATTGATCAACAGGAAACCCCAAAGAGAAAAGGAATTGGGTCAGTTTGTGAATACATGTGGCTTTCATTCTAAAACAATAAAATGCAAAGCAGGAGGAGACTAAGGCAGTCTGGATTAAACTATTTCTCTGATATCATTCCGTTGCTTTATTTGTTCCTTTCTACGAACCAGCTGAGGCATTGCTGGGGGAATCCAAGCCCAACCAGAGGGATTTCTGGACTCCCTCCCTGCACGTGCCCAATGACCCAGCTCCCTCCCCGATTTCAGATGCTCCTTCAAATCTACCTCTTCATATAAGCTATCGTCACCTGACCCAATATCACTTTCAGTGAATCAACATGAGCTCTGTTTGATTTGTCATGATAAAGGTCTTTTTAACTATGTTTGGGGACTGTGTTGTGGTAAAGTGCACAGTGATGGTGCTATCGTGGTGAGTGTAGCTGTCCTCCAAACAGGTGACCTGGGTTAGATTCCTGACAATGCAAATTGAGATTTGTCACATTGATCAATAGGAAACCACAAAGACAAAAGGAATTTGATCATACATTTGTTTTTTGTTCCAAGACAATAAAATGCAAAGCAGGAGTAGACAAAGGCAGACTGGATGAAACTGTTTACCTGCTGCATTCTCTCACACCTCCTCACTCCCTCCCCCCATCTAATCCCACTAAGGTGACTCTGGCTGTGCTCCATCCCTGAGGGAGGTATGCCCTGGGTAGAGGGGAGCTGGGAGCTGACTGGATGAGCTGGGACTTGGGCAGAGAGGGACTTTCAGTGAGAGACCTGGGGATATTTCAAACAGGTTCTGGCAGCCATTTTCCCTTCAAAAAACAAAAGCATTTACAGCCCAGGAACAGGCCCTTCGGCCCTCCAAGCCTGAGCCAATTCAAAGCCGCTGTCCAGAACCTGTCGCCCAATTCCTAAGCATCTGTATCTCTCTGCTCCCCACCTACTCATGCATCTGTCCAGACGTATCTTCAATGAAATTACTGTGCCTGCCTCTACTACCTCTGCTGGCAACGTGTTCCAGACACCCACCACTCTCTGTGTGAAGTCCTTGCCGCGTGTATCCCCGTTTAACTTTTCACTTCTCACCTTGAAAGCATGACTTCTCATTATTGAATCCTTCACTCTGGGAAAAAGCTTATCTCTGTCTACCCTGTCTATACCCTTCATAATTTTGTAGACCTCAATCAGGTCCCCCCTCAATCTCCTTTTTTCTAATGAAAACTATCCTCACCTACTCAACTTTCACCATGTGCACTGAGCAGGGGGTGAGTTTCTGTGGGTTTCTGTCTGTCACTGTGTGTGAGAGTGTGGGGAATGGTTGAATCTCAAAAGCAAGCCCCTGGAGCAGAGTCTGTCCTGAATGGGAGAGAAAGAGTGTGAGAGACCATCGCGAGAGCTTAGACCAACCGGAATGGTGAATATCAATTGTTAAATCTCACCATATCTTTCCTTAGCACGTGCTTATGTCTGTCTGGTTTTTCCTCTTTTCTCTCTCTGTCCCTCTCTTTGCCTCTGTCTCTCACCCTCTGTCTGTATCACTCTACATCTCTCTCTCCCTCTCAACCTTTCTCTCTCTCTCTTACGAACAGCCTTTTCTTTTGTATTTTTCTCTCCTGTCTCTTCTTCCCACCTTTACAGTGTCCTTTCCCACTCTCTTGCTCTTTTTTCTTCTCCCATTTTTCTCTCTCTTCCTTTCTCTTCCTTTCCTTCCCTGTTTCTCTTGTTCAATCCTGAGATTGAATCTGCATTCCCCCCTTCAATATTGGACAACCTCCCACCCACTGCAAATTTAGCCCCTGTCCCCCTCCATGGCTCCTGTCCCTCTCCATTGCCCCTGTCCCTCTCCATGGCCCCTGTCCCCCTCTATTACCCCTGTCCCCCTCCATTACCCCTGTCCCCTCAATTACCCCTGTCCCCCTCCATTACCCCTGTCCCCTCCATGGCCCCTGTCCCCTCCATGGCCCCTGTCCCCTCCATGGCCCCTGTCCCCCTCCATTGCCCCTGTCCCCATCCATTGCCCCTGTCTCCCTCCATTACCCCTGTCCCCTCCATTGCTCCTGTCCCCCTCCATTACCCCGTCCCCCTCCATTACCCCTGTCCCCTCCATGGCCCCTGTCCCCTCCATGGCCCCTGTCCCCCTCCATTACCCCTGTCCCCTCCCTGGCCCCTGTCCCCCTCCATTACCCCTGTCCCCTCCATGGCCCCTGTCCCCCTCCATTACCCCTGTCCCCCTCCATGGCCCCTGTCCCCCTCCATTACCCCTGTCCCCCTCCATTGCCCCTGTCCCCCTCCATGGCTTCTGTCCCCCTCCATTACCCCTGTCCCCTCCATGGCCCCTGTCCCCCTCCATGGCCCCTGTCCCCCTCCATTACCCCTGTCCCCCTCCATTACCCCTGTCCCCTCCATGGCCCCTGTCCCCCTCCATGGCCCCTGTCCCCCTCCATGGCCCCTGTCCCCCTCCATTACCCCTGTCCCCCTCCATTACCCCTGTCCCCTCCATTCCCCCTGTCCCCTCCATGGCTCCTGTCTAATTGCCTCCCTTGTGCAGCTTCATCAATCCTGATCTGTCTCTCTGTAGTTCCTCCATTAAGCACTCCCTGCATATAAAAGCCCCTCGGTATCTCCATCCATCAACAA
Source organism: Chiloscyllium plagiosum (assembly GCF_037043375.1). Lineage (NCBI taxonomy): Eukaryota > Metazoa > Chordata > Chondrichthyes > Orectolobiformes > Hemiscylliidae > Chiloscyllium > Chiloscyllium plagiosum. Next base: position 40,866,505 of record NW_028270178.1, read on the forward strand.
TACCCTTCCCCCTGCTGCGACCCAGCCCCTGTGCTGGAGGGCAAAGAGCAGAGACTAACATGTCTTTTGACTGCGTACCATAATGTCATGAAGCCATAGAGTCATACAGCATGGAGACAGACCCTTCGGACCAACCCGGCTACACCGACCATGTTCCAAAACTAAACTATTCCCAACTGCCTGCGCTTGGCCCATATCCCCCCAAACCTTTCCTATTCATGAACTTGTCCAAATGTATTTTAAACATTGTAACTGTACCTGCATCCACCATTTCCTCTGATAGTTCATTCCACATCCAACATTCTAAAACCATTGCCCCTCATCTCCTTTTTCAATCTTTCTCCTCTCGCCTTAAAAATATACCCCCAGGTTTGAACTCCCCATCCGAGGGAAAAGACCCTTATCATTCATCTTATCTGTGCCCCACATGATTGTTTAAACATCAATAAGGTCACCCCCTCACCCTCCAGTGCAACAGCCCATGTCTATATCTCAAACCCTCCATTCCTGACAACATCTCGGTAAATCTTTACTGAACCCTCTCCAGTTTAATAATATCCTTCCTATAACAGGGCGATGAGAATTGCACACATTAATCCAGAAGAGGCCTCATCACTGTCCTGTACAAGTTCAATATGATGTCAGAACTCCGATACTCAAAGGTCTGAGCAATGAAGGCAAGCATGCTAAACACCTTCTTAACTACCCTGTCTAACTGGGATGCAAATTTCAAAGGACTATGCACCTGAACCCTGAGGTGTCTCTCTGCTCTCCCACACTACCCAGGGCCCGACCATTAAGTCCTGACCTTGTTTGTATTACCACAATGCAATACCTCACGTTTATCCAAATTAAACTCCATCTGCCGCTCCTCAGCCCATTGACCCAATTGACCAAGATCTCTTTGTGATCTTGGGTCACATTCTTCACTGTCTATTTTACCATTTTGGTGTCGCCCACAAACTTACTAACCATTGCCTCCTACATTCCCACCCAAATCCTTTGTATAAATGACTAACAGAAGTGGAGCCAGTACCGCTCCCTGTGGGACACCGCTGGTCACAGGTCTCCATCTGAAAAACAATGATCCACCATCTTCTGCCAAAAGCCAATTATGTATTCAGTTGGCAAGCCCACCCTGAATCCTATGTGATCTAACTTTACCAATTAGTCGATCATGCAGAGCCTCATCAAAGGCTTTACTAAAGGCCAAGAAAACACCATCTAACACTCTGTCCTCATCAATCATTTTGGTTACTTCCAAAAACAAACCCAATCAAAGGTGAGATATGATTTTGCTCACACTAAATCAGACTGACCACCTCTAATCAATCCTTTCCTCTCCAACCTCTGTAAATCCTATCTTTCAGGATCATCTCTAAAAACCTACCCACCAGCGAGGACAGACTCACAGGTCGATCGTTCCTAGACTTCTCCTCACATCCCTTCTTAAACAATGACACATTAGCCACACTCCAGTCCTCCAGTTCTTCACCTGTGTTTATTGATGATACAAATATTTCTGCTCGGGGCCCTGCAATCTTCTCTCTAACTTCCCACAACGTCCTGGGACACACTTGATCAGGTTTATCTATCTTTATGTTTTTTAAGATCTCCAGCACTTCCTCTTCTGTTTTCTGTGAACTGTTTCCAAACCATCAATATTTATTTCCCTGATTTCTCCAGCATCCATTTCTTTCCCAACAATAAAAATGGATGCAAAATATTTTTTATATCCCTCCCATCTCTTGAGGTTCAACACAAAGACAACCTTGTTGGTCTTTAAGGGGTCCTACTCTCTCTCCAGTTGCTCCCCTTCTCAATGTATTTATGGAATCTCTTTGGATAATTTTTACCCTATCTGCCAAGGCTGTCTCCTGTCCCCTCTTTGCCTTCCTCATTTCCTTCTGAAGAATGTCCCTACACTCTTTACACTCTTCAAGACATTCAGTTGATCCCAATTGTCTCTCTAATAGATGGTTATTTTTTTATTCTTGACTTGAACTTCAACATCTTTATTCATCCATTGCACCCTAATCTTACCAGCCTTGCCTGTCACTCTAACAGGAACAGAATGTTTCTGAATTCTTGTTCTCACACATTGGAAGGCCTCCCACTTGTCAGTCATCCTTTTACCTGCGATCATTCTGCTCCAGAAAGTTCTTGTTTCATACCCTTTCGTACCCATTTGCCTCACTCCAATTAAGAACTTTAACTTTTATCCTTTTACACAACTATTTTAAAGTTACTGGCATTATGATCACTGATCCAAAAGTGTTCCCTGATCACACTTCAGTCACTTGCCCTGCCTTATTTCCCAAGAGAAGGTCAAGTTTTGATCCATCTCTCGTAGGAAGATTTATATATCTATTGCAAAAAATTTCTTGCAATTGAACAAGTTATTCACCATCAAAAACTTTCACACCATGGCAGTCTGATTCAATGTTTGGAAAATTAAAATCCCCTACTATTACAAACTTATTATTCTTACATATATTTGAGATCTCTCGACATATTTGCTTCTCAATTGCCCTCTGACTATTGGGGAGCTGATATAAAACCCCACCAAGGTGATCATCCCTTTCTTATTTCTAATTTGAACCCATATATTTTCACTAAATGATCCCTCAGAAATACCTTCTCTAATTACAGGAGTAATATTTTCCTTAATCAAAAATGCCAGCCCTCCCCCTGCCTTGCCTCTTTCTATCCCTTCTGCACCATCTCAAACCCAGAACACTGAGCTGCCAGTCTTTTCTATTCGGCAGAAATGGGTACTGCAGATGCTGGAGATCAGAGTGGTGCTAGAAAAGAACAGCAGGTTAGGCACAACCAAGGAGCAGGAAAATCAATTTCGGATGAGGGAGAGAGAGAGTGGGAGCAGGCAGTGTGAGGGAGAGAGAATGGGAGCGAGCAGTGTGAGGGAGAGAGAGAGTGGGAGCAGGCAGTGTGAGGGAGAGAGAGTGGGAGCGGGCAGTATGAGGGAGAGAGAGAGTGGGAGTGGGCAGTGTGAGGGAGAGAGAGTGGGAACTGGCAGTGTGAGGGAGAGAGAGTGGGAGCGGGCAGTGTGAGGGAGAGAGAGTGTGACCGGCAGTGTGAGGGAGAGAGAGTGGGAACTGGCAGTGTGAGGGAGAGAGAGTGGGAGCGGGCAGTGTGAGGGAGAGAGAGTGGGAGCAGGCAGTGTGAGGGAGAGAGAGTGGGAGCGGGCAGTATGAGGGAGAGAGAGAGTGGGAGTGGGCAGTGTGAGGGAGAGAGAGTGGGAACTGGCAGTGTGAGGGAGAGAGAGTGGGAGCCGGCAGTGTGAGGGAGAGAGAGAGTGGGAGCTGGCAGATTGCGGGAGAGAGAGAGTGGGAGCCGGCAGTGTGAGGGAGAGAGAGAGAGTGGGAGGGGGCAGTGTGAGGGAGAGAGAGTGGGAATGGGCAGTGTGAGGGAGAGAGAGTTGGAGCGGGGCGAGTGAGGGAGAGAGAGAGAGTGGGAGCTGGCAGTGTAAGGGAGAAAGAGTGGGAATGGGCAGTGTGAGGGAGGGAGAGAGAGAGTGGGAGTGGGCCGGGTGAGAGAGACTGGGAGCGGGAAGTGGGAGGGAGTGAGAGTGGGAGCTGGCAGTGTGAGGGAGAGAGAGAGAGTGTGGGAACGGGAAGTGTGAGTGGGAGATTGAGCAAGTTATCCAAGATTGTGGAACAGGCACATTCGGCCCATCTGCTCCAGGCTGGCTATATTCCTTTCCCTCTCTCTCCTTCTAATATATATTTTCCTTCATTTCTGGAGTTCTGTTTAGAGGCAGCACTGGTGATGCATTGTGGGAAGTGTGCCAGCAACTGTGGGTCCTGAGTGCTGTCGGATGGCCATCTGGGGTGTGACCACAAGACATAGGACATAGGAGTGGAAATAAGGCCATTTGGCCCATCGAGTCATGGATGTGGCTGTGGGCCCGAGCCTAACATGGTCAGAGCAAGCCCGAAGCGTCAATGAGGGAGATACATAAATGATGAAAAGCGGTGGACCCAGCACCAATCAATGTGTCACACCGCTGGTCACAGGTCTCACAGGTTTCCATCGCCACCCTCTGTCTCCTACCTTCTGTATCCAAATGGCTAGTATTCCACGTGACCTCGTGTTTCTAAACATTTGACCATGCAGAACTTTGTTTTACGCCTTACTGAAGTCCATATAAATCACATTCACCACCCTGCCTTCATCAATCCTCTTCATTACTTCTTTAAAAAACTCAATTCAGTTAATGAAACATGATTTCCCAGCATGTTGACTAACTCTAATCTGTCCTTGTCTTTCCAAATTTATGTAAATCCTCAGGATCCCTCAGGATCGCGTTCAACATATTGCCCACCACCGATGTCAGGCTCATCAATTTCCTTCCCACATTTCTTGAACAATGACACCACGTTCGCCAACCCCCAGCCTTCTGGCACCTTATCAGTGACTATTGATGATATAAATATCTCAGCAAGGGCCCCAGTAATTATTTCCCGGCACGGTGGCACAGTGGTTAGCACTGCTGCCTCGCAGCGCCAGAGACCCGGGTTCAATTCCCGCCTCAGGCGACTGACTGTGTGGAGTTTGCACATTCTCCCCGTGTCTGCGTGGGTTTCCTCCGGGTGCTCCGGTTTCCTCCCACAGTCCAAAGATGTGCAGGTTAGGTGAATTGGCCATGTTAAATTGTCCGTAGTGTTAGGTAAGGGGTAAATGTAGGGGTATGGGTGGTTTGCGCTTCAGCGGGTCGGTGTGGACTTGTTGGGCCGAAGGGCCTGTTTCCACACTGTAAAGTAATCTAAAGTAATCTAATCTAATCTAATCTTCTCACAGAGCTCTCGGGTACACCTGGACAGGTCCTGAGGATATATAAACTTTTATGTGTTTAAAGATGTCCAGCACCTCTTCCTCTGTTATATGGGCATTTTGAAGATGTCCTTGTTACAGATATTTACTCCCCAAGTTCTCATGCTTCCATCTCCTTCTTCACAATAAACACTGATGCAAGATGGGCTTGTTGATCCACAGGTGGGCTTGTTGATCTTTCAGGGACCCTATTCTCTCCATAATCACCCTTTTGTCTTTAATGTATTTATAAAATCCTTTTGGATTCTCCTTAACCCTATTTGCCAAAGCTATCTCATGTCCCATTTTTTTTCCTTCCTGGTTTCCCACTTATGTATACTTCTCCTGCCTTTATACTCTTCTTGAGATTCTCCCAATCCCTGCTGTCTGTACCTGACATATGCTTCCTTCTTATTCTTGAACAAAACCTCATTTTCTCTAGTCATCTATCATTCCCTACACCTACCAGCCTTGCCCTTCACCTTAACAGGAACATACTGTCTCTGGACTCTCATTATCTCATTGTTGAAGGCTTCCAACTTTCCAGCCGTCCTTTACCTGTGAATACCCACCTCCAATCAACTTTTGTAAGTTCTTGCCGAATATCATCAAAATTGGCCTTCCTCTAAATTAATATCTTTAACTTTTAGACCTGCTCTGTCTTTTTCCATCACTATTTTAAATCTAATAGGATTAGGGTCACTGGCCCTGAAGCGCTCCCTGACTGATAGCTCAGTCACCTGTCCTGCTTTATTTCCCAAGAGTAGGTCAAGTTTTGCTTCTTCTTTCGTAAGTACATCCAAATACTGAATCAGAACATTTGCTTGCGCACACTTCACAAATTCCTCTCTATCCAAACCCTTAACGCTATGGCAGTCCCAAGTCTCTGCTTTGGAAGAGATTCCAATGATTCAAAAATATGAATCCTTCTCCCCAATACCAGCTCCTCAGCCGCGCATTCATCTGCTCTACCCTCCTGTTCCTACTCCCACTGGGACACAGCACTGGGAGTAATCCAGATATTACTGATGTAGGAGTGACCGCTGTCTCTGAGGCAAGAAGACTCTGAAGGCCTGGGCAATTCAGCAGGAACAGCAGTTTATTCCAGCGGGAATCGATTACAGCCAGGAGAGGAACTCCAGACCATCACACAGGACAATCCAGCTCTCTCTGTCAAACACCCGCACAATACCATTCTTACACTTTCTGACATCAAAGTTATGTCAGTCTACAAACTTACTGTTCGTGTGCAGTTGATCATATCAAGTCCACAAGTCAACCAACTGGGCGATGATAACATCAGGTCTGTAAATCAGTTGACAAGGAAGTTAATTCCATCAGGTCTGTAAATCAATTACATCAAATTAATAATCCAATTAACTCGGCATTTTGATGACATCAGGTCACTGTCTATTACATATCTACCGGTCAGATTCAAACACACGGTGCCTGTTCGCTGATGTGGTCACTTGTTTATCTTGTAACCTTTGTCCCTGAATATCCTGTGATCTGCTGAGGTTCTGCCCTGCTCACCCATATCAGTTACTCATTCCCAATGTCTCCGTGGGCGAGCTGGCGGGTCTTTACTGATGCAGAGAGTCAATCACCTTCAAACATCTTATTCTATGGGTTCGTGAGATATTGTACTGTATGTTTCTTTATTTTTATATTAAGGTCCTTTATTTGCCAACCCACTCACAATCGCTCGGTATTTACTCCTTCCGCATTTCATTCAGTCATTCATCAAACTGTGGTCTCCCCACTCCCCAGCGCACTATCTCACCCGAAACTATGAAAAGATGAGAATACTAATCCCCCTCAGAACCATCTACCGGGACTTGAACAGCTGGCAGGACATCAAACAAGTTGTCTCCATCAGCACGGACCTGTTAGATACAGATTGAATCTGTCCCCTTTAAGAAAGTTACTGTCAAATAGCATCTCTGTGAAATGGAATGAATGAGGGAGGAGACCGGCAATAGGGAGTGAAATCTCAAAACCCAGCCGCGGGAATCCGTTTACTGAGCCCTCTGCTTTTATTAAGTACATCTATAATTTCTGATTTGGTTAAATCATATGAGCCTGATATTCTTTCTCATACTCTCTACCCTAAAAGGACTCACACCCTCACCCCCTCCTACAACTACCCTCCGGGATCGACTTTTTAAGTTCCTGCCTAAATTCCTATTTTCTCTCCTCAGGACCTCGTCCTTTTCCCATCCTGTATCATAGGTTCCAATGTGTACAGCAACATCCTGCTGGTCCCTCTCCCCTTTGGGAATATTCTGCACCCTCTCTGAGATAATTCTGAATTGTCTGTAGTGAGGGGATATTTGAATAACTGCCTGGATCCAGTTTGGAAGCTCTCTGGACAGATTTCAGATCCCATCATTGACTCACTCTTTATTGGAGGGCCAGTGAGGTGCAGCAGCACTATATTTGAATTCAGGCCTTTCCAAAGCTGTTTTCAATGTATTTGGTTGGGCAGTGTGTTGGGAAGGTGACCCAGCTGGTTACTGCAGTTATTGAATTGAGTTGTGTACTCGGCTTATTGAAGTGAAAAATAGTTAAATTGTCTTCAAATGAAAAAATTAGTTTGGTCCGGCTTGATTTTAAAATTGAAAGAAATCAAGAGGAGTCAACTCTTTATTGTAGACAACATAAAACTGCCCTGCAGTATATTCCTCACAGACTAATCCAGCAACAATCGAACATAGTCACACTCACAGAATCCCACTTTACAGACAGTGTCCCAGACAACACAATGACCATCTCAGGGCAGGTCCTGTCCCACTGGCAGGACAGAGCCAGCAGAGGGAACAGCTCCGTGGGATACAGTCAAAAGGGCTGTGCTCTGGAAGTGCTCAGCATTAATGCCAGACCCCATGAAGCCTCATGACATCAGGTTAAACATGGACACGGAAACATTCTGTGTGTCTTAAAAAGTATTAAGGTAAATAAGTCCCTGGGACCTGATGGGATCTATCCCAGAATATTGAGGGAGACAAGAGAACAAATTGCTTGAGCATTGATAGACATCTTTGTATTCTCTCTGGCCACAGGTGAGGTCCCAGAGGACTGGAGAATAGCTGATGTTGTCCCATGGTTTAAGAAGGATAGCAGGGATAATCCTGGGAATTACAGGCCTGTGAGCCTTATGTCAGTGTTAAGGAAATGATTGGAAAAGATTCACACGGACAAGATCTATATGCACTTTAAAGAAAATGGATTTATTAGTGACAGACAGCATGGTTTTGAGGGAGAGATCGTGCCTTACTAACTTGACCACGTTTTTTGAGGAGATGATGAAGATGATTAATGAGGGAAAACCAGTTGATGTTGTACACATGGACTTTAGTAAAACCTTTGACAAGGCCCCTCATGGCAGACTGGTACAAAAGGTGAAGTCACATAGTATCAGGGTGAACTGGCCGGATAGATTTTCCTGTTTAGAACTGACTCAATCATAGGAGACAGAGGGGAGTGGTGGAGGAAGCTTTTCAGAATGGAGGGCTGTGACTAGAGGTGTTCACAGGGATCAGAGCTGGAACCTCTACTGTTCATGGCCTTTATAAATAATTTGGAGGAAAACATGGCTGGTCTAAGTTTGCAGACGATAAAAAGATTGGGATGATACAATGATTGATGAAGTTGTAGATATTGAGGAGAATTGTCAGTTGATACAACAGTATATAGATCAGTTGGAGGCATGGACAGAAACATGGCAGATGGAGCTTAATCCAGACAAATGTGAGGTGATGCATTTGGGAAGGTCAAGTACGGTTGGAAATTATACAGTGAATGGCAGAACCCTTCGGAGCATTAACATGCAGAGGGATCTGGGTATGCAGATCCACAGATCACTGAAGGTGACAGTGCTGATGGATAAGGGGGTAAAAAAGGCCTATAGCAAGCTTACCTTCATTGGAAGGATCTTTGAGTATATGGATAGTACAAAGATGTGCAGGTTAGGTGACATGGCCAAGCTAAATTGCCCATGGTGTTCAGGGATATGTAGGTTAGGTGCATTAGTCAGGGGAAATATAGAGTAATAGAGGAGGGGAGTGGGTCAGGGTGGGATACTCTTCACAGGATTGGAGTGGACTTGTTGGGCCAAATGGCCTGTTTCCACACAGTAGGCACTCTATGATTTCTATGTTCGGAAAGTTATGCTACGGATTTATAGAACTTCAGTGAGACTACACTTGGAATATTGTGTCCAGTTCTGATCACCACACTACTAGAAGGATGTTGGTGCTTTGGAGGGGGTACAGAATAGGTTTACCAGGGTGTTGTCTTGGTATGGGGATTTTGAAGAAAGGTTAGATAGACTGGATTTGTTTTCACTGGATATGCAGGACATTGAGGGCTGACCCAGTAGAAGTTTATAAGATTGTGAAGTGGAAATATGAGGCTTTTTCCCAGGATGGAGGAGTCAATTACGAAAGGCACAGGTTCAAACCACAAGGAGGGAAGTTTAAAAGAGATGTGCAAGGCCCGTTTTTCACACAAAGGGTGGTGAGTGCCTGGAATGTACTGCCAGAGGAAGTGATAGAAACAGACACATTAGCAGCATTCAAGGGAATATCTGGACAAATACACAAATAGGAAGGGAATAGAGGGATACGGATCCTGGAAATGAAGATAGTTTTAGTATGGAAGGGTAACATGTGTCAGCACAGGCTTGGAGGGCCGCAGGGCCTGGTCCTGTGCTGTATTGTTCTTTGTTCTTCATTGTTCAGTGAGCTCATGCTGCATTTAAAACACTGCAACAGGGATGCTATGAAAAGGTAGTAACCAGGAAACAACTCCAGGTCACTGAGAGACAGACCCACCTTCGAGGGTACAGTCCCAGGTGGGCTTTCCCAGACTAATGCACATAAAAGTTTCATTATTGAGTTTTACTTTTAAAAAGACCCCTCCCCTGGATACTAGTGAGATAAAAATATCTATGCAATCACATCTTCAGAATTCCAGTGTCTTTCTAGTCAGATCAATACCCAGAACCCCTTGATTGGATTCCAGTCTGTAACTCACTCCAGGATATTTACTATTTGATATAGAAGCATGTTGGAAAACACAAGAAAGAAATCACTGGAGAAACGCATCAGGTCTGGCAGCATCTGTGGAGGGGTAAGAGAGTTAACGTTTCTAATCCAGTGTCCTCCCAGGAACTGAGACTTCTCTGAACTGTTTCCAATACAAGTATATTTTTTTAGTAAAGGAAACCAAAACTGAACACAACACTCAATGTGTGGTCTGAACAGTGACTGTGTGGCTGTAAGACCTCCCTCCTTTTATTCATTACTCCCTAACATTAAAGGTCAATATTCCATCTGACTACCGAATTCTTTGATGTACCTGTATGTTACTCTTTTAGACAGGCTGCCCTCCTACAGAATTCTGTCGTCTCTCCCCTTTTAAATAATGTTCTGCCCTCTGTTATTCCTGTCAAGCAAACAACCTCATGCCACAGCCACATTATACTCCAGGTTCCTTTTCCTTCCCATTTGCTCAACCCAGTAGTTTAATGTGATTGTAAATAGTTGAGGTCACAGCATTGATCTCTGTGACACTCCATTAGTTACCAGTCTGAAACTGAAGCCTTTATTCCGATTCTCTGTTTCATGGTTATCAGGCTTTCATCTTCTGCCCTGCTTATATTTCATCACTGGCAAAATGCAACAATATCTTATGCAGTATCTTTTACGCAGCTTCTTGTACAGAGCTTTATAAAATTATGAGGGGGCCAGAGACAAGATGAATAGCCAAGGCCTTTTCCCCAGGGCAGGGGAGTCCAAAACCAGATGGCACAGGTTTAAGGTGAGAGGGGAAAGATTTAAAGGGTCCAGAGGGACAACATTTTCATGCAGGGGGTGTGTGTATGGAACGGGCTGCCAGAGAAAGTGGTCCAGGCAGGTACAATTACAACATTTCGGAGACATATGGACAGGGACATGAATAGGAAAGATCTAAAGGGATAAATAAATATTGTACTGTTTCCAGAACACTGGAAGGAAATGTAATCTTGAACAACTCTATTACAATCCTTGTCCAAAATAGCATGTGAGACAATCTATTTTACTGAATTTGCCTGCGCCAAGGATGTGTTTATGGAATGTTATGCTATTGGAGCAGTTGCTGTTTATGAGATAAATAACCCATTATCCTGTTAAGTTTTCCAATAGTTATTCCAACTCTTCTTTCTTTTGTCTGTAATTTGATTTTGATTTTATTGTCACGTGTACTCAGTACAAAGGTACAGGAATACAGTGAGAAGTGTATAATGTCACCATACAATGCACCATCTTCGGGACAAACACCTAATCATAGAATCTTAAGCAGAAGGTAGAAAGAAAGAACAAACTTAAAAATTAAGTTTTTTATTTTTACAGTAATAATAGTGCTGCATCAAATATATGATGTCAGGAGTGTGATGGAATCCTTCCCACTTGCCTGGATGGGTGCAGCTCCAACAACACTCAAGAAGCTTGACACCATCCAGGATCAAACAACCCGCTTGATTGGCACCACATCCACAAACATTCAATCGCTCCAACACCGGTGCTCAGGAGCAGCAGTGTGTCTATCTACAAGATGCACTGCAGAAATTCACCAAACATCTTTAGGCAGCACCTTCCAAACCAACGACTGCTTCCATCTAGAAGGACAAGGGCAGCAAGTACCTGAGAACACAATCACCTGTAAGTTCCCCTCCAAGCCAATCACCATCCTGACTTGGAAATACACCGCTGTTCCTTCACAGTCGTTGGGTCAGAATCCTGGAATTCCCTCTCTACGAACATTGTGGGTCAATCCACAGCAAGTGGACTGCAGTGAGTCAAGAAGACAGCTCACCACCACCTTCTCAAGGACAAATAGGTTTGGACTATCAGTGCTGGCCAGCCAGTGATGCTCAAGTCCCACAAGAGCGGGAGCAGCAGAGGAAGTGACGGCAAGCAGAGGGGCAGCCGAGACCCGGAAGCAGTTAGTGTAAGCTTAGCTGGGTTAGTTTTTTCCCCCTTTAAAAGCGTGAAGGAGAGGAACCCGAGGCACTACACGGGTAGTGCCTCCCACCCGCCCTCCTCCTCTAACCTAATAATAACATCTGTTGTGGCAAGCAGGTAAGTGCTGAATTTTGCTTGTATTATTTAGACACAGTTTTTGTTTAAACAGTTAGCTTTAGAGGGATGGCAGTGAAGGCAGTGCAATGTTCCTCCTGCAACATGTATGAGGTGAGGGATGCCATCGACATCCCTGCCGATTACACTTGCAGGAAGTGCACCCATCTCCAGCTCCTCCAAGACCGTGTTAGGGAACTGGAGCTGGAGTTGGATGAACTTCGGATCATTCGGGAGGCAGAGGGGGTCATAGATCAGAGTTATAGGGAAGTAGTAACTCCAAAGATGGCAGATAGATGGGTTACAGTGAGGGGGACTGGGAGGAAGCAGCCAGTGCAGGGACCTCCTGCGGCCATTCCCCTCAAGAACAAGTATACCGTTTTGGATACTTGTGGGGGGGATGACTTACCAGGGGTAAGTAACGGGGCTCAGGTCTCTGGCACGGAACCTGTCCCCGTTACTCAGAAGGGAAGGGTGAAGAAGAGCAGAGCAGTAGTAATTGGGGACTCGATAGTTCGTGGCACAGATAGGCGGTTTTGTGGGAACGAGAGAGACTCACGTTTGGTATGTTGCCTCCCAGGTGCAAGGGTACGTGATGTCTCTGATCGTGTTTTCCGGGTCCTGGAGGGGGAGGGGGAGCAACCCGAAGTCGTGGTCCACATTGGCACCAACGACATAGGTAGGAGGAGTGCTGAGGATGTTAGACAGGCTTTCAGGGAGCTAGGTTGGAAGCTTGGAGTTAGAACAAACAGAGTTGTTGTCTCTGGTTTGTTACCCGTGCCACGTGATAGAGATTCGATGAATAGGGAGAGAGAACAATTAAATGCGTGGCTTCAGGGATGGTGCAGGAGGGAGGGGTTCCAGTTTTTGGATAACTGGTGTTCTTTCTGGGGACGGTGGGACCTCTATAAACAGGATGGTCTACACCTGAACCTGAGGGGAACCAGTATCCTTGGGGGGAGGTTTGCTAGTGCTCTTGGGGGGGGTTTAAACTAACTCGGCAGGGGCATGGGAACCCAGATTGTAGCTTCAGGGTGCAGGGCCTGGAGTGTAGGGAGGTGAGGAACATGGCATCAATTTCCAAGGAGGGTGCCTGTAAACAGGGAAGTTGTTTGAAGTGTGTATACTTCAATGCAAGAAGTATACGAAATAAGGTAGGTGAACTTGCAGCGTGGGTTGGTACCTGGGACTTCGATGTTGTGGCTATTACGGAGACATGGCTAGAACAGGGACAGGATTGGCTGTTGCAGGTTCCGGGATTTAAATGTTTTAGTAGGTTTAGAGGTGGGGGTAAAAGAGGGGGAGGTGTGGCATTGCTTGTCAAAGATAGTATTACAGCGGTGGAAAGGACGATGGATGAGGACTTGCCATCTGAGGTAGTTTGGGCTGAGGTTAGGAATAGGAAAGGTGAGGTCACCCTGTTAGGAGTCTTTTACAGGCCTCCTAATAGTCCTAGAATCATTGAAGAAAGGATTGGGAAGGTGATTCAGGAGATGAGTGACAGTAATAGGGTGGTTGTTATGGGGGACTTTAACTTTCCTGATATTGATTGGGAAAGCTATAGCTCAAGTTCGTTAGATGGGTCAGTGTTTGTTCAATGTGTGCAGGAGAGTTTCCTGACACAATATGTAGACAGGCCAACAAGAGGTGAGGCCATACTGGATTTGGTTCTGGGTAACGAACCAGGCCAGGTGTTAGAATTAGAGGTAGGTGAGCACTTTGGGGATAGTGACCATAATTCGGTGATTTTTACTCTCGTGATGGAGAGGGATAAGTGTGTACTACAGGGCAAGAATTATAGCTGGGGTAAGGGAAATTATGATGCGGTGAGGCATGACTTAGGATGTGTGGCTTGGAAAAGTAGACTCCAAGGCAAGAGTGTAAATGATATGTGGAACTTGTTCAAGGGGCAACTATTGAGTGTCCTTGATAATTATGTACCTGTCAGGCAGGTAGGAAAGGGTCGTGCGAGGGAGCCGTGGTTTAATAAGGAATTGGAATCCCTTGTTAAATGGAAGAGGGCGGCCTATCTCAAGATGAGACGTGAAGGTTCAATTGGGGCGATTGAGAGTTATAGGGTAGCCAGGAAGGACCTGAAGAGAGAGCTAAAAGCAGCAAGGAGGGGACACGAAAGGTCCTTAGTAGATAGGATTAGGGAAAACCCTAAGGCTTTCTATAGGTATGTTAGGAATAAAAGAATGACTAGGGTAGGAATAGGTCCAGTCAAGGATAGTAGGGGGAAGTTGCGTGTGGAGGCGGAAGAGATTGGGGAGACACTGAATGAATACTTTTCTTCAGTATTCACTCAGGAACAGGGCATTGTTGTCGATGAGAATACTGAGGCACAAATAAGTAGAATGGATGGCTTTGAGGTATGTAGAGAAGAGGTGTTGGAAATCCTGGAAAAGGTGAAAATAGATAAGTCCCCTGGGCCTGATGGCATTTATCCTAGGATTCTCTGGGAAGCAAGGGAGGAGATTGCAGAGCCATTGGCCTTGATTTTTATGTCCTCTTTGTCTACAGGAGTAGTCCCAGAAGACTGGAGGATAGCAAATGTGGTTCCCTTGTTCAAAAAGGGGAGTAGGGATAGCCCTAGTAACTATAGGCCGGTGAGTCTCACTTCTGTTGTGGGCAAAGTCTTAGAGAGAATTGTAAGGGATAGGATTTATGCACATCTAGATAGGAATAATGTGATCAAGGATAGTCAGCATGGTTTTGTGAAGGGCAAGTCGTGCCTCACAAACCTTATTGAATTCTTTGAAAAGGTGACGAAGGAGGTTGATGAGGGGAAAGCGGTAGATGTGGTATATATGGATTTTAGTAAGGCGTTCGATAAGGTTCCCCATGGTAGGCTACTGCAGAAAATACGGAGATATGGCATTGAGGGTGAGTTGGAGGTTTGGATTAGGAATTGGCTGGATGGAAGAAGACAGAGGGTAGTAGTTGATGGCAAAGTTTCTTCATGGAGTGCCGTCACTAGCGGTGTTCCGCAAGGATCTGTTTTGGGACCATTGCTGTTTGTCATTTTTATAAATGACCTGGAAGAGGGGTTAGAAGGTTGGGTGAGCAAGTTTGCGGATGACACGAAAGTCGGAGGAGTTGTTGACAGTGAGGAAGCATGTGGCAGGTTACAGCAGGATATAGAGAAGCTGCAGAGCTGGGCAGAAAGGTGGCAGATGGAATTCAATGTAGCTAAGTGCGAGGTGATTCACTTTGGGAAGAATAACAAAAAGATGGGGTACTGGGCTAATGGTCGGATACTTGGTAGTGTGAATGAGCAGAGGGATCTTGGTGTCTATGTACACAGATCTCTGAAAGTTGCCACCCAGGTAAATAGTGCGGTGAGGAAGGCATATGGCGTACTGGCTTTTATTGGTAGAGGAATTGAGTTCCGGAGTCCTGAGGTCATGATGCAGTTGTATAAGACTCTGGTACGGCCGCATCTGGAATATTGTGTGCAGTTTTGGTCGCCATACTATAGGAAGGATGTGGAGGCATTGGAACGGGTGCAGAGGAGGTTTACCAGGATGTTGCCTGGTATGAAAGGAAAATCGTATGAGGAAAGACTGAGGCACTTGGGGCTGTTTTCACTAGAGAAAAGAAGGTTTAGGGGTGACTTGATTGAGGTGTACAAGATGATTAGGGGGTTAGATAGGGTCGACAGTATGAACCTTTTCCCGCGAATTGAGTCGGGTATTACAAGGGGGCATAGCTTTAAATTAAGGGGGGGTAGATATAGGACTGATGTTAGGGGTAGGTTCTTCACTCAGCGAGTCGTTAGTTCATGGAATGCCCTGCCAGTAACAGTGGTGGACTCTCCCTCTTTATGGGCATTTAAGAGGGCATTGGATAGGTATATGGAGGATAGTGGGTTAGTGTAGTTTAGGTGGGCTTGGATCGGCGCAACATCGAGGGCCCAAGGGCCTGTACTGCGCTGTATTCTTCTATGTTCTATGTTCTATGTTCTAAAACGAATTTTTAAAAAATGAAGTGAGGTTAAAAGCTATATGTTGCAGACCTTCTTAGTTTGAAATGGAAAATGAACAAATAAAATGCAAGCTCAAACATTTCAGTCTTTGTTATGTGCTTTGCCTCGGTGAGACCTGAGGTCTTCACTAAAGCCATGGCTGGCCGAGACACTGCACATGCCAGGCTGAGAGATCACCACACCGGGCTGACAGATCATCGTGCCAGGCTGAGAGACCTTCACACCGGGCTGAGAGATCATCGTGCCAGGCCGAGAGATCACCACACCGGGCTGACAGATCATCGTGCCAGGCTGAGAGACCTTCACACCGGGCTGAGAGATCATCGTGCCAGGCTGAGAGACCTTCACACCGGGCTGAGAGATCATTGTGCCAGGCCAAGAGATCACCACACCGGGCTGAGAGATCATCGTGCCAGGCCGAGAGATCACCACACCGGGCTGAGAGATCATCGTGCCAGGCCGAGAGATCACCACACCGGGCTGAGAGATCATCGTGCCAGGCCGAGAGATCACCACACCGGGCTGAGAGATCATCGTGCCAGGCCGAGAGATCACCACACCGGGCTGACAGATCATCGTGCCAGGCTGAGAGACCACCACACCGGGCTGAGAGATCATCGTGCCAGGCCGAGAGATCACCACACCGGGCTGAGAGATCATCGTGCCAGGCCGAGAGATCATCGTGCCAGGCCGAGAGACCACCGCTGACATGACATCGATTGGTAAAGTTCACTTGAAAATGTAACTTTAAAAAAAAAGTTCTGGGATTTTCATATGAAACAACTGAAAACAACATGGTCATTCTTAAGGATGAGAGACATAACAAACAATCCAGGTCTTTTTCAATATATAATTTCAGTTGCATCACACTGTAAACATTTGCAATAAATTCTGTGTCTTATAATCTTATCCTCCACAACCACCTGACGAAGGAGCAGCGCTCCAAAAGCTAGTGCTTCCAAATAAACCTGTTGGACCATCACCGGGTGCTGTGTAATTTTTAACGTTGTTCACCCCAGTCCAACACCGGCACCTTCAAATCAGGATTGATGAAGACAGTGTGGTGAAAGTGATCGATATGTACTTCAGTAAGGCGTTCAACAAAGTTCTACATGATAGATTGATGAGCAAGATGAGGTCACATGGAGCACAAGGAGAACGAGCCATTTGGAGATAGAAGGAAGGAGGTAGAGGGTGGTGATGGAGGTTACTTTCTAGACTGGAGACCTGTGACCAACGGTGGGACACAGTGATCGATGCGGGGTCATCGCTTTTTGTCATTTATATAAACAATTTGAATGTGACCATTGGAGGTAAAGTCAGTAATTTTGCAGATGACACTAAAATTGGATATATAGTGGACAGCAAAAATTCCCACAGAGTACCTCGGGACCTTGATCAGATGGGTTACTGGGCTGAGGAGTGGGAGATGGAGTTTAATTTAGATAAACGTGAGGTGCTGCATTTTGGAAAGGCAACTCAGGGTGGGACATATGCACTTAACGGTAAGGTCCTGGGGAGTGTTACTAAACAAAGAGACCTTGGAGTGCTGGTTCATAGATGTTTGAAAGTGGAGTTACAGGTAGATGGGGAGTGAAGAAGGTGTTTGGTATTCAGATTCAGATGTAAACTTTATTGTTATGTGTTCTCAAGTACAGGAGTACAGGAGTGCAGTGAAATGTGCAAAATATCATCAAACACTGTACGCGTAGTAACACAAAAATTAAGTTAGAGGGAAAGCATGACTGTGTTTTTTAGTATAAGTAGAAAAATCAAGAAATAAAGTAAAATGTTAACACTACAGTCCTTCATAGTGTTAAGTGGAACAATGAAGGAATAACAGTAATAGTTGCCCAGTGTTTCTGAAGTGCACTCCCTGTGAAGGCTCGATCCCCTTTGCTTGGGCCCGCTGTTTGGGAAAACTCCATCTCCCTGCTCTTGACGCTGCAGATGCTGGGGATAGGGGTGGGGGGCTATCTCCCCCATCGACACTTTTGGACACTTTTGGCTTGCTCTGGCCATGTTAGACTCAGGCCCACAGCCACATCCACGCCCCAGATGGTCATCCGACAGCACTCAGGACCCACGGCCGCTGGCACACTTCCCACAATGCATCACCACTGCTGCCTCTCGACAGAATTCCAGAAAGGAAGAAAAATACATACCAGAAGGAGAGAGAGGGAAAGGAAATATGGCCAGCCTGGAGGAGACAGGCCAAAGACACCTGTTCCACAATCTTGGATAACTTGCTCACTCTCTCCCTCACACTGCCCGCTCCCACTCTCTCTCTCCCTCACACTGCCCACTCCCACTCTCTCTCTCCCTCACACTGCCGGCTCCCACTCTCTCTCTCCCTCACACTGCCCGCTCCCACTCTCTCTCTCCCTCACACTGCCCGCTCCCACTCTCTCTCTCCCTCACACTGCCCGCTCCCACTGTCTCTCTCCCTCACACAGCCCGCTCCCACTCTCTCTCTCTCCCTCACTCTGCCAGCTCCCACTCTCTCTCTCCCTCACACTGCCCGCTCCCACTCTCTCTCTCCCTCACACTGCCCGCTCCCACTGTCTCTCTCCCTCACACAGCCCGCTCCCACTCTCTCTCTCTCCCTCACTCTGCCGGGTCCGACTCTCTCTCCCTCGCACTGCCCGCTGCCACTCTTCTCTCCCTCACACTACCCGCTCCCACTCTCTCTTTCTCCCTCACACTGCCGGGTCCCACTCTCTCTCTCCCTCACACTTCCCACTCTCTGTCTCTCTCTGTCCCTCACACTGCCAGGTCCCACTCTCCCTCACACTGCCGGCTCCCACTCTCTCTCTCCCTCACACTGCCCGCTGCCACTCTCTCTCCCTCACACTGCCGGGTCCCACTCTCTCTCTCCCTCACACTGCCCACTCTCTGTCTCTCTCTGTCCCTCACACTGCCAGGTCCCACTCTCCCTCACACTGCCTGGTCCCACTCTCTCTCTCCCTCACACTGCCCGCTCCCACTCTCTCTCTCTCCCTCACACTGCCGGGTCCCACTCTCTCTCTCCCTCACACTGGCCGCTCCCACTCTCTCTCTCCCTCACACAGCCGGCTCCCACTCTCTCTCTCCATCTCACACTGCTGGCTCCCACTCTCTCTCTCCCTCACACTGCCTGCTCCCACTCTCTCTCCCTCACACTGCCCGCTCCAATTCCCTCTCCCTCACACTGCCCGCTGTCACTCTCTCTCTCTAACTCTCACTGCCCACTCCCACTCTCTGTCCCTCACACTGCCAGCTCACACTCTCTCTCTCCCTCACACTGCCTGCCCCCACTCTCTCTCCCCCCCTCACACTGAGTGGGAACAGAGTGAAAGGCACTTAGAGCAAAACATTCATTGAATCATATTTAACGAACCTCTTTAGCACACAAGAGCCCAGTGAGAGGAAGATCAAATCAGGAATTGATATTCTGAAATGAAGCTGGTCTTCTGGATGAACTGAGAGAGAGGGCCTCTTTATGAGCTGCTACATTAATACATTTATATTTTGCATAAATATGGAACAAGGCAATGACAACAAGTCTAAAACATGATGTCTGGTGTGAATAAATCTTATTATCTCAGAGATTATCTGGCGAAGTTGGATTGGATGCAGATATTTGACAAATCAGTGGGAGGATTTCAAAAGTGAGATTCTAGACACACAGTGTAAACATGATCCAACAACAGAAATAATTATCCTTCCAGACCTAGGGTCCCATTGGTGTCCCCAAGCAGACAGGGTGACAGGAAACAGTAAAAGAAAGATACTGATCCTGACAAAAGAATTCAAAGACTGTGGGAAGCTTAGCTTAGAATCTAAATGGGTGAACTGTAAACTAAAACAAACTTGGAAAGGGCAAGGAAGGACAGGGCAATGTTAGTGGGTAAGATCAGCAAGAAAAACATGTTTATCAGGAGATTAAGAGCAAAAAGATAACTATGAAAATTATAGGGCTGTCAAGTGCAAGATGATTAATGTTGCCACTGAACATTCACACACTAATGCACACACACAAATGATAATCCAATGCATCGCTTAGTATTTTATTACTTTAATCACAATGAATCATGTTACTATGTTTGTGATTTATTCCATGTTAATGAATATAAACCTGTTGTGGCGAAGATCTGTGGGAAAGATTTGTCTGAGGCATCATCTCATGAATTGGTTTTGAAGTAGAAATGTTTCCCTGACCAAGGAACTGCATCAAAGATAGTCAAGCCATAAACACTGTATTGGAGAACGGTGTCCCATTGTTACAATGACTATGAAGATACGGCATTTGGAAATAAAACCCCAGATAGCTGCACATATTTCTTCAACCGTAATCTTGACGAGAGGAGCAGAGAGATGACATCTGGGGATGGGCTTGAAACAGGACAGAGATGTCATTGAAACCAATTAAATGAGCCAATACCAGGACATCCCGAGCATGACAGTCACAGCAGGAGAAAGGGGAATGAAGAAATAACTTGGAATTTGACTTGCTGCCTGAAGCTGGGTAAACCACAACTGCTGGAGAAGTTCAGCAGGTCTGGCAACACCTGTGGAGAGAAAATAGTTAACATTTCAAGTCAGTGACCCTTCATCAGAAGTAGTAAGATCGGGTGCTCCAAAATTGAGCTCAAATGAACTGTTCATTGGAAGGATTAAAGGGGAGGCAACAAGGGAGGGGGGGGCAGGGGGTGGCTATTTTGATTAGGGAAAATTCACAGCAGGACGTAGATTAGATTACATTACAGTGTGGAAACAGGCCCTTCGGCCCAACAAGTCCACACTGACCTGCCGAAGCGCAACCCACCCATACCCCTACATTTACCCCTTACCTAACACTACGGGCAATTTAGCATGGCCAATTCACCTGACCTGCACATCTTTGGACTGTGGGAGGAAACCGGAGTACCCGGAGGAAACTCACGCAGACACAGGGAGAATGTGCAAACTCACACGGTCAGTCGCCTGAGGCAGGAATTGAACCCGGGTCTCTGGCGCTGTGAGGCAGCAGTGCTAACCACTGTGCCACCGTGCCACCCACTAGAGAAGGTATCCCTGAAGGATTGTCTAGTGAAGCTATACGAATTGTGAAAAAAGGGTGTTATTACTTTGATGGGATTCTACTATAGACTTCCCAGTAGTCAGCGGGATATTGAGGAGCAAATCTGTAGGGAGGTCACTGATAGCTGTAAGAATAATAAGGGGATCTTAACTTTCCAAACACAGATTGGTAATGGCTGGGAGGAATTTGTTAAGTGTATTCAATAAATCTTTCTCAATCAATATGTAGATGGCCCTCTGAGAGAAGGGTCAAAACCCAACCTTTTCTTGGGAAATAAGGCAGGGCAAGTTACTGAGGTATTAGTGGGGAAACACTTACCACAATTCTATCAGTTTTAAAATAGCTATGGAAAAGGATTGGCCTGATCCAAAGGTTAAAAACTTTGTAACTGAAAGTGGGATTAATTCAGTTTCTGGATATTACAGCCTGTAAGGGTGATTTGTAGAGTTTGTTTCCCAACCTTTGATATTGTACATAGGAGGGAGGTCACTCAGCACTCAGATTTGTTATTCTTTATATGTCTGATAGATTATGATCACATATTTAATGTTTATCTCCATATTTTTGTTTGTAATTATATCTTTAATATTGGAATGTATAAATAGTTTTCTATGTGGTATATCAATTATAAATAACCTGAACTCTATGGGAATATCTGTTTTAATTAAATAACTTGTGTGCCTTCTGAACATGGAGTAAACTTACATGATGTAAACAGCAAATACTCAGCAGATCAGACAGCATCTGTGGAGAGAGAAACACAATGAATGTTTCTGGTCAATGATCTTTCATCAGAGAAAGTGACTGAGTATTTCCAATAGTCTCTGTTTTTATTTAATGTTCACAGCATCTGGAGTATATAGTTTTTCAAATTATAAATCTGCATAAACATACTCATCAATTTGTTGTTGTAGGTCACTATTGAGAGATTAACACAGTTCTTATTGATCTTATAGTCGCTGTGATTTGGAGGCTGGGATTTGTTTCCAGACCAATTTGGAGAGAAATATAAATCATTTCTTTCTCTCTCACTCTGTTTGAGTGTTAGAATAAAAATATATCACCAGACATGGGATCGGCGTGAGACTGAACATTGTCTCTGTCTGAGCCTGTGGGAGTGATGACCCTTCTGTGTCTCTGTATCTCTGTCAGTGATAATGTGAGTGTGTGTGAGAGGGAACTGCCTGCATTGTTACTTGTGTCTCAGCTGGAAGGTGGGAAGAAGAGCAGAAGGTAAAGGCTGTGATGGGCTGGAGAGCAGGAGAGGCTGAAATGACAGAGTAACAATATTAACCAAAATGGTGCAAGGAACGGGGTGGAGGGTGCAGTGGGAAAAGAGAAAAAACAGAAGATGGGGATGTAAATTACAGGATCCTTACCAACTGTCATCTGAAAGGAATCAAAACAAAAGAAAACTATGACAGCAATAACAAAGGGAGATACTCTGTCATGTCTCCTTCACTGTTTACAGGATGCATGATTACTGTCAGATTCTGAATAAGTTCTGTCCGTTTCTCATTGTTAACTCAAGTATGGCCATTTACTCTCAGTTTTCAGGAAACGGACCTGGAGTCAAGTGACCAATTCATTGGTTTTACAGAAAGTCTGTTCCAACCCAGTTTCAGTGGGAGGACACAGGGAAATGCCCTCTGGCTGTTGGTGCAATGGGCCTGTCTTCTCAGGGCACTGTTACATCCAGAGAATTCTGTATTAACCAAAAACCCACTCTGTCTGTCACTGATGAGCAATCTTTGTTGACATGACAAATCTCCGACATATGCACTGGACAATACAGATATAGCTGGTTGTGAACAAAGAACAAAGAAAACTTACAGCTCAGGATCAGGCCCTTCAGCCCTCCAAGCCTGAGCCGATCCAAATCAACTGTCTAAACCTGTCGCCCAATTCCTAAGTATCCCTCTGCTTCCCACCTACTCATGCATCTGTCAGGACGCATCTCAAATTGATCTCCTTGACCTGCCTCCACTACCTCTGCTGGCAACGTGTTCCAGGCACCTACCACCCTCTGTGTAAAGTACTTGCTGTGTGCACCCCCCTTAAACTTTTCACCTCTCATCTTGAAAGCATGACCTCTCGTTAATGAATCCTTCACCCTGGGAAAAAGCTTATCTCTATCCACCCCTGTCTATACTCTTCATGATTTTGTAAACCTCAATCAGATTCCCCCCTCAATCTCCTTTTTTCAAATGAAAACAAACGTAACCTATTCAACCTCTCTTCATAGCTAGCACCTTCCATACCAGACAACATCCTCATAAACCTTCTCTGTACCCTCTCCAAAGTGTCCACGTCCTTTTGGTCATGTGGTGACCAGAACTATATACAGTATTCCAAATATGGCCAAACGTAAGTTCTGTGCAACTGTAACATGATCTGCCAGCTCTTATAGTCAATACCCCGTCCGATGAAGGCCTTCTTGACCACTCTATCTACCTGTGCAGCAACCTTCAGGGTACAATGGACCTGCACTCCCAGATCTCTCTGCTCATCAACTTTCCCCGAGGCTCTTCAATTCATTGTATAATTCGCTCTCGAATCAGACTTCCCAAAATGCATCACCTCACGTTTACCTGGAATGAACTCTATCTGCCACTTCTCCACCCAACTCTCCAGTCTATCTATATTCTCATGTATTCTTTGACAATCCCCTATGCTTTCTGCTACTCCACCAATCTTCGTGTCATCTGCAAACTTGCTGATCATACCAACAGTGCCCTCTTCCAGATCATTTATGTATATGACAAACAACACTGATCCTTGTGGAACACCACTGGTCACCTTTCTCCATTTCAAGAAACTCCCTTCAACTACTACTCTCTGTCTCCTGTTGCTCAACCAGTTCTTTATCCACACACATCATATGACTTCATTTTCTCTATTGATTTGCCATGGGGAACCTTATCAAATGCCTGACTAAAGTTCATGTGTATGACATCTACAGCCCTTCCTTCATCTATCAACTTAGTCACTTCCTCAAAGAACTCTACTAAGTTGGTAAGGCACGATCTCCCCCGCACAAAACCATGATGCCTATCACTGATAAGCGCATTCTTTTCTAAATATAAATAAATTCTATCCCTCAGTACCTGCTCCTACAAATTTCCCAAGACTGACCTCAGACTCACTGGTCTGTAGTTACCCAGAATATCCCTAATAACCTCTTGCACAGGGGGACAACATGAGCAACCCTCCAGTCCTCCGGCACCTCACCTGTGTTTAAGGATGCCACAATGATTTCTGCCAGGGCGCCAGCTATTTCCTCTCTCGCCTCTCTCACAACCTGGGATAGATCCCGTCCGGTTCTGGGGATTTGTCGACCTTAATAACCTCTAGCCTACCCAACACATCTTCCCAACTGATGTTAACGTGATCCAGACTAATCAAACTTCTATCTCTAATCTCAACATACATCATGTCCCTCTCCTCAGTGAATGCTGATGTAAAGGACTCATTCAGAATCTCACCCATTCTCTCAGGTTTGACACTCAGCCTTCCTTCATTATCCTTTAGTGGACCAATCCTTTCTCTAGTTATCCTCTTTCTTCTTATATAAGAATAAAGTGCTTTGGGATTCTCCTTAATTCTGCTCGTTAAAGCTATTTCATGACCCCTTTTAGCCCGCTTGATTCCTTGTTTAAGACTGGTCCTACTCTCCCAATATTCCTCCAGGGCCTGTTCTTAGCTGCCTGGACCTTATGTACGCTTCCCTTTTCCTCCTGGCTAGTTGTACAATTTCTCCTGTCATCCACAGTTCACGAATCTTACCCTTCCTATCCTTTGCCTTCAACGGGACATGCCTATTCTGCACTATCTTTAACCTGTCTTTGAAAGCCTCCCACATATCAAATGTGGACTTCCTTTCAAATAGCTGTGTCCAATCCACATTCCCAGCTCCTGCCTAATTTTGATATAATTGGCCTTGGCCGAGTTTAGTACTCTTCCCTTCGGACCACTCTCATCTTTGTCTATAAGTATTCTAAA
Source organism: Chiloscyllium plagiosum (assembly GCF_037043375.1). Lineage (NCBI taxonomy): Eukaryota > Metazoa > Chordata > Chondrichthyes > Orectolobiformes > Hemiscylliidae > Chiloscyllium > Chiloscyllium plagiosum. The sequence continues at coordinate 40,891,511 of NW_028270178.1, forward strand.
GCTTACAGAATTGTGGTCACTGTTCCCAAAGAAATCCCCCACTGCAACTTCCACCACCTGGCCTGGCTCATTCTCCAACACCAGGTGTAATACGGCTCCATCCCTCATCGGACTATTGAGATACTGCTCTAGAAAACTCTCCTGGATGCTTTTTACAAGTTATGCCCCATCCAGACCTCTGACCATACGTGTATCCCAGTCAGTGTTGGGAAAATTAAAATCTCCCATCATCTCTACCCTTTGACAAAGGGTCCATTAGACTCGAAACGTCAGCTCTTTTCTCTCCTTACAGATGCTGCCAGACCTGCTGAGATTTTCCAGCATTTTCTCTTTTGGTTTCAGATTCCAGCATCCACAGTAATTTGCTTTTATCATCTCTACCCTGTTTACCATAATCTGTTTACCCATTCTTCTACCTCACGCTCACTGTTGGGAGGCCTGTAATACAGCCCCAATAACGTAACTGCGCCCTTCTTTTTTCTCAGCTCCACCCATAATGCCTCACTATTCAAGCCCTCCATAGTGCCCTCCTTCAGCACAGCCGTGCTATCATCCCTGACCAGCAATGCAACTCCTCTCCCCCTTTTACTTCCCTCCCTGTCTTGTCTGAAGCATCTATGTCCTGTAGGGATAGTGAAGGGGCTGGAGGAGGATAAGGACATAAGGAGGGTTTAGGTGCTGGAGGAGATTACAGAGATAACGAGGGGTGTTGGAGCTGGAGGGGTTTACAGAGGTAGGGAGTGATATAGGGGTTGGAGGCTGTTGGAGAGATATGGAATAATGTCAATAGTCAAGATGGCTTCTCATACAGGGAGGGATGTAACTGCTGGATGGTGACACAGAAAGAGGAAGGGATGTCGGGGCTGGAACAGGTAGGGATAGGTACAGATACAGTGTCTGGAAGATGTTACAAAGATAGGGATGAGTTTTGATGGATGGCGGAATTGACAGAGATAGGGAGGTTTGTAGTTTCTCAAGGACATTAGAGAGATGAGGGGTGTACAGATGGAGCAGGTTTACAGATATAGGGAGGCTTGTTGTGGCTAAAGGAGGTAACAGAGATGGGAGGGTTGTAAGTGCTCTGGGAGGTGACTGACCTAGGGAGGTGTGCAGGAGCTGGAGCATGTTATAAAGGTAGGGAAGAGTTTAGGGGCTGGCAGAATTTACAGAGATAGGGAGGTTTATAGAGATTAATGGAAGTGACAGAGATGGAAGGATTCTAGGTGCTATAGAAGGTTACAGAGATAGGGAGGGGTGCTGGGGCTGAGGGACATTATAGTGAGGGTTTCAGTAACTCCCTGTTTGATCGCAGTGAGGCCTCTTGAACTGGACAGGTCAAAGTGTGACCTCACTGTGTACATCACAGAGAGAGCTCAGACATCACAATTGGTTTATAAACTGGCTTCATCTGAGACACGAGGCTGTGTCAGGAAACACAGGGAAGGCTAGATCACTGCACTGACCGTGTATCTGGCTGATCTGTCTGAGAGTGAATGTGATCAGCAAGAAGATCAAAACAGCTTCACAGAGACCACATTGTGTTGTATAAATCCCATTAGCGAGGCGATCAGACAGAAGGTAGTGAGATTTGAAAGGTCCCTCAAAAAAATCTTTCTCTTGCACTGACTGAGGTTTTGGTGGGAATGGGGAATCAATGCTCAGAGATTTATTCTGAGGAATTTTAGAACTTAGTTAAACTGGTTAAAATATCCAGAATTGATTCTTAACATGGGTCAGAAACTTAAATTCCAAATATTATTCCTCTCCTCTGACCGAACCAATCCTGACATCACTGGTGGAAATCACGGTGATAGGGAGTGATGCAGTTGCTGTGAGAGGTTACAGCGACAGGGAGCAGTGCATGGGCTGGAGGATGACACAGCGTTAGGAAGAGTTGGAGGGACTGGAGGAAATAACAATGATAGGAAAGAGTATAGGGGCTGGAGCAAGTTCCAGAGATATCGAGAAGTGCAGGGTTGAGTAGAGGTTACAGAGATAGAGAGAACTGTATGGTCTGGAGGAGATAACAGAGATAGGGAGATGTGTAGCAGCTGCAGGAGTTTTCAGAGATAGGGAGGTTTGTAAGTGTTGGAGGAGGTAACAGAGACAGGAATTTGTGTAGGGGCTGGAGGAGGCAACAGTGATAGGGAGGGCTGTAGAGGCTGGAGGGGCTGACGGAGATAGAGTACAGTGTAGGGGATGGAGGATGTTACAGCGATAGGGAGGGATGTCAGGGCTGGAGCAGATTACAGAGATAGGGAGGGTGTAGATCTGAAGGAGCTTAGAGTACTCGGGAACGGTGTTGATGCTTGAGGAAGTTACAGAGATATGCCGAGTGTATGTGCTTGAAGGGGCTCTGAGACAGGATGGTGAGTTGGGGCTGGATGAAGTTATACACAAATGGAAAGATACTGGTTTTACAGAGATATGGAAGTCTATAGGGATTGGAGAAGGTTACTGAGATTGGGACGAGTGGAGGGGCTGGAGGAGTTTAGAGAGTGGGGACATTCTGTCGGCCCATGGAGAATATTACAGACAAGGAGGAGAGTCGGGGCTGACAGAGATAGGGATGTGTGTTGGGCTGCAGCTCATTACAGATCTGGGGAGGCAAGTAGATGCTGGAGGATATTATAGAGATAGTTGGAGGGATTGGAGGAGATTACAGAGATAGTAGTGTAGGGGCTGGAGGAAGTTACAGAGATATTGAGGGGTGTAAGGCCTGGAGTCGTGAGTTCATGGAATGCCCTGCCAGTAGCAGTGGTGGACTCTCCCTCTTTATGGGCATTTAAACGGGCATTGGATAGGCATATGGAGGATAGTGGGCTGGTGTAGGTTAGGTGCGCTTGGATCGGCGCAACATCGAGGGCCATAGGGCCTGTACTGCGCTGTACTTTTCTATGTCCTATGTTCTATGAGTCATTTAGAGGCAAGGAGGGGTGTAGGGGCTGGAGGAGTTTACATGCTGTTGGAGTTTATCAAATTGGGGGAGGGGTGGTGGGGGGGGGGGTGTTGTGGGGGCTCAGGGGGCTGGATTGCAGATTAATCCAGAACCTCAGCAAATGCTCTGGGACTCAGGTACAAATCCCATCACAGCAGCTGGTGAAATCTGAATTCATTAATAAAGATTTGGAATTAAGAATGTACTAATGGCCATTAAACCATTGTTAATTGTCAGAAAAATCCATCTGGCTCACTGATCTCCTTTAAGAAAGGAAATCTACCATTCTCACCTAGTCTGGCCTACATGTGGCTCCACACTCACAGCAACACAATTGACTCTTAGCTACTCTCTGAAATAGCAAGTTGTATCAATGGCTAACAAGGTCTCAATGAAGAAATGAAACCACATGGATAACCTGGCATGGTGTCGGCACCAGAAAAGACAATGCCAGAATCAGCCTTGTGGACCCTGCAAATCTCCTGGGGCTTGTGCCAAAATTAGGAGTGTGGTCTCACAGACTTATCAAGTAAGTCTCTATCTCTCTCTCTCTCTCTGTGGCCCTCTCACTGTGTTTCTGTCTGTTCTTATCTTTGTTTCCTCTCTCTTGACCTCGATGTAAGAACGTTTGACTTCATCGGTCTCTTCGTCCTTGTGCCTAACTTTACCTTTTATCTCTTTCTCCCTCTTTCTCTAGCTCTCTCTCTCTCTCTCTCTCTCTAGCTGTCTCTATTTCTCTGCTTGTGTATGTCTATTATACACAGTGCCTGCCCAAAAATCATCTTGCACTGCCCCACAATGTTGTGCTTTGCTGTTCTTGCACAGGCTCAACATTCCCTTCCCAAACAAATGACTTCACCCTTCTCCAGTTTGAGTTTGATTTGTCACTTTTCTGCCCAACTGAGCACTTTGTAGAACCATAGACTCCCGAAAGTGTGGAAGCAGGCCATTCGGCCCATCGGGTCCTTGCCGACCTTCCGAAAACTCTCAAGCCAGACCCACCTTCCTGCAGTATCCCTGTAACCCGGCATTTCCCATGTCTAATCCACCGAACCTGCACATTCCTGGGTACTCTGCTATAATCAGAGAGCTCTGTCACTATTGATCCTCTGATTGTATCCCACACCCTCAGTGCCACTCCCTGAATTGCAAGTTTGCATAAATTGTGCAATGTTGCTGAGTTACAAAGGTGGAGATCCTGCACAAATTCACAAAGATCATACCCAGTTATATATCACGTTGACCATCAGATCATGTTGTATTAAAATGTCTCAAGTTTTGTCAAGAATTGAGAATCAAGAAGTTATTAATTAGATTTGTAGGTGCCGGTGTTGGACTGGGGTGTACAAAGGTAAAAATCACACAACACCAGGTTATAGTCCAACAGGTTTATTTGGAAGCACACTAGCTTTTGGAGTGACACTCCGTCAACCACCTGATGAAGGAGCAGCGCTCTGAAAGCTAGTGTTTCCAAATAAACTTGTTGGACCAAAATCTGGTATTGTGTGATTTTTGAGGAGAAAGTGAGGTCTGCAGATGCTGGAGATCAGAGATGGAAATGTGTTGCTGGAAAAGCGCAGCAGGTCAGGCAGCATCTAGGGAACAGGAGAATCGACGTTTCGGGCATTAGCCCTTCTTCAGGAATGAGGAAAGTTGGTCCAGCAGGCTAAGATAAAAGATAGGGAGGAGGGACTTGGGGGAGGGGCGTCGGAAATGTGATAGGTGGAAAGAGGTCAAGGTGAGGGTGATAGGTCAGACTGGGGTGGGGGCGGAGAGGTCAGGAAGAAGATTTCAGGTTAGGAAGGCGTTGCTGAATTTGATGGATTTGACTGAGACAGGCTGGGGGGAGGGGAAATGAGGAAACTGGTGAAATCCGAGTTCATCCCTTGTGGTTGGAGGGTTCCTAGCCGGAAGATGAGGCGTTCTTCCTCCAACCGTCGTTTCGCTGTGGTCTGACGATGGAGGAGTCCAAAGACCTGCATATCCTTGGTGGAGTGGGAGGGGGGATTTAAATGTTGAGCTACAGGGTGGTTGGGTTGGTTGGTCCGGGTGTCCCAGAGGTGTTCCCTGAAACGCTCCGCAAGCAGGCGGCCCGTCTCCCCAATATAGAGGAGGCCACATCGGGTGCAAAGGATGCAATAGATGATATGTGTGGAGGTACAGGTGAATCTGTGGCGGATATGGAAGTTTCCTTTGGGGCCTTGGAGGGAGGTGAGGGCGGAGGTGTGGGCGCAAGTCTTGCACCTCCTGTGGTTGCAAGGGAAGGTGCCGGGAGTGGAGGTTGGGTTGGTGGGGGGTGTGGATCTGACGAGGGAGTCACAGAGGGAGTGGTCTTTACGGAATGCTGATAGGGGAGGGGAGGGAAATATATCCTTGGTGGTGGGGTCCGTTTGGAGGTTGCGGAAATGGCGGCAGATGATGCGCTGTACATGGAGAATGGTGGGGTGGTAGGTGAGGACCAGTGGGGTTCTGTCCTGGTGGCGGTTGGAGGGGCGGGGTTCAAGGGCGGAGGATCGGGAAGTGGAAGAGATGCGGTGGAGGGCATCGTCGACAACGTCGGGGGGGAAGTTGCGGTCCTTGAAGAAGGAGGCCATCTGGGATGTGCGTTTTTGGAACTGGTCCTCCTGGGAGCAGATACGGCGGAGTCGAAGGAATTGGGAGAATGGGATGGCGTTTTTACAGGGGGCAGGATGGGAGGAGGTGTAGTCCAGGTAGCTGTGGGAGTCGGTTGGTTTGTAGTAGATGTCCGTGTTGATTCGGTCGCCTGAGATAGAAATAGAAAGGTCGAGGAAGGGGAGGGACTGACTGAACTGGTCCTCACCCTGAAGAACCTCTCTTTCCAATCCTCCCACTTCCTCCAAACGAAAGGAGTAGCCATGGGCACCCGCATGGGCCCCAGCTATGCCTGCCTCTTCGTAGGATATGTGGAACAATCCATCTTCCGCAACTACACTGGCCCCACCCCCCACCTTTTCCTCCGCTACATCGATGACTGTATCGGCGCCGCCTCGTGCTCCCACGAGGAGGTTGAACAGTTCATCCACTTCACCAACACCTTCCACGCCGACCTCAAATTCACCTGGACAGTCTCAGATTCCTCCCTCCCCTTCCTCGACCTTTCTATTTCTATCTCAGGCGACCGAATCAACACGGACATCTACTACAAACCGACCGACTCCCACAGCTACCTGGACTACACCTCCTCCCATCCTGCCCCCTGTAAAAACGCCATCCCATTCTCCCAATTCCTTCGACTCCGCCGCATCTGCTCCCAAGAGGACCAGTTCCAAAAACGCACATCCCAGACGGCCTCCTTCTTCAAGGACCGCAATTTCCCCCCCGACGTGGTCGACGATGCTCTCCACCGCATCTCTTCCACTTCCCGATCCTCCGCCCTTGAACCCCGCCCCTCCAACCGCCACCAGGACAGAACCCCACTGGTCCTCACCTACCACCCCACTAACCTCCATGTACAGCGCATCATCCGCCGCCATTTCCACCACCTCCAAACGGACCCCACCACCAAGGATATATTTCCCTCCCCTCCCCTATCAGCATTCCGTAAAGACCACTCCCTCCGTGACTCCCTCGTCAGATCCACACCCCCCACCAACCCAACCTCCACTCCCGGCACCTTCCCCTGCAACCGCAGGAGGTGCAAGACTTGCGCCCACACCTCCCCCCCCCTCACCTCCCTCCAAGGCCCCAAAGGAAACTTCCATATCCGCCACAGATTCACCTGTACCTCCACACATATCATCTATTGCATCCTTTGCACCCGATGTGGCCTCCTCTATATTGGGGAGACGGGCCGCCTGCTTGCGGAGCGTTTCAGGGAACACCTCTGGGACACCCGGACCAACCAACCCAACCACCCTGTAGCTCAACATTTCAATTCCCCCTCCCACTCCACCAAGGATATGCAGGTCTTTGGACTCCTCCATCGTCAGACCACATCGAAACGACGGTTGGAGGAAGAATGCCTCATCTTCCGGCTAGGAACCCTCCAACCACAAGGGATGAACTCGGATTTCACCAGTTTCCTCAATTCCCCTCCCCCCAGCCTGTCTCAGTCAAATCCATCAAATTCAGCACCGCCTTCCTAACCTGCAATATTCTTCCTGACCTCTCCGCCCCCACCCCAGTCTGACCTATCAACCTCACCTTGACCTCTTTCCACCTATCACATTTCCGACGCCCCTCCCCCAAGTCCCTCCTCCCTATCTTTTATCTTAGCCTGCTGGACCAACTTTCCTCATTCCTGAAGAAGGGCTAATGCCCGAAACGTCGATTCTCCTGTTCCCTAGATGCTGCCTGACCTGCTGCGCTTTTCCAGCAACACATTTCCATCATTGTGTGATTTTTACCTTATTGAGGTATCAAGATTATCCAAGTGATTTGGAAGTGCAGGTAGTGAACAATCAATCTGCAGTGAGTGTTCAGAAACAAGTTGGGGTGGTGGTGGCAATGAAATTGGAGAGGTTTTTAAGTGTTCTTTGTTACAGGTTTGAGCAGGGACACATATTGTATACAACACTTCCCAATAAAGCAATCCTACATCAGGTAGAGTACAGTCTGGTTACAGAATAAAAACCCCTGCACTATCATTATCAGACATTCCCAGGATAGGTACAGCACAGGGCTGCATAAAGTGTCAGACTCTTCTGGTTTGAAATCTCCAACCTTCCCAAGGCAGGCACCTGCATTCAACTTTCCACATTTCAAGCAGTGTATGTTTCTGAAGCAAAATGAAGCCTGTCCACTGTGTCATTGAAGCAGTTACAATGTAGGGACAGGAAGGGATTGACAGAGCTCAAAGCTGTGATCTCACAGAGAGTGAATTTGGTGAATGATGGATTGGGTGAAAGGGGGAACAGAATACTCTTCTCCACTTTTTATTTGCTTTCATTGAGTAGCAATGCTAAGTGCTTGGTTCCTCATACAGTGCAGAGGAAGGAGATGTTTGGGACTAACTGGTAAGCCATTCAACATGTTATAACTGGTCAGTAACTACAAAATAAGATTAGACAGCTCTGCTGCAAGGAAATGGTAGACAAGCAGGAGGCTAGAAGAACACAACAAGCCAGGCAGCATCAGGAGGTGGAGAAGGCAATGTTTCGGGTGTAACCCTCCTTCAGAACTGGGGGTGGGTGTAAGGGGAGCTGCAGATAAAGGGGATGGGGGGGGGGGGAGCAGAGTGGTGAGGTGAAGACAGGTTAAGCTGTTTGGTTGATGGGAGGGATGAATCCAGTTGGTGGCTAGAAGGGAGAGGGGAGAGGGGAAAGGCTGGGAATGGAGTCAGGGGAAGGGAAGGGAGGTTGTTTGAAATTGGAGAACTCAATGTTGAGTACTCCAGACTGCAGGCTGCCCAGGCGGAAGATGAAGTGTTGTTCCTCTAATTTGTAGTGGCAATGGAGGAGGCCGAGGATGGTCATGTCAGAAAGGGAGTGGGAAGGGGAATTAAAATGGGCTGTGACTGGGAGGTCCGCTCGGCCTCTGTGGGCCTGGCCGAGATGCTCGGCAAACTGTTCACTAAGTTTATGTTTGGTATCCCTGTTGTAGAAAAGACCACACCGGGAGCACTGGATACAGTAAACTAGGTTGGAGGAGAGGCATGTGAACCTCTGTCTCACCAATGATGCAAAATCTACCAGCACACCACCCCCTTCACCTCCATCCAGTGCCCTAAACAGTCCTTACAGATGAGACAATTTCAAATAACCCCCTTTCCCATCCCCTGATTCCCTTCCTAGACCCTCCCCCTCTCTTCCATTCTTCTCATCGACCCTTCCTCCCAGCCACCAACCAGATTCACTCCTCCCATTGACCAACCAGGTCATACCCTCTACCTGTCTTCACCTATCCCCACCAACACCCTGCCCCTGCCACCCCCTTTATCTGCAGCTCCCCACAAACCCACCCCCAGTCCTGAAGAAGTTACCCCCAAAATATTGCCTTCTCCACCTCCTGATGCTGCCTGGCTTGCTGTGTTCTTCCAGCCTCCTGCTTGTCTCCCTTGGAATTCAACATCTGCAGTTTTTTTTGTCTCTGAGCAAGGAAATGGTCAGCCTGTGGAATGTGGGATTCTGGGAAGTTCGATATGTCAGAGATAAACATATTTCTTGGAAATGTGACAGTGTGCATAAACTGGAGCTCTGTTTTCCAGAATGAGAGTAACTGTGGGCCATCCACAGGGCTGAGGATTAGGGGAATAACACATTTATGGAGGTGGCTCCACCACAGTTTAGTGTGCATGGGTAAATAAGGAATAAGTGACAGCCAGGTATCTCAGGGGTCCCATGAGATGATCGAGATCATACACCAGTTTCCTGCTTTGGAAGCTTGTGATGGAAAGGATTCATTAGAGGAATGCAGACAGAGTCACGTAAGGAAGGTAGGAACAATGGATACATAGTACTGATAATGGGCTCTTTAGTTAGGGGAACAGAGTGGAGTTTCTACAGCTATAAACATACCTTCAGGATGCGATGATAACCTCCCTGCTACCAGGGTCAAGGATATCACAGAACAGCTGCAGGAAATTCTGCTGCTGCAGGAGGATCAAACGACAGAGGTATTGCTCCATGTGGTGACAAAGACCTCGGTGGGAATGCAGGGATGTAGCCCATATAACAGATTTGAAGCAGCAAGGAATGAGGTTAGATTAGCTTAGATTACATTAGATGACATTACAGTGTGGAAACAGGCCCTTCGGCCCAACATGTCCACACCGACCCGCCGAAGCGCAACCCACCCATACCCCTACATTTACCCCTTATTACCTAACACTATGGACAATTTAGCATGGCCAATTCACCTGACCCTGCACATCTTTGGACTGTGGGAGGAAACCGGAGCACCCGGAGGAAACCCACGCAGACACGGGGAGAACGTGCAAACTCCACACAGTCAGTCGCCTGAGGCGGGAAATGAACCCGGGTCTCTGGCGCTGTGAGGCAGCAGTGCTAACCACTGTGCCACCGTGCCGCCCGTGGAACACAGTGTTATCAGAATTACTGCCAGTCCCATATGTTGATCAGAATCCAAGCAGAATAATTGGATGGTTGAACATGTGTCTGAAAAAAGGGTTCAGAAGGTCAGGCAGCATGTTTCAAGGCATTAGGACCAGCTCTGGAGCAGGCTGGAACTCAATAAGATGGACAGTTTACATCTTGGTAGGACTGGAATGAACATCCATACAATTCCTCCAAATAGGTTTGTGAGTGCTGTTGGGGAGGTGATAATCGAGATTAGAAATGGCTTGGGAATGTAAGTGGCATCTTGGCTTCAAGGGAAGGCTGCATTCATATTCTGTCCCTCCCCGATAAGTTTCTTGGTCATGTGCTGCTGGATCCTAAATTGCTCCCAATCATCAGACTTACTATTGTTTCTGGGATTGTTATCCGCCATTTCATTTGACTTTCTGCAACAAAACCTGTAATTTTTTTTAAGCCATCTCACCAGCTGGTAACATTTACAGCATAGCAGAACATCGAACACTTTCATATTGAGTTTATGCAACAAGACTCTCACAATCCGAAATAACACTGAAATCAGTGGAAGAACATGGAACATTTTGAATACGAGTGAGAATATAAAATCGAGAATTTGGAGGACAATATGCCTGTGGTGGTTCTTGCAATCACAGGATGATCAGGGAATATTGGGATTTGCTGGAATTTGCAAGGATGGCGGAAGACACTTGGACAAAGTAAAGGTATGGAGTTTCTAATCTGGTCTCCAGCCAATATGGTGCGTGTTACATAGGTCCAGATATAACAACGGAATGTATTACGGGTTTCACCAAATATGAACTGAGGCAGGGATATAGGAGCTGTTCTGCAGATGGAAACAATTCTTCATGGTGATGTAAATATCATTTTGAATTTATCACACCCTTCAATATGAAGCCACAAGCAAACAGGGTTCATCCAGAGTCAGTTCACAGTGAGCTCCATGGAGACAGTGAGAGCCACAAAATGTTTTCATGATGAGATGTTGCCTCATTTGCCATATCCGACCCCATTCCCAAGTTTCGGATCACATCTGCCACCAAGCCCTCTAATTGGGCCTTGGAGTTTCCCAACGACTTTCCCAAAGACTGTGTAAAGAAATGCATAATGAAATGGAGTGATATCAGTCTCAGAGCAGGGCAGTGTGGAATTGGGCAAAGTAAATTATCGCTAAAAATATATTTGCAATAAAAAGACAGACTTTTTTCTGTTTATACATCTCATTGTTTAGTCTTTATAACAGGAACTTTTCTTTCACTTTTTCCAGATGTATATATCAGAGACTTCAGTGCGGAAGAATATTTAATTCCTTTTTTGTTTCGGCTTTTGTTGCCCCACTTCCTACTAACTGTTGCTCATTGCTAACAGCACTTTACACTGGCTTTACACCTCCAGTCTCTGTCACTTTGCCCCTCAGATGGAGTCATTCCTTGCCCATGAGGAAAGGAGTGTTATCATGTTGCTGCTCCTCCTTCTCCTTTCGGTCCATTCCTCACTTGGACTCCTTGTTCCATTATTTGCCGCATCCAATGTTGACTCTCAGCTACGTGGATTTATTCATCAATCAAATTATTTTTATAAGGGGATATTTCAATGCATACTTTAACTGGTCTCTGAAACTATTCTGCATCACCACATAAATAAATGCATTTGTGCAGCAACTTAAGTCCCGCAACATAAATATGATTAGTTCGAAGAGATAAAAATCATCCAAATAATAACCAACATTGAAGAAATATAAAATATACCCCAACCAGAGAAGTATGAAGCTGGCAGATACGGCAAAGAGTAAAGTCACAGATTTCTTTCTGCTCTCTATCTCGGGGTCATTCTCTGTTTTCCTTTGACCCCTCAGTCCCTTACGTGTCTTAACTGCTTCGAAAATGTGTCTGACAGTCAGGATGTTCAGAAAGAGAATAAAAGTGAATGGGAGAAGTGGTGTTAAAAATGTTTCAATATATCTATAACTCAGCCAATGAGTATCATTATAATATCTGTAGGTGGTGTAACAGTACCATGGAACATTGTTAATGATCCTTCCAGCTTCAAATCGAAAATAGTTGGGAATATTCTTTAAAGAAAGGAAAATACAGATTGTTGCTAGAACCCTCATTGCAGTTTTCTCTGTGCAATACTGAGATGTCATCTGATGAATACAAATGGCAACAAATCGATCAAAAGAAAAAGCGACAGTGAACCAGACAGAACAATCAACGGTCAAGCGGCTCGGGGCATAGATGGCTCTACAAACAGGAGTGATGTCCAGGAAACACCATGGATAATAATAGTAAGTAAACTTATGAAGCATGATATCAAAAGTAACGTACAGTAGATCAGACACTGCCATGGTTACCAGATAACGAGTGGTGCATGTCGAAAGACCACACTTGCCCCCAGACAAGAATAGAATTGCTGTTAGACTAACTGTAAGAGAGAGAGAGAGAAAAAAAGACAAAGTTACTGATCAAATATTCTCTATGCATGATAGATTTTAGCACAATTGTATTTGTTGTTCTGTGTCTTATCATCAGAACCATTATAGTAACACCTCTCAAATGAATCAATTGCACTTTTAGAGACACAAAGGGAATCACATGATTAGCAAATTACTCTCAGAAAGACATTAATGTACTCAATATTTTTTGGGGAAGGCAGAAGTTGTTTCTTCTCCTTTATAGGTTACTGTGACTGGCAGGAGTTTCCCATTAGACCACAACATCCCCAAGAAGACACCTGGGATCAAGAAAATAAAGAATAGGAGACACCTGACATGGACATTGACTACAAAATGTTTGCATTCAGCTTTGGAGTTCAGGAGCTCAGATTGCCTCCAGAATTGTATGTCCACACTATATGACAGATAGTGCAGGATATTGAATCACTCCACAGTATCCAGGAATGGATGCCCTCCACAATATGGACAAATGAAAGATTGGACATTGAGTCACTCCCTCATGCACAGGACTGAACATACTGACAATCTGAATTATGAAGGTATTCAGCAGTGAATCCAACCATCGTGTCCCAGGTTAGATAGCATCATATACAAGAGTTTTTTTTTTAATCTGTACAGTGTGGAAACAAGCTCTTTAGCCCAACAAGTCTGCACCAACTCTCTGAAGAGCGTCCCACTCAAACACCTGCCTCCCAATCCCAGTAATGCGGTATTTCCCATGGCCAATCCACCGACTCTGCACATTTTTGGACTGTGTAAGGAGACCAGAGCACCCAGAACAGACTGAGAGAAAATATATAAATGGCACACAGTCACCAGAGGCTGGGATTGAACCTGGCTTCCTGGTGCTGCAAGACAGCAGTGTTAACCACCGAGCAACCATGCCATCCAGCTTCCAATATTTGTGATGGAAATCCCCCACACGTTCAAGCCTGTAAACCATAGTCTTCACATAAATAAAATCTGAATCCATGCAGCATCATTCATTGCATCTTTAGAAATCAGACACTTTATGCAAAGCTTCTTGCCTGATGTCTAGGCTCACGCTCCAAAACCCCTCTCCCCAGGCTCTCTCCTTGTGAATGGAGATCCCCCTCCCAGATTTGGAGCACACACTAGGGCTAGGAATCTTCACGGTTTAACCAGCACTCTCTGTGGAGATCACCAGAATTGCATCACAACTTGTTCAAGGAGACCAAACACAGAATAGCCTTTATTGTCACATAAACTCAATGAGTACAGTAAGGAGTTTATACCTCACCAATTACAGTGCCAACTGAGATACAAAAGTAAAAGTTCAAGACAGCAGACCACGCTGGAAGCTAGTTTTCAGTCCGCGCCATTAACACACCATGCCAAGAAGCTGCTTTGCAAGGAAGCTGCTACACCAGACTAGGACATTGCCATGTCACCCCGGGAGGCTGCTGCACCAGGCGGGGTCCCCCGGTCACTGTGCTGTAAGGCCACTGTACCAGGTCAGGAGGTTGCCACACAGGGAGGTCACTGCGCCAAGAATAGAGGATGGCACACCACACCGGAAGGCTGCTGTGCTAGGCTGGGAGACACCTACAACAGGCCAGGAGGATACCATGCCTCACCGGAATGCTGCTATGGGAAGCTAGAAGGCTGCCACAAAATGCCAGGAATCTGTTGTGCCAGGCCAGGAGACCGTGAGCGGAGGCTGCTGTGCTAGGCCAGGAGTCATCACCAAAAGCCGGGAATCATCTCTGCAGGCAAAGAATCGTCGCTTCCCAGAGGCCAGGAGTCGTCACCAAAGGCTGGGAATCACCTCTGCAGGCAAGGAATCATTGCTCACCAGCGGCCAGGAAGAAAAAGAGCAGGAAAAGAGAAAGAAGAACACGTGGCGCAGATGAGTTCTGGCTGGAACATCCTATTCCGCTGCCTGCTTGGAGCTTGGTATCAGGGACTGCTGCTGTGGATTCAGTCCAATGTCAAAGATTAGGGGAGATGATAGCGTTTTGGTCTTGTGAGACAATGATTTCAGAGATCTAGGGGAGCTGGGTTCGATATCCACAACGGCAGACGGTGAATTCAATACAAATCTAGACTTAACAGGTGACCACCAAACTGTTATCAGTTGTCAGGAAAAAGAATCCCATCTCCTTCACAAATGTCTTTCAGAGGAGGTAAGCTTTCATTCTAACATGGTCTGGGCCACATGGGACTTCAGTGTGATGGAAATATGCCTCTAAGAGGGATTTATTTTGTCCTGTTCTCTTGAAGAGAGCTATTGTCAACTAATGGTGAGGAGTCTGCTCCATGGAAAGCAGATGAAATAGTTTTGTTATTTTTTAATTTTACATGAAAAACACCTGAGTGGATGGAGTTAGACTCACAAACTCCCAGGGTTTTAGTTTCTGCTTTCTGTTGTTGAACTTCATGTTTTGGAGTTGAAACTGGTCAATACAGCTCTCTCTCTGCTACTACAGAAAATCTTGAGGGCTCTCTCAGTTGTTGAAAGGGTTCTTTCAGTATTTTATTCTGCCGCGTTAGAATGAGAAGAATGGAATGAGAATCACACTATTTTGTTGAATTTGCTTTCGCCAAGGGTGTGTTTATGGATGAGGTTAAAATACAAATTACTTTGTCTCTGGTCAATAATATAGAATAGAATGTATCTGCAAATACAATTCTGCAAATGCAAATTCACCTCATTGACTTATGTGTGTGTGTGTGCATGTGAGAAGGAGAGAAAGAAAGAGTGCGTGTGTTGGGGCGGTGGGGGAGAGGGACAGAGTGTGAGTGTGTGCATGCTTAGTGGAGTGCGTATAGGTGGCGTGGTCAATAGCCACATTTGATACCCAGAGGATGGCCTCAACTGGGATCTGGGGTTTATGTCACACTACAGTTGACTCCACTACACTATACACACTCACACACACATATATGCTCGTACACTCACACTGACTCTTTCACATACATATTCTCTCAGCCACACACACACACATGCAACCCTCACAAGCACTCCCTCTCACAGGCTTATACTCCATCATACTCACACTCTACCAAGCACACGGTCTCGCTCGCACGCACACTCCTCTCCCTCACATGCACACACACAAACATTTAAGTCAATGGGCTGAATTTGCATTGGCAGAATTGTATTTGTAGATACAATCTATTTTGCTCAAGAAGCACACAACCTGCAGGCAGTGAATGCAGGCAGTTAATCCATGTAACATTTTATAAATTCCTACATTGGAACTAGAACCAGTCTGACTCAAGGATGGAATAGATACAGTCTCTCACCTCACACATTTAATGCATTGTCTGAGCAGGAATGTCACTTGTTTTTATAAAACCTGAAGTTATCTCGGGAATATAACTTGAAAGAAATTCTGGGATTTACATATTAGTGAATCCAAACCCGCAACCCATTCTAAAAGAAAGAATTAACAACAATCTAGATTTCTTCAATATATTGTATCAGTTGCATGACACTATGATCTTGTGCTCTCAATTCTGTGTCTTATGAACCTCCCCCATGAGCTACCTGACGAAGGAGCAGTGCTCCGAAAGCTACGACAGGTACACAATCCTTTATCCGAACCCTTGGGACCAGTTGGTTTTTGGAATTCTGAAGTTTTCGCATTTCAGAATAAGTGACAGTTTAATGGTGATTTTTTAAAAAAATGTACCAAACAGCAGACTCATTGGTGAGTACTACAGGCCCTGAGACAGAATTGCTGGGTGCTGGGTCATGCCCCCCTTCACACATCTGATGTGGGTCGAGGGGGTGTGGAGTTGGGTTAACTGTTTCCACGCCAAACAACTTTGTGAATGAGAAAAAAACTTCACAAAAAGAACTTCAGATTTGGGAGCTTTTCGGATTTCAGAATTATGAATAAAGGATTGACTGCCTGTACTTCCAAATAAACCTGTTGAACTATAACTTGGTGTTCCATGATGTGATTAAGATCTGATTAAGGAACATATATTCTGTAAATGCAAGTCAAACAGTCCTGAGTTTGTCACACTTTAGAGTTAACACTTGCTTCTTTGGAAGATTAGCGGCTGGGAATAAAAAATGGGCAATGTGTGACAGTCTGGACACCCGGCAGAGTCAGAATATTTGTCATTATCAGAGGAAAAGAAGAGAAATGCCCACAAACTCGAGAAATTGGATTTGTGAGCTCTGTTAGTGACATTAAATGTGGTGGGCAGGATTGAGTTGTAAAGTCTTAAGTCAAATGTCTCATTCATGATTTTTTCTACTTAATGGCCTAGATTCTGCATTCTGTACTGTTAATTCTCTGTAATGCTCTCAAACTCAATTATTAATCAGAGTCACAATATTGCAGATACTAAAGTCAGTTATTTGTTGAAACAGACACTTTTATCCAAATATTTTTTTTATTCCTGTATGTCCATCATCCTATTCACCTGTCCACTCCCCCCCTCCCCATGAACCAATCACGATTACCTCCTACTTGCATCCACCTATCACCATCCTACCTGCCCTTCCCCCAGCCCTATCCCCTTCCCTCTATTTATTTCTTTGCTCCTCTCCCTTCCCCTGCCCTGATGAAGGATCCCAGCCCCAAACATCATCGACTTCCCTGCTCCTCCAATGCAGACTGACCTGCTGTGCGTCTCCAGCTCCACATCTGTTGACTTATATTTGTTTATCTCCAACGGATCATTTAACTTTGGAAACTTTGGACCAAACATATCCACCGAACTGAGAAGATTTTCCCACATGCAATCCATCGTATTTCCAAGCTACATTCACAGCTCCATTTGTGAACAGATCAGAAATTAGAAATGTAATACAAATAAAGCATCACATGGTTTCAATCAAGTTATCATTCTATTTCCCACTGCGGTCAGATATTCCATTGCATTCAATTCCTCGCAAACAATTAAAGTTTGTAGTCTGGGTTACTCCTCCCTGCGCAAAACTACAGGGGTAAGTTGTTCCCCTCCAGTCAGTAACCCCTACTCAGTGTAATTTTACTCTGAGAGATTCTCCCAGGAACACTTGGACACTGGGGTTAGTTGTTCCCCTTTGGCTAGGAACCCACACTCGGTAAAATTCTAACTGAAAGATGCTGACTGAATCACATTGCCACTGGAACCTGGTGTTCCTATTGACCCACATGTAATACAGTTCCACAGTTAAAGACGTTCCCTGTAACACTTGCAATTGATGTCACAGGTATTCTGCTATTAGTGCTCCCCATTTACTCCAATGCTGCGTTTACAGATACCCACAGAAAAGCAAGAATACTGGCTCAGAAGTTCATATCTGAGCAATTACCCCACTCTGTACAATTCTACAATGACACATCCTCCCAGCAACATGAAGGTCCAGCCTGAGGTTTGTGATCCCCATTCAGTACAATTCCATGATCAGGAATACCTTCACTCAGAGTGATTCCTGGAGATCTGGATCAACAGTACACAACATTCCAATCAATCTCTGGATAATGCAGAGTGTCTATGAGCTACAGATAGAGTTTCTTTCCTCAGCTGAGGAATTACACCACAGAGTAAGTTTGGAAATGTTAACTGCAGACATTAATCTCACACAGTGGAAACTTGCATTAACCCAGTGATCTGTCCTCACCATCGTCATGACCCCACACATCCACTGACTGATAAAAACCCACAAGATGGTCAAAGCCATCTCTGCTGACCCTCACCTTTTACTCCATAATAACCTGCTGAACCCACCCATTGCCCTGTTCTATCTGGGCTCCCATTTGGAGCAAGCTGACTGAGCAAGATCCACCAACACAATCCCTTTCCATCAAGGAGTGGGAAAAACCAGGTGTCACTGAGAGGTGGGTTGTTACAAAACCCATCTGACCGATAGCAGGCTGTGAACTACCACAGAGAGAGGGTGGTCTTCCAAAACACTTTCTAGATCAGCTAGGGCCTGTGCTCAGCCAAACTCCATCAATATGGCCTCAGTGTAAACCCATTCTGCACAGTATAGGGAAACACACAATGCCGAACATTACTGAGGAAACTCCGGACTGACAAACTATTCGCTTTAAACTCAATAAGTGAGGACACTACTGTCTGACATCAGGATTTGCTTTGCTAAATGGAAATATAACAATTATCAGTCGTAAGTAGAAATAACTATGTTTCAATGCAGCGATTTATACAACTTAAAGTTATAACAATGCCTACCAGGAACACCAACAATGGCAAGGGTGGTGTAGTATACTGTAGCTATCCTTAGTCTTAGAAAATACATTCTGTTGTTTGTGAAACAACCTCCCCCTTCCTGCTGCTGACAATCTGTCCAAATTGGAGAATCCTCTCAGAATTGGAGATGAGACATTTATTTTATCCAGACACTTTATTTTATATTGTGTTGCATCTCCACTGGGAAACTGTGATTGCACCTTCAGGCTTCTTATAATTTTGAACAATAGCTTTATTTTAATGATGTGATGTCATTGAGATTTAATCTGTAATTGAATACCCCAAAGACTGCACTAATCTGATCCTGGTCTCAACCGTTAATTCCAACTTGTCTTCAAACAACAATACTTAAATTATTCCAAGCACTATTAGCCACATCAACATCTCAATACCTTTTGATATCCTTTTCAGTGATGACCTTCATTCTGCTGAGGCTATTCAGACATTCAATACCTCATTTCGGAGAGCTCCTTGAGAGCTGTTCTACTGCACGCTGTTATCCCCCAGCTTTCCTTGTTCATTCAAACTCATTTGGGAAATTCTATCTTGTCTAATACTGTCAAAATTTGCCTTCCTTAACTTTGAGATCAGGTTTATCCTTTTCCATCATTACTTTAAAACTACAAAGGACAAAGACAAAGAAAATTATAGCACAGGAACAGGCCCTTCGGCCCTCCAAGCCTGCGCCGATCCAGGTCCTCTGTCTAAACCTGTCACCTATTTTCTAAGGATCTGTATCCCTCTGCTCCCTGCCCATTCATGTATCTGTCTAGATACATCTTAAATGATGCTATTGTGCCCACCTCTCCCACCTTCGCTGGCAACTCTTTCCAGGCATCAACCATCCTCTGCATAAATAACTTGCCACGCATACCTCCCTTAAACATTTCCCCTTCCACCTTGAACTCGTTACCCCTAGTAATTGAGACCCTCACTCTGGGAAAAAGCTTCTTGCTATTCACCCTATCAATACCTTTCATGATTTTGTAGACCTCAATCAGGTAACCCCTCAACCTCCATCTTTCTAATGAAAATAATCCTAATCTACTCAACCTTCCTTCATCGCAAGTGCCCTCCATACCAGGCAAGATCCTGGTGACCCTCCTTTGCACACTCTCCAAACCATCCACATGCTTTTGGTAATGTGGCAACCAGAACTGTACGCAGCATTCCAAATGTGGCTGAACCAAAGTCTTACATAACTGTAACATGACTTGCCAATTCTTGTACTCAATACGCCGTCCAATGAAGGAAAGCATGCTGTATGCCTTCTTCCCCATTCTATAGACCTGCATTGCCACCTCCAGGGTACAATGGACCTGAACACCCTGATCTCTCTGCACATCAATTTTCCCCAGGGCTTTTCCATTTACTGTAAAGTTGACTCTAGAATTGGATTTTCTAAAATGCATCACCTCGGATTTTCCCAGATTGAACTCTATCTGTCATTTCTCTGCCCAACTGTCCAATCTATCTATATTCTGCTGCATTCTCTGACAGTCCCCTTCACTATCTGCTACTTCACCAATCTTAGTGTCATCTGCAAACTTGCTAATCAGACAATCCATACCTTTCTCCAGATCATTTATGTATATCACAAACAATAGTGGTCCCAACACCGATCCCTGTGGAACACCACTGACCACAGTTCTCCATTTTGAGAAACCTCCTTCCACCACTACTCTATCTCCTGCTGCCCAGCCGATTCTCTATCCATCTAGCTTATACACCCTGGACCACATGCGATCTACCATTGGGAACCTTACCAAACGTCTGACTGAAGTCCATGTATATGACAGCTACAGCCCTTTCCTCATCAATCAACTTTGTGACTTTCTCAAGGAATGCTATTAAGTTGGTAAGGCATGACTTTCCCTGCAAAAAGACATGTTGCCTATCACTGATAAACCAATTTTCTTCCAAATGGGTATATATCCTATCCCTCAGTATCTTCTCCAGCAGCTTCCCAATCACTGATGTCAGGTTCTTCGGTCTATAATTACATGGATAATCCCTGCTACCCTTCTTAAACAAGGGGACAACATTTGCAATTCTCCAGTTCTCTGGGACCTCACCCATGTTCAAGGATGCTGCAAAGATATTTGTTAAGGCCCCAGTTATTTCCTCTCACATCCCTCAGTAACCTGGGATAGATCCCATCCAGACCTGGGGACTTGTCCACCTTAATTCCTTTTACAATATCCAACACTTGCTCCCTCCTTATGCCAACTTGACGGGGAGTAATCAAGCTTCTATTTCTAATCTGTCATGTCACTCTCCTTGGTGAATACTGACGTAAAGTACCCATAGAGTCATAGAGATGTACAGCATGGAAACAGACCCTTTGGTCCAACCGATCCATGCCGACTAGCAATCCCAACCCAATCTAGTCCCACCTGCCAGCACCCGGCCCATATCCCTCCAAACCCTTCCTATTCATATACCCATCCAAATGCCTCTTAAACGTTGCAATTCTACCAGCCTTCACCACATCCTCTGGCAGCTCATTCCACACATGTACCACCCTCTGTGTGAAAACATTGCCCCTTAAGTCTCTTTTATATCTTTTCCCTCTCACCCGAAACCTATGCCCTCCAGTTCTGGACTCCCTGACCCCAGGGAAAATACTTTGTTTATTTAGCCTATCCATGCCCCTCATCATTTTGTAAACCTCTATAAGGTCACCCCTCAGCCTCCGATGCTCCAGGAAAAACAGCCCGAGCCAGTTCAGTCTCTCCCTATAGCTCAAATCCTCCAACCCAGGCAACATCCTTGTAAATCTTTTCTGAACCATTTCAAGTTTCACAGCATCTTTCCAATAGGAAGGAGACCAGAATTGCACGCAATATTCCAACAGTGGTCAAACCAATGTCCTGTACAGCCACAACATGACCTCCCAACTCCTGTACTCAATACTCTGACCAATAAAGGAAAGCATACCAAACGCCTTCTTCACTATCCTATCTACCTGCGAGTCCACTTTGAAGGAGCTATGAACCTGCACTCCAAGGTCTCTTTGTTCAGAAACACTCCCTAGGACCTTACCATTAAGTGTATAAGTCCTGCTAAGATTTGCTTTCCCAAAATGGAGCACCTCGCATTTATCTGAATTAAACTCCACCTGCCACTTCTCAGTCCATTGACCCATCTGGTCCAGATCCTGTTATAATCTGAGGTAACCCTCTTCACTGTCCACTACATCTCCAATTTTGGGGTCATCTGCAAACTTACTAACTATACCTCTAATGCTCGCATCCAAATCATTTATGGAAATGACAAAAAGTAGAGGACCCAGCACCAATCCTTGTGGCACTCCATTGGCCACAGGCCTCCAGTCTGAAAAACAACCCTCCACCACCACCCTCTGTCTTCTACCTTTGAGCCAGTTCTGTATCCAAATGGCTAGTTCTCCCTGTATTCCATGAGATCTAACCTTGCTAATCAATCTCCCATGGGGAACCTTGTCGAACGCCTTACTGAAGTCCATATAGATCACATCTACTGATCTGCCCTCATCAATCTTCTTCAAAAATCTCAATTAAGTTTGAGAGACATGATTTCCCACGCTCAAAGCCATGTTGACTATCCCGAATCAGTCCTTGCCTTTCCAAATACATGCACATCCTGTCCCTCAAGATTCCCTCCAACAACTTGCCCACCACTGAGGTCAGGCTCATTGGTCTATAGTTCCCTGGCTTGTCTTTACCGCCCTTCTTAAACAGTGGCACCACGTTTGCCAACCTCCAGTCTTCCGGCACTTCACCTGTGACTATCGATAATACAAATATCTCAGCAAGAGACCAAGCAATCACAACTCTAGCTTCCTACAGAGTTCTCGGGTACACCTGATCAAGTCCTGGGGATTTATCCACTTTTAACCATTTCAAGACATCCAGCACTTCCTCCTCTGTAATCTGGACATTTTGCAAGATGTCACCATCTATTTCCCTACAGTCTCTATCTTCCATATCCTTTTCCACAGTAAATACTGATGCAAAATATTCATTTAGTATCTCCCCCATTTTCTGTGGCTCCACACAAAGGCCGCCTTGCTGATCTTTGAGGGACCCTATTCTCTCCCTTGTTACCCTTTTGTCCTTAATATATTTGTAAAAACCCTTTGGATTCTTCTTAATTCTATTTGCCAAAGCTATCTCATGTCCCCTTTTTGCCCTCCTGATTTCCCTCTTAAGTGTACTCCTACTTCCTTTATACTCTTCTAAGGAAAAATCCACATGCTTCCTTCTTTTTCTTAACCAAATCCGCAATTTCTTTAGCCATCCAGCATTCCCTATACCTACAAGCCTTCCCTTTCACCCTGACAAGAATATATTTTCTCTGGAAACTTGTTATCTCATTTCTGAAGGCTTCCCATTTTCCAGCCGTCCCTTTACCTGCGAACATCTGCCTGCAATCAGCTTTCGATAGTTCTTGCCGAAAACTGTCAAAATTGGCCTTTCTCCAATTTAGAACTTCAACTTTTAGATCTGGTCTATTCTTTTCCACCACTATTTTAAAACAAATAAAATTATGGTCGCTGGCCCCAAAGTGCTCCCTCACTGATACCTCAGTCACCTGCCCTGCCTTATTTCCCAAGAGCAGGTCAGGTTTTGCACCTTCTCTAGTAGGTGCATCTACATACTGAATTTGAAAATTGTCTTGTACGCACTTAAGAAATTCCTCTCCATCTAAACCTTTCACACTATGGCAGTCCCAGTCGATGTTTGGAAAATTAAAATCCCCTATTATTCTTACAGATTTGAAGCTGAGATCTCTTTACAAGTTTGTTTCTCAATTTCCCTCTGACTATTAGGGGGTCTATATGCAATCCCAATAAAGTGATCATCCCTTTCTTATTTCTCAGTTCTACCCAAATAACTTCCCTGGATGTATTTCTAGGAATATCCTCCCTCAGCACAACTTTAATGCTATCCCTTATCAAAAATGCCTCTCCCCTCTTCTCTTGCCTCCCTTTCTACCCTTCCTGTAGCATTTGTATCCTGGAACATTAAGCTGCCAGTCCTGCCTATCGCTGAGCCAAGTTTCTGTAATTGCTACGATATCCCAGTCCCATGTTCCGAACCATGCCCTGAGTTCATCTGCCTTCCCAGTTAGGCCCCTTGCATTGAAATAAATGCAGTTTGATTTATTAGTCCTACCTTGTCCCTGCCTGCCCTGAGTGTTTGACTCACTTCTGTTCTCAATGGTACCAGTCTCAGATTGATCTGTTTCCTCATTATCTCCCTGGGCTCCACCCCCCACCCCACCTTACTAGTTTAAATTCTCCCGAGCAGTTCTAGCAAATTTCCCTGCCAGTTTATTAATCCCCTTCCAATTTAGGTGCAATCCGTCCTTCTTGTACAGGTCACTTCTATCCCAAAACAGATTCGAATGATCCAAAAATGTGAATCCTTCTCCCATATACCAGATCCTCAGCCATGCATTCATCTGCTGTATCCTCCTATTCCTCCCCTCACTAGCTAGTAGCACTGGGAGTAATCCAGATATTGCTACCTCTGAGGACCTCCTTTTTAAATTTCTGCCTAACTCTCTGTAATCTCCCTTCAGAATCTCAACCTTTTCCCTTCCTATATCATTGGTTTCAATGTGGACAATGACCTCTTGCTGCTCCCTCTCCCCTGTGAGAACATTCTGCACCTTCTCTGAGACATCCTTGATCCTGGCACCAGGGAAACAACACACCATTCTGCTTTTTCTTTGCCGGCCACAGAAACGTCTATCTGTACCTCGGACTACAGAATCCCCTAATACAATTGATCTCTTGGAAGCTGACGTACCCCTCTTTGCATTAGAGCCAGTCTCAATACCAGAAACTTGGCTGTTCGTGCTACGTTCCCCTGAGAATCCATCGCCCCCTACAGTTTCCAAAACAGCATACCTGTTTGAAATGGGTATATCGACAAAAGACTCCTGCCCTAGGTGCCTACCTCTCTTACCCTTCCTGGAGTTAACCTATCTATGTGACTGTATCTGAGACTTTCCCCCCTTCCTATAACTGCCATCCATCACATACTGTTGCTGTTGCAAATTCCTCATCGCTTCTATCTGTCTTTCCAACCAATCCACTCAATCTGGTAAGATTCGCATCCAACAGCATTTATGGCAGATGTAATCCGCAGTAACCCTTAAACTTTCATTAAACTCCCCCATCTGACAAGAAGTACATATCATTGCAAAGGCCATTTTTGCTCCATCGCAATCTTATTCAGAAAATAACACCGTCTTATTCCTCTGCAAAACACTGCACCAGGTTGAATAGCTATGGCTTATATTTTAAGTTTAATCAAGAGACTTATCTCCAAAAAACATACAATCAAGAAAGAATCCACTGTACTCACTAATACAGCCTTTCTCTTGGACAGACTTACAACAACAATTAACTTATCTGATTCTGTGTTGTGAACTTCACCCAATCCAGTTCCTCCAAGATTAGTTGTGAAATTCACTGTTTGTTAATTTTCCCAGATGCACTCCGATATCCAGCCACACATGAATTCAAAAACAGAAAAGGCAGTGATTGTGCAGGTTCTCTCTCTCTCTCTCTCCCTCTCTCTCCTGCACTGCCCTCACAATGTGCTTCCTTTGTCTGTTCTTCTCCCTTTCAAAACTGCTGTTGTTTTGACTTTTTTTTCCAAAGTTCCAAAACAATGCAACAACATATAAAACAGTAATTGCTGCTCCTGGAATTCGAGGAAATCACCTCCAGCACTTAAAATACCTCGAAAAAAGGAGCAGCTGGTACAGCCAGAAATTTTTTCCATCCTCCATCTTGGATTACCCAGAATGCTGGATGACAGGAGAAATTGAGATTTTGGTTAAGGAAAAGAAGGAAGCATATGCCAGGTACAGACAGCAGAGAGTGAGTGAATCACGAGAAGAGTATAAATGCAGTAGATTAGATTTCCTACAGTGTGGAAACAGGCTCTTTGGCCCAACAAGTCCACACCGACTCTCCAAAGAGCAACCCACCCAGACCCATTCCCCTACATTTACTCCTGACTAATGCACCTAAAACTATGGGCAATTTAACATGGCCAATTCACCTGACCTGCACATCTTTGGACTATGGGAGGAAACCGGAGCATCCGGAAAAAATCCACGCAGACACAGGGAGAATGTGCAAACTCCACACAGACAGTTGCCCGAGGTGGAAATTAAACCCGGGTCCCTGGTGCTGTGAGGCAGCAGTGCTAACCACTGAGCCACCGTGCCGCCCCAGTGAATACTTAAGAGGCCCGGTAGGAGTATACTTAAGAGGGAAATCAGGAGGGCTGAAAGGGGACATGATGTAACACTGACAAATAAGATTAGGGAGGATCCAAAGGGATTTTATAAATACATTAAGGACAAAACAGTAAAAGGGGAGAGAATAGGGCCCCTCAAAGATCAGCAAGGCAGCCTATGTTTAAAACCACAGGAGACTGGGGAAATACTAAATGAATATTTTGCATCAATGTTTACTGTGGAGAAGGACATGAAAGACAATACAATGTGGGGAAAGAAATGGTGACATATTAATAATATTCATATTACGGAGGAGGAGGAGCTGGGCTTAAAATGTATAAAGGTGGATAAATGGCCAGAATGTGATCAAGTGTACCCTCAAACTCTGTGGGAAACTCGGGAAGTGATTGCTGGGCCCCTTGCTGAGACATTTATGTCATTGATAGTCACAGGTGAAGTGCTGGAAGACTGAGGGTTGGCTAATGTAATGGCACTATTTAGGAATGATGGTAAGGAAAAGCCAGGAAACTATAGACCGGTGAGCCTGACATCGATGGCGGGCAGGCTGTTGGAGGGAATATATTTGAAAAGACAAAGATTGTTTAGGGATAGTCAGCATGACTTTGTGCTTGTGAAGAAGATTGATGAGGGCAGAGTAGTGGGTGTGATCTACATGAACTTCAGTAAGGCGTTCAACAAGGTTCCTCATGGTTGGCTGGTTAGCAAGATTAGATCTCGTGGAATTCAGGGAAAATCAGCCACTTGGATACAGTATTGGCTCAAAAGGTAGAAGACAGAGGGTAGTGGTGGAGGGTTGCTTTTCAGACTGGAGGCCTCTGAGCAGTGGTGTGCCACAAGAATTGGTGCTGGGTCCATTTCTTTTCGTCATGTATATAAATGATTTAGATGTGAACATCGGAGGTATAGTTTAGAGGTTTTCAGATGACATAAAAATGGAGGTTATCTCAGAATACACAGGATCATGTCCAGATGGGCCAGTGGGCCGAAGAGTGGCAGATGGAGTTTAATTTAAAGAAATGTGAGGTGCTGCATTTTGGAAAGGCAAATCAGAGCAGGACTTATACAGTAATGGCAAATCTTGGGGAGTGTTGCTCAACAAAGAGACCTTGGAGTGCAGGTTCATAGTTCCTTTATAGTGGAGTCGCAGGTAAAAAGGATAGTGAAGAAGGCATTTGGTATACTTTCCTTTATTGGTCAATGAATTGAGTCAAGTAGTTGGGAGGTCCTGTTACGGCTGTACAGGACATTGTTTAGGCCACTTTTGGAATACTGTGTGCAAGTCTGGTCTCCCTCCGATCGGAAGGATGTTGTGAAACTTGAAAGTGTTCAGAACAGATTTATAAGAATGTTGCCAGGATTGGAGGATTTGAATTGTAGAGAGAGGCTGAAAAGTCTGAGGAGGTTTATATGGAGGGGCATGGATAGGATAAGTAGACAAGGACTTTTCCCTGGGGTGGGGAAGAAATTTAAAAGGGACCTAAGGGGCAACTTTTCATGCAGAGGGTGGTGCGTGTGTGGAATAAACAGAGGAAGTGGTGGAGGCTGGTACAATTACAACATTTAAAAGGCATCTGGATGGATATGTGAACAATGAGGGTTTAGAGGGATATTAGCCAAGTGCTGGCAAATGGGACGAGATTAATTTAGGATATCTGGATGAAATTGACCAAACGGTCTGTTCCTGTGTTGTACATCTCTATGATTCTATCTCTCTCTCTCTGTCTCTCTCTGTCTCTCTCTCTCTCACTCACACACGATATACACCACACACAATCACGTAATACCTTCCTTTCCATGGAAAACCAACTCACTCTGCTCATCTATAGTTCATTTAAACTTTGTACTGAGTGAATTCATTAACCAATTTCAACTTGGGTCATCTCACAACTGTTCAGATAGGATTCACTCACTCTGTCTGTATTCCCATTTTCAAGGGACCAAATAGAGACAAAATAATATTACACTCAATGAGAAATAATAAAACTTGAACTTTTATTTTGTAATTGGGACAGAAATGTCAAGTTGGATTCTAAATCAGCCAGGAGGCCAGCCATCGAATTGACTCATATTTAGATATTTAGATACTTCCCAACTCTTATCGTGGACCCGGGTCAAAACCTATCAATGACAGATGGCAGAACTTCAATTTAATAAACATGTGGAATTACGACTCTAATGGTGACCACAAAATCCTTGTCAATTGTTGTAAAAAACCCATTTGGTTCTCTAATGCCTTTAGGGATTAGGGCTGTCCTTGTCTTGTCTGGGCTACATGTGACTCCAGACCCACAACAATTGGTGCGGTTGGTGGAAGTCAGCCATCTAAGCTCCAGGCCCTCACAGCAGGAGGTCCTCAAGATTGTGTCCTAGCCCTAACTATCTTTAGTAACTGTGTAACTGACCTTCCCTCAGGCAGAATGTCATGGCTCCAAGGGTTCGCTAATACTCACACAATGTTCAGCAGCATTCTTCCCTCCTCAGATATTGAAGCACTCCATGTGGCTCTGCAGCAAGATCCTGGCAACTTCAGCTCCTCAGAAACAGCGTTTGGGAACTGGAGTCAGAGGTGGATGAACTTCGAATCATTCGGGAGGCTGAGGGAGTAGTTGAGAGGAGTTACAGGGAGGTAGTCACACCTCAGGTACAGGGGAAAGGTAGATGGATTACAGTCAGGAGATGGAAAGGGAACCGGCAGACAGTGCAGGAACCCCCTGTAGCTGTTCCCCTCAGTTTTGGATACTATTGAGGAGGTTGACATATCAGGGGTAAGCCATCGGGTACAGGTCTCTGGCACAGAGTATGTCCCTGGTGCTCAGAAGGGAAGGGGGAAGCGGAGCAGAACATTAGTCACTGGGGACTCCATAGTTAGGGGGACAGATAGAAGGTTCTGTGGGAACAAGAGAGACTCACGGTTGATGTGTTGCCTCCCAGGTGCCAGGGTTCATGACGTTTCTGATTGTGTTTTCGGTATCCTTAAGGGGGAGGGGTGTAGCCCCAAGTCATGTTCCACATAGGCACCAACTACATAGGTAGGAAAAGGGCTAGGGATTTAAGGCAGAAATTTAGGGAGCTAGGGTGAAAACTTAGTGATAGAACAAACAGAGTTGTTATCTCTGGTTTGTTACTCATGTCACTTGCTAGCGAGGTGAGGAATAGGGAGAGAGAGCAGTTGAACACATGGCTACAGGAATGATTCAGATACCTGGATAATTGGAGCTCATTCTGGGGTAGATGGGTCCTCTACAAACAGGATGGACGACACTGAACCAGAGGGGTATCAATATCCTTGGGGGGCAATTTGTTTATGCTCTTCAGGAATGTTGAAGTTAATTCAACAAAAGATGGGAACCTGAATTGTAGCTCCAGTGTACAGAAGGTTGAGAGTAGTGAGGTCATAAATAAGGTTTCAAGGTCACAGGAGTGCAGTGGCAGGCAAGAAGGTGGTTTGAAATATGTCTACTTCAATGCCAGGAGATTCTGGAATAAGGTGAGTGAACTTGCAGCATGGGTTGGTACCTAAGACTTCAATGTTCTGGCCATTTCAGAGACATGCAGAGAGCAGGGACAGGAATGATTGTTGCAGGTTCCGGCGTTTAGATGTTTCAGTATGAACAGAGAAGGGAGTAAAAGAGGGGGAGGTGTGGCATTGTTAGTCAAGGACAGTATTACAGGTGGCAGAAAGGATGTTTGATGAGGACTCATCTCCTGAGGTAGAACAGGTGAAGTTTAGAAACAGGAAAGGAGAGGTTATCCTGTTGGGAGTTTTGTATAGGCTTCCAAAAAGTTCCAGAGATGTAGAGTAAAGGATTGCAAGAATTATTCTGGATAGGAGAGAAAGTAACTGGGTAATAGTTATGATGTCTTTCACTTTCCAAATATTGACTGGAAATGCTATAGCAAGTGTACTTTAGATGGGTCAGTTTTTGTCCAATGTCTGCAGGACGGTTTCCTGACACATTATGCAAATTGATCAACAAGAGGCAAGGACAATTGGATTTGGTACTGGCTAATGAACTGGGTAAGTGTTAGATTTAGAGGTAGGTGAGCACTTTGGTGATAGTGACCACAATTAAGTTACATTCACTTCAGTGATGGAAATGGAAAAGTATATCCTGCAGGGCAAGAGATATAGTTGGGGGAAAGGCAATTATGATGCGATTAGGCAAGAGTTAAGATACATAGGATGGGAAGGAAACTGCAGGGAATGGGCACAATTGAAATGTGGAGCTTGTTCAAGGAACAGCTACTGTATGTCCTTGATAAGTATGTACCTGTCAGGCAGGGAGGGAAGGGAACCGTGGTTTACTAAAGAAGTTGTGTCTCTTGTCCAGAACAAGAAGAACGCTTAAGATGAGATGTGAAGGCTCAGTTGGAGTGCTTGAGATTTAAAATTAGCCAGGAAAGATCGAAAGAGAAAGCTAATAAGAGCCAGGAGAGGACATGAGAAGGCTTTGGCAGGTGGGAACAAGGCAATCTGAAAGCTTTTGGAGGGATGTCAGGAACAAAAAAAACTCGAATAAGATTAGGACCAGTCAAGGACAGTAACGGGAAGTTGTGTGTGGAAGTGGGAAAGGTACAAAATGAATATTTTTCATCAGTATTCACACTGGAAAAAGACAATCTTGTCAAGGAGAATACTGAGGTACAAACTATTAGACTAGATGGGATTGAGGTTCATAAGGAGAAACTGTTAGCAATTCTGGAAAGTGTGAAAATACATATGTCCCCTGGGCAAGATGGGATTTATCCAAGGACTCTCTGGAAAGTTAGGGAGGAGATTGCAGTGCCTTTGGCTTTGATCTTTATTTTGTCATTGTCTACAGGAATAGTGCTAGAAGACTGGAGGATAGTAAATGTTGTTCCCTTGTTCAAGAAGGGGAGTAGAGACAACCCTGTAATTATAGGTCAGTGAGCCTTACTTCAATTGTGGGTAAAGTGTTGGCAAAGGCTAGAAGAGTTAGAATTTATAATAATCTGGAAAGGACCAAGTTGATTAGGGATAGTCAACATGGTTTTGTGAAGGGTAGGTCGTGCCTGACTAACCTAATTGAGAAGGTGACCAAGCAGGTGGATGAGGGTAAAGCTCTTCATGTGGTGTATTTGAATTTCAGTCAAATATTTGATAAGGGCATCCACGGTAGGCCATTGCACAAAATAAGGAGGCATGGGTTTGAGGGTGTTTTTGTGGTTTGGATCAGAAATTTGCTAGGTCTAAGAAGACAGAGGGTGGTGGTTGATGGGAAGTGTTTATCCTGGAGTTCAGTTACTAGTGGTGTACAGCAAGGATCTGTTTTGGGTCCACTGCTGTTTGTCATTTTTATAAATGACTTGGATTAGTATGTAGAATGATAGATTCATTAAATTTGCGGATAATACTAAGATTGGTGGAGTTTTGGACAGTGTGGAAAGATGCTGCAGGTTACAGAGGGACATAGATAAGCTGCAGAACTGGGCTGAGAGGTGGCAAATGGAGTTTAACACAGAAAAGTGTGAGGTGATTCACTTTGAAAGGTGCAACAAGAACACAGAGTACTGGATTAATGGGAAGATTCTTGGTAGTGTGGATGAGCAGAGAGATATCTGTGTCCATGTGCATTGATCCCTGAAAGTTGCCACCTAGGCTAATAGGGTCGTTAAGAAGGCGTACAGTGCCTTAGCTTTTATTGGGAGAGGGACTGAGTTTCAGAGCCATGTGGCCATGTTGCAGCTGTACAAAACTCTAGTGAGGCCGCAGTTGAAGTGTTGCATACAGTTCTAGTCGCTGTATTATGGGAAGGACATGGAAGCATTGGAAAGGATGCAGACGAGATTTCCCAGGATGTTGCCTGCTATGGAGCTGGTCATATGAGGAAAGGTTCAGGGACTTGAGGCTGTTTTTGTTGGAAAAAAGGTTAAGAGGTGACTTAAAAGAGACATACAAGATGATCAGAAGATTAGTGAGAGCCTTTTTCCCCGGATGGAGATGGCTAGCATGAGGGGACATAGTTTAAATTGAGGGGTGACAGATATAGGACAGATGTCAGAGGTAGTTTATTTTCTCAGAGATATTAGGGCCATGGAACGCCCTGCCTGCAACAGTAGTAGACACGTGAACTTTAAGGACATTTAAATGGTCATTGGATAAACACATGGATGACAATGGAATAGTGCAGGTTCAATGGGCTTCAGATTGGATTCACAGCTCGGCGCAACATCGAGGGCTGAAGGGCCTGTACTGCGCTGTCATGTTCTATGTTCCAGGCCTGGGCTGACAAATGGCAATTAACATCTGTGCCAAACAAATGTGAAACAATTACTACCTCCAATAAGAAATCACATAAATAACGCCTTTTGACATTCAATGGCTTTTCTGTTGCTGAATCCCCTAAGATCAACAACCTGGGAGTTAACATTGAGCTGAAAATGAAATGGATTTACAATTTAAGGACTGTGGCTATAAGAGCAGGTCAGGGGGCAAGAACACTGTAGTGAGTGATGTACCTCATGGCTCCAAAAGCCTCTCCACCATCTCCAAGGCACATGTCAGGAGTGTAATTGAATATTCCCCACTTGCATGGATGGAAATATCTCCAAGAATTGGGATCCCAGCATGACCAAGCAGCCATATAAAAGCACAATGTTGCAGACATTCAAAATCCGAAATGAAATCAGAAAGTGCGAGAGACATTCAGCAAACCTGGCAGCACCTGTGAAGAGAAATATGAAGTTAATATTTTGGGTCCAATATAACTCTTCTTCAGAACAGTGCTGACGAGGAGTCATGTCGGACTAGAAATATTCATTCTCTTTCTCTTTTGACAGTTACACCAACCCTGCTGAGTTTCTCCAACATTTTCTCTTTTACGACAAAGTAACCAGTTTGTTTGGCACCACATCTACAAACATTCATTCCATCCACCACCAATGCTCCGTTGACAGCGTCTTCAACATCTATGACCACTCCTTTCCTAAAGAAATAGGCAGTAGATGCATCAGAACATCACAACCTGCATGTTCCCTTCAAGCCACTCACCATCCTCATTTTGATATATATTCCTTCAGTAAAGTCGCTATAGTCGCATTAGATCATAGGGCTGATCTCTCAGAGATATGACTGGTCATGTGTTTAACCTGAGTGTCACCATGCCTCAGGGGAGCGGGGGTTTGAGAAGGTAGGATTTTCATGGTGATCTCAACCAGCGTGATTTGGAGGAGCTGGTGTTGGTCTGTGGTGGACAAGGTTAAAAATCACACAACAATAGGTTATAGTCCAACAGGTTTATTTGGAAGCACTAGATTTCGAAGCACTGATGAAGAAGCAGCACCTCAAAAGTTCGTG
Source organism: Chiloscyllium plagiosum (assembly GCF_037043375.1). Taxonomy (NCBI): domain Eukaryota; kingdom Metazoa; phylum Chordata; class Chondrichthyes; order Orectolobiformes; family Hemiscylliidae; genus Chiloscyllium; species Chiloscyllium plagiosum. The sequence continues at coordinate 40,924,681 of NW_028270178.1, forward strand.
CTTCCAAATAAACCTGTTGGACTATAACCTGATGTTGTGTGATTTTTAACTTCAACCAGTGTGGGAATTGAACCTGTGCTGTTAACGTAGAACATTGAACAGGAAAGCACAGTATAGGCCCTTCGGCCCTCGATATTCTGCTGACCTTTTATCCTCCTCCAAGATCAAAGGAATCTACATGCCCTTCATTGTTCCTCCTTCCATGTGTCTATCCAAGAGTTACTTTAATATCCCTCATGTATTTGACTCTACTCCCACTGCTGGCAGTGCATTCCACACACCCACCACTGCCTGTGTAAAGAACCTACCTCTGACATCCCTTCAAATCTTCCTCCAATCACCTTAAAATGTATGCCCTCTCATGATAGCCATTTCCAGCCTTGGAAAAAAGTCTCCGGCTATACACACTCTCTGTACCTCATCATCGTGGACACGTCTATCAAGTCACCTTGCATCTATCTTCGCTCAAATGAGAAAACCCTGAGTTTCCTCAACTTATCTTCATAAGACACGTGCTCCAGTCCAGGCAGCATCTGGGTAAACCTCCTCTGCCTCAGCTCTGAAGCTACCACATCCTTCCTATAATGAGGTGACCAGAACTGAACACAATATTTCAACCGTGGTCTAACTAGGACTCTATAGACCTGCCGCATAACCTCATGGCTCTGAAACTCAATTGCCATGCTCATGAAAGCCAACATACCCTACACCTTCTTAACAGCCCTATCAACTTGGGTAGCAACTTTGAGGGATCTATGGACAAGATCCCTCTGTTCCTCCATACTGCCAAGAATGTTGCCTTTAACCCTATATTCTGCATTTAAATTCAAGTATCCAAAATTAATCATTTCACACTTTTCCAAGTTGAACGACATCTGACACTTATTGGTCCAGTTCTGCATCCTGTCAATGTCCTGTTGCAACCTACAGCAGTCCTCCACACTATTCACCACTCCACCAACATTCACCCAATCGGCAAACTTACTTACCAACTCTTCCACTTCCTCATCATTTATAAAAATCACAAAGAGCAGAGGTCCCAGAACCAATCCCCAAGTCACTGGTCACTGAGCTCCAGGCTGAATATTTTACATCTACTACCACCCTCTGTCTTCTATGGGTCAGTCAATTCTATATCTGGAAGCCAAGTTTCCCTGTATCCCATACCTGCTTACTTTCTGAATGAGCCTACCATGGGGTACCTTATCAAATGCCTTGCAAAAATCTAATTACACCACATCCACTGCTCTTACTTCAGCAATGTGTTTTGTCACATCCTCAAAGAATTCAATAAAGTTTGTGAGGCATGACCTGCCCCTCACAAAGCTATGCTGACTATCTCTAATCAAGCTTCAGTTTTTCAAGTAATCAAAAATCCTGTCTCTCAGAATCCTCTCCAATAACTTTCTCACCACAAACAGAAGACTGATTGGTTTGTAATTCCCAGGATTATCCCTATTCCCTTTCTTGAACAAGGGAATAACATTTGCCATACTTCAATCATTTGGTACGACTCCAGTGAACAGTGAGGACACAAAGATCATCATCAAGGGTGCAGCAATCTCTTCCCTCGCTTCCTGTAGTATTCTAGTGTATATTCCATCTGACCCTGGGGATTTATCTATCCTTATGTTTTTCAAAATTTTCAGCACATCCTCCTTCTTAACATCAGCCTGTTTGAGTAGATCAACCTGTTTGAGTAGATCAGCTTATTTCACGCTGTCCTCACAAATGCCAAGGTCCCTCACCCTCGTGAATAATGATTAATAAAGGACTTTCCTACCTCCTCCAACTCCAGGCACAAGTTCCCTCTGCTGTCCTTGATTAGCCCTACCCTCACTCTGGCCACCCGTTCCTCACATAAGTGTAGAACACCTTATGGTTTTCCTTAATCCTACCGGCTAAAGATTTTTCATGCACCCTCCTAGATCTCCTAAGTCCATTCTTCAGTTCCTTCCTGGCTACCTTGTAACCCTCTCGAGCCCTATCTGATCCTTGCCCTCCTCAACCTTAAATAAGCTTCCTTTTTCACCTTGACTAGATGTTCCACATCCCTTGTCACCCAAGGTTCTTTCAACCTACCATCCCTTCTTTGCCTCAGTGCGACAAACCTGTCTAGCACTATCAGCAAGTGCTCCCTAAACAATTTCCACATTATTGTCGTGCATTTCCCTGAGAAAATCTGTTCCCAATTTAGATGCCCCAGTTCATGTCTAATAGCATTGTAATTTCCCCCCCCCCCACCCCCACAATTAAATGCTCTCTTATACCATCTGCTCCCATCACTCTCCATGAGTATTTTCAAGCTGGGGGAGTTGTGATCATTATCACCTAAATGCTCTCCCACCGAGAGATCTGACACCTGACCTGGTTCGTTGCCAAGCACCAAATCCAAAATAAGATGTTGGTGTCACTCTCCATCGCAAACCAGCCGTCCAGTCCCCACCGTTGCAGGTGGTAAGTTAGCACAGTTTGCTGGACAGCTGGTGTGAATTGTAGAGAGGCGAAGTGGTACTTTGGTTAAATTCACCATCAGTTGTCTCTCTACCTCTCTCCAAGACAGAATAATCATTTGAATAGGGCAATTCCATCGGTGTCCCTCTGTCACAATCCTGGAACATCCCTCTCCCCCCATTCCCTTCACACTACTGACCAATTGTTCCCACATCATCAGGACTGTAGTGGCACAAGAAAACAGCTACCACCACAATCTCAAGGGCAGTAAATTCTGACCCAGCCATCGGAGTCAAAGTCCCCTTGATTAATTCTGAAACACATCTGAACAAAACATGTTGACAGACAATCTTTTGGCTGCCAGAAAATTCAGACAGTTTATTTCAGATTGTGTGTGTGTCTGTCTCTGTGTCTGTGAAATGTTTCTGACCTGTGCAGCATTTTCAAACAGCACTGTCAGGAAATGGTTCATCCTTGGGGCAGGTCATTAAATCCCTGCTGCTAAAAGCAGGAATAACTTCATACCTTCCTGAATTATTGTCTGGTATTTGATCTGTTCTTGTGTCTAGGATGGTCCTGTCCCCCTAGTGATCCCAGAGTGGTCAATGTTTGTGTCTGAGTGGAATAAAACATACTGCCTGTGCCAACAGTGCAGCAAATCAGTGACTGTCATTGTAACAAGAGCGTGTTCTATAATCAGCTTTGAAGGTGTAGTTGTCTTTGAAGAATATTGTTATCTCTCATGTAATTGTGGGTTAACACAAGTATCAGTAGAGCACAGTAACTTCTAGAGTGAGCAGTTTCACATTCAAACTGACAATGACTGATTCCTGTTAGTGTAAGGGTATAATATCAAAAGAACTGATCTGAAGGAGATGGGGATCAAGACCTGGGTCAAGAGCAGGCTCAGGGTGATCTGTCAGAGAAGAGTTCCCATCACCTATCCTGTGGGGATTGGCTCACTGCCATCAATTCAAACCCTCACTTTCCATGTGGAGATATTGTCTTAATGAATTATCTAATGTCATTGCCCATCATTGTTTTCAATCTGAATGTACACAATACAAATCACACGTCAGTACGTTTGTTAAATGACTGGAAGTAATGTAACGTATGACACTAAAGTCGGTGGTGTAGTGGACAGTTTGGAAGAATGTTGCAGGTTGCAGGGGGACTTGGATAAACTGCAGAATAGGGCTGAGAGGTGGCAAATGGAGTTAAATGCAGGCTAAATGTGAGGTGATGCATATTGAGAAGAATAACAGGAAGGCAGAGTACTGGGTCAATGGAATGATTCTTGGGAGTGTGGATGTGCAGAGGGATCTTGGAGTCCATGTACATAGATCCCTGAAAGTTGCCACCCAGGTTGATAGTGCTGGTAAGAAGGCATACGGTGTGTTAGGTTTCATTGGTAGAGGGATTGAGTTCCAGAGCTGCAATATCATGCTGCAACTATACAAAATGCTAGTGTGGCCACACTTGGAATATTGTATATAGTTCTGGTCACCATATTTTGGGAAGGATGTGGAAGCATTGGAAAAGATGTAGAGGAGATTTACCAGGTTGTTACCTGGTCTGGAGGGATGGTCTTATGAAGAAAGGCTGAGAGACTTGAGTCTGTTCTCATTGGAAAAAAGAAGGCTAAGAGGGGATTTGATAGAGACATACAAGATGATCAGAGGATTAGATAGGGTAGACAGTGAAAGTCTTTTTCATAGGATGATGATGTCAGCTTGTATGAGGGGGCATAACTACAAATTGAGGGGTGATAGATTTAAGACAGGTGTCAGAGGCAGTTCTTGATTCAGAGAGTGGTAAGGGTGTGGAATGTCCTGCCTGCCAATATAGTTAACTCAGCCATATTAGGGAGATTTAAACAATCCTTGGATAAGCACATGGATGATGATGGGAGAGTGTAGGGGGACGAGCTGAGAATAGTTCACAGGTCGGTGCAACATTGAGGGCCGAAGGGCCTGTTCTGCACTGTATTGCCCATTGTGTTAGGTGCATTAGTCAGAGGGAAACGGATCTACGTGGTTTATTCTTCGTAGGATCGGTGTGGACTTGTTGGGCCTGTTTCCACACTGTAGGGAATTCAATCATCTTCTGATTGGCTCCAGCCTTAATTTAAAGCATCCACTTGTTGAAACATTTCCTTTTGAAAATGAAGCATTCAGTCTTCATAGTCGATGTCATGGGTATGAGCGAGTTGAGCCAGCCTAAACCAGGTCCCATCCCAGGGACTAGAGTAATGTTAATGAAGCATGGCTCTAACTGTAATACCAAATGACCAAATTTGCTCAGTATGTCCAAGTGTGATACGGATGCAAATGCAGTAAAATTCTAGGAGTAACCTGAATACAAATGGCTTGTGTTACAAGACTGAAAGATGCGCCGATCTGTCTGATGGAAGTGACAAACAATTTAACAATAAACAAGAAGCTCAATTACTTTTATTTAACCTTATGCTTTTGCAATGTTTTCTGGCTGGAGTCACTGACATGATCCAGACCAACAGTACAAACCAGTCCAGGAATTTCCAGTTTCAAATGAGATGAGCGGTGGTTTTCTATTGGGATGGCTAGAACCGGACTGAACCATGATGCAAGCTACAAGTAAAACAAATTATATTCAGCTTCCTCACGATCCCAAATGCTGGATGCCATCACTGATAGGGTTGATTGGAACCAGTATACCCACTGGGGGTGAAACCTACCCCAGTTACCTCGGAACTGATGTTGGGAATCAACAGGGAATCCTATTAAAAGTATGCGCAAGTATATGCAGCTGCCAAGCAGGCAGCCATACGCCCCCAACCTTCTGATCCCATTGGATCGCCAGCAAAACTCGTTTGGACACAGTATAAGGACGGGTATGTCAGACCTGGGTAAGGTGCAAAAATAATGGAGGAATGATACTGTCTGTTCAGTGCCAATTCACAAGGTAGAGGTTGATGTCTCTATTGCTTATTGACTGTAGTCATCCGGGTTTAGTGTTTGGATTGTTTTCAATATTGTTTTGAAATTTGGAAGTAATTTGTAAATTTCCATTTCTGAAATAATTACAGGCACTTTATACTAAAATATACTGCTGACTGAATTATCAAGTGATTTGATTTCATACATAGTCGCTAAGCCTAAATACCATTGCTTTGTGTATGGAGCAAAGTAAGAATACACACTAGTTGATATGAATTATTTTTGCATTGGGCTGTTAGATCTAAGAAGGAGTGTCTGGCTGAGCTAGTATCTTCATGTAGATATTTATACTGAACAGTGATGGTTTATAATTTTAAGATTGTACCAATATCTAAATTCTAGGGTTAGCTCAATATTAGAAAAAAATCAGTGTGGTTTAAAACTTTGTGTTATGTTATCATAATTTGGGGACAGCTTTACCCTCCAGCCAATATTTATTACCAACTCTTCTGCTCAAAATCATCATCAGATTTCTACATTTAATTCTAATTACTGTTAACCAAAGCTGTAGATCGGGCCATTTAATTGGGCATAATATTCATGTTTTTTTTCAAAAAAGAAAATACAATACATTGCAGAACTAATCTAAATTTTAGATAATAGATTTTTTTAGGAGCAAAACTTCAAAGAGTATTATATCCCAGCAAAGCTGGATTTATAAAAATAGATTTGCTTAATTCACCCATATGGTTATATGGCTTTTCCATACAAAATAAGAAAATAATGGGTAGGAAGGGAATCTCTAGTGCATAATTTAAAATGAACGAGTTTTTTGCCAGTATGGGCAATATATTTACTCCAGTGGGCTATTGGAGTTTGATTAATTTGAGAATTATTTATTTCAAAATTGCTCTTAGGGCTTCTAGCCTGCTGAAGAGCAAACATTATGGCCTCAAATAAGGTACACACGCAATACTCAGACCAGAATATGGGTAACCTCCATCAGATTAGTTTGTGCTACTTCTTTGCTGATGCCTATTTTTATTGAATATATATACATTGCATATACTTATAGCTGAAAATGTGTTGCTGGAAAAGCACAGCAGATCAGGCAGCATCCAAGGAACAGGAGAATCAACATTTCGGGCATATGCCCTTCTTCAGGAATGAGGAAAGTGTGTCCAGCAGGCTAACATAAAAGGTAGGGAGGAGGGACTTGGGGGATGGGTGTTGGAAATGCGATAGGTGGAAGGAGGTCAAGGTGAGGATGATAGGCCGGAGTGGGGTGGGGGCGGAGAGGTCAGGAAGAAGATTGCAGGTTAGGAAGGCAGTGCTGAGTTCAAGGGATTTGACTGAGACAAGGTGGGGGGAGGGAAGATGAGGAAACTGGAGAAATCTGAATTCATCCCTTGTGGTTGGAGGGTTCCTAGTCGGAAGATGAGGCGCTCCTCCTCCAACCGTCGTGTTGCTATGGTCTGGCGATGGAGGAGTCCAAGGACCTGCATGTCCTTGGTGGAACTGGAGGGGGAGTTGAAGTGTTGAGCCACGGGGTGGTTGGGTTGGTTTGTCCGGGTTTCCCAGAGGTGTTCTCTGAAACGTTCCGCAAGTAGGCGGCCTGTCTCCCTAATATAGAGGAGGCCACATCGGGTGCAATGGATGCAGTAAATGATGTGTGTGGAGGTGCAGGTGAATTTGTGGTGGATATGGAAGTATCCCTTGGGGCCTTGGAGGGAAGTAATGGGGGAGGTGTAGGCGCAAGTTTTGCATTTCTTGCGGTTGCAGGGGAAGGTGCCGGGATTGGAGGTTGGGTTGATGGGGGGTGTGGACCTGACGAGGGTGTTACAGAGGGAGTGGTCTTTTCGGAACGCTGATAGGGGAGGGGAGGGAAATATATCGTTGGTGGTGGGATCCGTTTGGAGCTGGTGGAAATGACGGCAGATGATACGCTGTATATGGAGGTTGGTGGGGTGGTAGGTGAGGACCAGTGGGGTTCTGTCCTGGTGGCGGTTGGAGGGGCGGGGCTCAAGGACGGAGGAGCAGGAAGTGGAGGAGATGCGGTGGAGGGCATCGTCGACCACGTCTGGGGGAAAATTGCAGTCTTTGAAGAAGGAGGCCATCTGGGTTGTACGGTTTTGGAACTGGTCCTCCTGGGAGCAGATGGGGCGGAGACGAAGGAATTGGGAATATGGGATGATGTTTTTACAGGGGGCAGGGTGGGAGGAGGTGTAGTCTAAGTAGCTGTGGGACTCGGTCGGTTTATAGTAAATGTCCGTGTTGATTCGGTCGCCCAAGATAGAAATGGAAAGGTCTAGGAAGGGGAGGGAGGAGTCTGAGACAGTCCAGGAGAATTTGAGGTCGGTGTTGGTAAAGTGGATGAACTGTTCAACCTTCTCGTGGGAGCACGAGGCAGCGCTGATACAGTCATCGATGTAGCGGACGAAAAGGTGCCAGTGTAGCTGCGGAAGATGGACTGTTCCACATATCCTACGAATAGGCAGGCATAGCTGGGGCCCATGCGGGTGCCCATGGCTACTCCTTTGGTTTGGAGGAAGTGAGAGGATTGGAAAGAGAAGTTGTCCAGGGTGAGGACCAGTTCAGTCAGTCGAAGGAGGGTGTCAGTGGAAGGATATTGGTTGGTACGATGGGAAAGGAAGAAGCGGAGGGCTTTGAGTCCTTTGTGATGAGGGATGGAGGTGTACAGGGACTGGATGTCCATGGTGAAGATAAGGCGTTGGGGACCGGGAAGCGAAAATCATGGAGGAAGTGGAGGGCGTGAGTGGTGTCCCGAACGTAGGTGGGGAGTTCTTGGACTAAGGGGGACAGGACCATGTCGAGGTATGCAGAGATGAGTTCGGTGGGGCAGGAGCAGGCTGAGACAATGGGTCGGCCGGGGCAGTCAGGTTTGTGGATTTTGGGCAGGAGGTAAAAACAGACAGTGCGGGGTTGTGGGACTATCAAGTTGGAGGCGGTGGATGGGAGATCCCCTGAGGTGATGAGGTTATGGATGGTCTGGGAGATGATGGTTTGGTGGTGGGAGGTGGGGTCATGATCAAGGGGGCAGTAGGAGGAGGTGTCCGCGAGCTGGCGTTGAGCCTCAGCGGTGTAAAGGTCGGTGCGCCAAACTACTACCGCGCCTCCCTTGTCTGCCGGTTTGATAGTGAGGTTAGGGTTGGAACGGAGGGAGTGGAGGGCTGCACGTTCTGAGGGTGAGAGGTTGGAGTGGGTGAGAGGGGTGGGGGAGTTGAGGCGGTTAATGTCGCGGCGGCAGTTGGCTATGAAGAGATCGGGGGCGGGTAAGAAGCCAGCATGGGGTGTCCAGGTGGATGGGGTGTGTTGGAAACAGGAGAAGGGGTCGTCAGAGGGTGGGCGAGAATCTTGGTTGAAGACGTAGGCACGGAGGCGAACGCGGCGGAAGAATTGTTCGAGCGTCAAACCTGTCTAGCACTATCAGCAAGTGCTCCCTAAACAATTTCCACATTATTGTCGTGCATTTCCCTGAGAAAATCTGTTCCCAATTTAGATGCCCCAGTTCATGTCTAATAGCATTGTAATTTCCCCCCCCCCCCCCACCCCCACAATTAAATGCTCTCTTATACCATCTGCTCCCATCACTCTCCATGAGTATTTTCAAGCTGGGGGAGTTGTGATCATTATCACCTAAATGCTCTCCCACCGAGAGATCTGACACCTGACCTGGTTCGTTGCCAAGCACCAAATCCAAAATAAGATGTTGGTGTCACTCTCCATCGCAAACCAGCCGTCCAGTCCCCACCGTTGCAGGTGGTAAGTTAGCACAGTTTGCTGGACAGCTGGTGTGAGTTGTAGAGAGGTGAAGTGGTACTTTGGTTAAATTCACCATCAGTTGTCTCTCTACCTCTCTCCAAGACAGAATAATCATTTGAATAGGGCAATTCCATCGGTGTCCCTCTGTCACAATCCTGGAACATCCCTCTCCCCCCATTCCCTTCACACTACTGACCAATTGTTCCCACATCATCAGGACTGTAGTGGCACAAGAAAACAGCTACCACCACAATCTCAAGGGCAGTAAATTCTGACCCAGCCATCGGAGTCAAAGTCCCCTTGATTAATTCTGAAACACATCTGAACAAAACATGTTGACAGACAATCTTTTGGCTGCCAGAAAATTCAGACAGTTTATTTCAGATTGTGTGTGTGTCTGTCTCTGTGTCTGTGTGTGTGTGTGTGTGTCTGTGAAATGTTTCTGACCTGTGCAGCATTTTCAAACAGCACTGTCAGGAAATGGTTCATCCTTGGGGCAGGTCATTAAATCCCTGCTGCTAAAAGCAGGAATAACTTCATACCTTCCTGAATTATTGTCTGGTATTTGATCTGTTCTTGTGTCTAGGATGGTCCTGTCCCCCTAGTGATCCCAGAGTGGTCAATGTTTGTGTCTGAGTGGAATAAAACATACTGCCTGTGCCAACAGTGCAGCAAATCAGTGACTGTCATTGTAACAAGAGCGTGTTCTATAATCAGCTTTGAAGGTGTAGTTGTCTTTGAAGAATATTGTTATCTCTCATGTAATTGTGGGTTAACACAAGTATCAGTAGAGCACAGTAACTTCTAGAGTGAGCAGTTTCACATTCAAACTGACAATGACTGATTCCTGTTAGTGTAAGGGTATAATATCAAAAGAACTGATCTGAAGGAGATGGGGATCAAGACCTGGGTCAAGAGCAGGCTCAGGGTGATCTGTCAGAGAAGAGTTCCCATCACCTATCCTGTGGGGATTGGCTCACTGCCATCAATTCAAACCCTCACTTTCCATGTGGAGATATTGTCTTAATGAATTATCTAATGTCATTGCCCATCATTGTTTTCAATCTGAATGTACACAATACAAATCACACGTCAGTACGTTTGTTAAATGACTGGAAGTAATGTAACGTATGACACTAAAGTCGGTGGTGTAGTGGACAGTTTGGAAGAATGTTGCAGGTTGCAGGGGGACTTGGATAAACTGCAGAATAGGGCTGAGAGGTGGCAAATGGAGTTAAATGCAGGCTAAATGTGAGGTGATGCATATTGAGAAGAATAACAGGAAGGCAGAGTACTGGGTCAATGGAATGATTCTTGGGAGTGTGGATGTGCAGAGGGATCTTGGAGTCCATGTACATAGATCCCTGAAAGTTGCCACCCAGGTTGATAGTGCTGGTAAGAAGGCATACGGTGTGTTAGGTTTCATTGGTAGAGGGATTGAGTTCCAGAGCTGCAATATCATGCTGCAACTATACAAAATGCTAGTGTGGCCACACTTGGAATATTGTATATAGTTCTGGTCACCATATTTTGGGAAGGATGTGGAAGCATTGGAAAAGATGTAGAGGAGATTTACCAGGTTGTTACCTGGTCTGGAGGGATGGTCTTATGAAGAAAGGCTGAGAGACTTGAGTCTGTTCTCATTGGAAAAAAGAAGGCTAAGAGGGGATTTGATAGAGACATACAAGATGATCAGAGGATTAGATAGGGTAGACAGTGAAAGTCTTTTTCATAGGATGATGATGTCAGCTTGTATGAGGGGGCATAACTACAAATTGAGGGGTGATAGATTTAAGACAGGTGTCAGAGGCAGTTCTTGATTCAGAGAGTGGTAAGGGTGTGGAATGTCCTGCCTGCCAATATAGTTAACTCAGCCATATTAGGGAGATTTAAACAATCCTTGGATAAGCACATGGGTGATGATGGAAGAGTGTAGGGGGACGAGCTGAGAATAGTTCACAGGTCGGTGCAACATTGAGGGCCGAAGGGCCTGTTCTGCACTGTATTGCCCATTGTGTTAGGTGCATTAGTCAGAGGGAAACGGATCTACGTGGTTTATTCTTCGTAGGATCGGTGTGGACTTGTTGGGCCTGTTTCCACACTGTAGGGAATTCAATCATCTTCTGATTGGCTCCAGCCTTAATTTAAAGCATCCACTTGTTGAAACATTTCCTTTTGAAAATGAAGCATTCAGTCTTCATAGTCGATGTCATGGGTATGAGCGAGTTGAGCCAGCCTAAACCAGGTCCCATCCCAGGGACTAGAGTAATGTTAATGAAGCATGGCTCTAACTGTAATACCAAATGGCCAAATTTGCTCAGTATGTCCAAGTGTGATACGGATGCAAATGCAGTAAAATTCTAGGAGTAACCTGAATACAAATGGCTTGTGTTACAAGACTGAAAGATGCGCCGATCTGTCTGATGGAAGTGACAAACAATTTAACAATAAACAAGAAGCTCAATTACTTTTATTTAACCTTATGCTTTTGCAATGTTTTCTGGCTGGAGTCACTGACATGATCCAGACCAACAGTACAAACCAGTCCAGGAATTTCCAGTTTCAAATGAGATGAGCGGTGGTTTTCTATTGGGATGGCTAGAACCGGACTGAACCATGATGCAAGCTACAAGTAAAACAAATTATATTCAGCTTCCTCACGATCCCAAATGCTGGATGCCATCACTGATAGGGTTGATTGGAACCAGTATACCCACTGGGGGTGAAACCTACCCCAGTTACCTCGGAACTGATGTTGGGAATCAACAGGGAATCCTATTAAAAGTATGCGCAAGTATATGCAGCTGCCAAGCAGGCAGCCATACGCCCCCAACCTTCTGATCCCATTGGATCGCCAGCAAAACTCGTTTGGACACAGTATAAGGACGGGTATGTCAGACCTGGGTAAGGTGCAGAAATAATGGAGGAATGATACTGTCTGTTCAGTGCCAATTCACAAGGTAGAGGTTGATGTCTCTATTGCTTATTGACTGTAGTCATCCGGGTTTAGTGTTTGGATTGTTTTCAATATTGTTTTGAAATTTGGAAGTAATTTGTAAATTTCCATTTCTGAAATAATTACAGGCACTTTATACTAAAATATACTGCTGACTGAATTATCAAGTGATTTGATTTCATACATAGTCGCTAAGCCTAAATACCATTGCTTTGTGTATGGAGCTTGTAAGAATACACACTAGTTGATATGATTTATTTTTGCATTGGGCTGTTAGATCTAAGAAGGAGTGTCTGGCTGAGCTAGTATCTTCATGTAGATATTTATACTGAACAGTGATGGTTTATAATTTTAAGATTGTACCAATATCTAAATTCTAGGGTTAGCTCAATATTAGAAAAAAATCAGTGTGGTTTAAAACTTTGTGTTATGTTATCATAATTTGGGGACAGCTTTACCCTCCAGCCAATATTTATTACCAACTCTTCTGCTCAAAATCATCATCAGATTTCTACATTTAATTCTAATTACTGTTAACCAAAGCTGTAGATCGGGCCATTTAATTGGGCATAATATTCATGTTTTTTTTCAAAAAAGAAAATACAATACATTGCAGAACTAATCTAAATTTTAGATAATAGATTTTTTTAGGAGCAAAACTTCAAAGAGTATTATATCCCAGCAAAGCTGGATTTATAAAAATAGATTTGCTTAATTCACCCATATGGTTATATGGCTTTTCCATACAAAATAAGAAAATAATGGGTAGGAAGGGAATCTCTAGTGCATAATTTAAAATGAACGAGTTTTTTGCCAGTATGGGCAATATATTTACTCCAGTGGGCTATTGGAGTTTGATTAATTTGAGAATTATTTATTTCAAAATTGCTCTTAGGGCTTCTAGCCTGCTGAAGAGCAAACATTATGGCCTCAAATAAGGTACACACGCAATACTCAGACCAGAATATGGGTAACCTCCATCAGATTAGTTTGTGCTACTTCTTTGCTGATGCCTATTTTTATTGAATATATATACATTGCATATACTTATAGCTGAAAATGTGTTGCTGGAAAAGCGCAGCAGATCAGGCAGCATCCAAGGAACAGGAGAATCAACATTTCGGGCATATGCCCTTCTTCAGGAATGAGGAAAGTGTGTCCAGCAGGCTAACATAAAAGGTAGGGAGGAGGGACTTGGGGGATGGGTGTTGGAAATGCGATAGGTGGAAGGAGGTCAAGGTGAGGATGATAGGCCGGAGTGGGGTGGGGGCGGAGAGGTCAGGAAGAAGATTGCAGGTTAGGAAGGCAGTGCTGAGTTCAAGGGATTTGACTGAGACAAGGTGGGGGGAGGGAAGATGAGGAAACTGGAGAAATCTGAATTCATCCCTTGTGGTTGGAGGGTTCCTAGTCGGAAGATGAGGCGCTCCTCCTCCAACCGTCGTGTTGCTATGGTCTGGCGATGGAGGAGTCCAAGGACCTGCATGTCCTTGGTGGAACTGGAGGGGGAGTTGAAGTGTTGAGCCACGGGGTGGTTGGGTTGGTTTGTCCGGGTTTCCCAGAGGTGTTCTCTGAAACGTTCCGCAAGTAGGCGGCCTGTCTCCCTAATATAGAGGAGGCCACATCGGGTGCAATGGATGCAGTAAATGATGTGTGTGGAGGTGCAGGTGAATTTGTGGTGGATATGGAAGTATCCCTTGGGGCCTTGGAGGGAAGTAATGGGGGAGGTGTAGGCGCAAGTTTTGCATTTCTTGCGGTTGCAGGGGAAGGTGCCGGGATTGGAGGTTGGGTTGATGGGGGGGTGTGGACCTGACGAGGGTGTTACAGAGGGAGTGGTCTTTTCGGAACGCTGATAGGGGAGGGGAGGGAAATATATCGTTGGTGGTGGGATCCGTTTGGAGCTGGTGGAAATGACGGCAGATGATATGCTGTATATGGAGGTTGGTGGGGTGGTAGGTGAGGACCAGTGGGGTTCTGTCCTGGTGGCGGTTGGAGGGGCGGGGCTCAAGGACGGAGGAGCAGGAAGTGGAGGAGATGCGATGGAGGGCATCGTCGACCACGTCTGGGGGAAAATTGCAGTCTTTGAAGAAGGAGGCCATCTGGGTTGTACGGTTTTGGAACTGGTCCTCCTGGGAGCAGATGGGGCAGAGACGAAGGAATTGGGAATATGGGATGATGTTTTTACAGGGGGCAGGGTGGGAGGAGGTGTAGTCTAAGTAGCTGTGGGACTCGGTCGGTTTATAGTAAATGTCCGTGTTGATTCGGTCGCCCAAGATAGAAATGGAAAGGTCTAGGAAGGGGAGGGAGGAGTCTGAGACGGTCCAGGAGAATTTGAGGTCGGTGTTGGTAAAGTGGATGAACTGTTCAACCTTCTCGTGGGAGCACGAGGCAGAGCTGATACAGTCATCGATGTAGCGGACGAAAAGGTGCCAGTGTAGCTGCGGAAGATGGACTGTTCCACATATCCTACGAATAGGCAGGCATAGCTGGGGCCCATGCGGGTGCCCATGGCTACTCCTTTGGTTTGGAGGAAGTGAGAGGATTGGAAAGAGAAGTTGTCCAGGGTGAGGACCAGTTCAGTCAGTCGAAGGAGGGTGTCAGTGGAAGGATATTGGTTGGTACGATGGGAAAGGAAGAAGCGGAGGGCTTTGAGTCCTTTGTGATGAGGGATGGAGGTGTACAGGGACTGGATGTCCATGGTGAAGATAAGGCGTTGGGGACCGGGAAGCGAAAATCATGGAGGAAGTGGAGGGCGTGAGTGGTGTCCCGAACGTAGGTGGGGAGTTCTTGGACTAAGGGGGACAGGACCGTGTCGAGGTATGCAGAGATGAGTTCGGTGGGGCAGGAGCAGGCTGAGACAATGGGTCGGCCGGGGCAGTCAGGTTTGTGGATTTTGGGCAGGAGGTAAAAACAGACAGTGCGGGGTTGTGGGACTATCAAGTTGGAGGCGGTGGATGGGAGATCCCCTGAGGTGATGAGGTTATGGATGGTCTGGGAGATGATGGTTTGGTGGTGGGAGGTGGGGTCATGATCAAGGGGGCAGTAGGAGGAGGTGTCCGCGAGCTGGCGTTGAGCCTCAGCGGTGTAAAGGTCGGTGCGCCAAACTACTACCGCGCCTCCCTTGTCTGCCGGTTTGATAGTGAGGTTAGGGTTGGAACGGAGGGAGTGGAGGGCTGCACGTTCTGAGGGTGAGAGGTTGGAGTGGGTGAGAGGGGTGGAGAAGTTGAGGCGGTTAATGTCGCGGCGGCAGTTGGCTATGAAGAGATCGGGGGCGGGTAAGAAGCCAGCATGGGGTGTCCAGGTGGATGGGGTGTGTTGGAAACAGGAGAAGGGGTCGTCAGAGGGTGGGCGAGAATCTTGGTTGAAGAAGTAGGCACGGAGGCGAACGCGGCGGAAGAATTGTTCGAGCGTCAAACCTGTCTAGCACTATCAGCAAGTGCTCCCTAAACAATTTCCACATTATTGTCGTGCATTTCCCTGAGAAAATCTGTTCCCAATTTAGATGCCCCAGTTCATGTCTAATAGCATTGTAATTTCCTCCCCCCCCCCACCCCCACAATTAAATGCTCTCTTATACCATCTGCTCCCATCACTCTCCATGAGTATTTTCAAGCTGGGGGAGTTGTGATCATTATCACCTAAATGCTCTCCCACCGAGAAATCTGACACCTGACCTGGTTCGTTGCCAAGCACCAAATCCAAAATAAGATGTTGGTGTCACTCTCCATCGCAAACCAGCCGTCCAGTCCCCACCGTTGCAGGTGGTAAGTTAGCACAGTTTGCTGGACAGCTGGTGTGAGTTGTAGAGAGGTGAAGTGGTACTTTGGTTAAATTCACCATCAGTTGTCTCTCTACCTCTCTCCAAGACAGAATAATCATTTGAATAGGGCAATTCCATCGGTGTCCCTCTGTCACAATCCTGGAACATCCCTCTCCCCCCATTCCCTTCACACTACTGACCAATTGTTCCCACATCATCAGGACTGTAGTGGCACAAGAAAACAGCTACCACCACAATCTCAAGGGCAGTAAATTCTGACCCAGCCATCGGAGTCAAAGTCCCCTTGATTAATTCTGAAACACATCTGAACAAAACATGTTGACAGACAATCTTTTGGCTGCCAGAAAATTCAGACAGTTTATTTCAGATTGTGTGTGTGTCTGTCTCTGTGTCTGTGTGTGTGTGTGTGTGTCTGTGAAATGTTTCTGACCTGTGCAGCATTTTCAAACAGCACTGTCAGGAAATGGTTCATCCTTGGGGCAGGTCATTAAATCCCTGCTGCTAAAAGCAGGAATAACTTCATACCTTCCTGAATTATTGTCTGGTATTTGATCTGTTCTTGTGTCTAGGATGGTCCTGTCCCCCTAGTGATCCCAGAGTGGTCAATGTTTGTGTCTGAGTGGAATAAAACATACTGCCTGTGCCAACAGTGCAGCAAATCAGTGACTGTCATTGTAACAAGAGCGTGTTCTATAATCAGCTTTGAAGGTGTAGTTGTCTTTGAAGAATATTGTTATCTCTCATGTAATTGTGGGTTAACACAAGTATCAGTAGAGCACAGTAACTTCTAGAGTGAGCAGTTTCACATTCAAACTGACAATGACTGATTCCTGTTAGTGTAAGGGTATAATATCAAAAGAACTGATCTGAAGGAGATGGGGATCAAGACCTGGGTCAAGAGCAGGCTCAGGGTGATCTGTCAGAGAAGAGTTCCCATCACTTATCCTGTGGGGATTGGCTCACTGCCATCAATTCAAACCCTCACTTTCCATGTGGAGATATTGTCTTAATGAATTATCTAATGTCATTGCCCATCATTGTTTTCAATCTGAATGTACACAATACAAATCACACGTCAGTACGTTTGTTAAATGACTGGAAGTAATGTAACGTATGACACTAAAGTCGGTGGTGTAGTGGACAGTTTGGAAGAATGTTGCAGGTTGCAGGGGGACTTGGATAAACTGCAGAATAGGGCTGAGAGGTGGCAAATGGAGTTAAATGCAGGCTAAATGTGAGGTGATGCATATTGAGAAGAATAACAGGAAGGCAGAGTACTGGGTCAATGGAATGATTCTTGGGAGTGTGGATGTGCAGAGGGATCTTGGAGTCCATGTACATAGATCCCTGAAAGTTGCCACCCAGATGGATAGTGCTGGTAAGAAGGCATACGGTGTGTTAGGTTTCATTGGTAGAGGGATTGAGTTCCAGAGCTGCAATATCATGCTGCAACTATACAAAATGCTAGTGTGGCCACACTTGGAATATTGTATATAGTTCTGGTCACCATATTTTGGGAAGGATGTGGAAGCATTGGAAAAGATGTAGAGGAGATTTACCAGGTTGTTACCTGGTCTGGAGGGATGGTCTTATGAAGAAAGGCTGAGAGACTTGAGTCTGTTCTCATTGGAAAAAAGAAGGCTAAGAGGGGATTTGATAGAGACATACAAGATGATCAGAGGATTAGATAGGGTAGACAGTGAAAGTCTTTTTCATAGGATGATGATGTCAGCTTGTATGAGGGGCCATAACTACAAATTGAGGGGTGATAGATTTAAGACAGGTGTCAGAGGCAGTTCTTGATTCAGAGAGTGGTAAGGGTGTGGAATGTCCTGCCTGCCAATATAGTTAACTCAGCCATATTAGGGAGATTTAAACAATCCTTGGATAAGCACATGGATGATGATGGGAGAGTGTAGGGGGACGAGCTGAGAATAGTTCACAGGTCGGTGCAACATTGAGGGCCGAAGGGCCTGTTCTGCACTGTATTGCCCATTGTGTTAGGTGCATTAGTCAGAGGGAAACGGATCTACGTGGTTTATTCTTCGTAGGATCGGTGTGGACTTGTTGGGCCTGTTTCCACACTGTAGGGAATTCAATCATCTTCTGATTGGCTCCAGCCTTAATTTAAAGCATCCACTTGTTGAAACATTTCCTTTTGAAAATGAAGCATTCAGTCTTCATAGTCGATGTCATGGGTATGAGCGAGTTGAGCCAGCCTAAACCAGGTCCCATCCCAGGGACTAGAGTAATGTTAATGAAGCATGGCTCTAACTGTAATACCAAATGGCCAAATTTGCTCAGTATGTCCAAGTGTGATACGGATGCAAATGCAGTAAAATTCTAGGAGTAACCTGAATACAAATGGCTTGTGTTACAAGACTGAAAGATGCGCCGATCTGTCTGATGGAAGTGACAAACAATTTAACAATAAACAAGAAGCTCAATTACTTTTATTTAACCTTATGCTTTTGCAATGTTTTCTGGCTGGAGTCACTGACATGATCCAGACCAACAGTACAAACCAGTCCAGGAATTTCCAGTTTCAAATGAGATGAGCGGTGGTTTTCTATTGGGATGGCTAGAACCGGACTGAACCATGATGCAAGCTACAAGTAAAACAAATTATATTCAGCTTCCTCACGATCCCAAATGCTGGATGCCATCACTGATAGGGTTGATTGGAACCAGTATACCCACTGGGGGTGAAACCTACCCCAGTTACCTCGGAACTGATGTTGGGAATCAACAGGGAATCCTATTAAAAGTATGCGCAAGTATATGCAGCTGCCAAGCAGGCAGCCATACGCCCCCAACCTTCTGATCCCATTGGATCGCCAGCAAAACTCGTTTGGACACAGTATAAGGACGGGTATGTCAGACCTGGGTAAGGTGCAGAAATAATGGAGGAATGATACTGTCTGTTCAGTGCCAATTCACAAGGTAGAGGTTGATGTCTCTATTGCTTATTGACTGTAGTCATCCGGGTTTAGTGTTTGGATTGTTTTCAATATTGTTTTGAAATTTGGAAGTAATTTGTAAATTTCCATTTCTGAAATAATTACAGGCACTTTATACTAAAATATACTGCTGACTGAATTATCAAGTGATTTGATTTCATACATAGTCGCTAAGCCTAAATACCATTGCTTTGTGTATGGAGCTTGTAAGAATACACACTAGTTGATATGATTTATTTTTGCATTGGGCTGTTAGATCTAAGAAGGAGTGTCTGGCTGAGCTAGTATCTTCATGTAGATATTTATACTGAACAGTGATGGTTTATAATTTTAAGATTGTACCAATATCTAAATTCTAGGGTTAGCTCAATATTAGAAAAAAATCAGTGTGGTTTAAAACTTTGTGTTATGTTATCATAATTTGGGGACAGCTTTACCCTCCAGCCAATATTTATTACCAACTCTTCTGCTCAAAATCATCATCAGATTTCTACATTTAATTCTAATTACTGTTAACCAAAGCTGTAGATCGGGCCATTTAATTGGGCATAATATTCATGTTTTTTTTCAAAAAAGAAAATACAATACATTGCAGAACTAATCTAAATTTTAGATAATAGATTTTTTTAGGAGCAAAACTTCAAAGAGTATTATATCCCAGCAAAGCTGGATTTATAAAAATAGATTTGCTTAATTCACCCATATGGTTATATGGCTTTTCCATACAAAATAAGAAAATAATGGGTAGGAAGGGAATCTCTAGTGCATAATTTAAAATGAACGAGTTTTTTGCCAGTATGGGCAATATATTTACTCCAGTGGGCTATTGGAGTTTGATTAATTTGAGAATTATTTATTTCAAAATTGCTCTTAGGGCTTCTAGCCTGCTGAAGAGCAAACATTATGGCCTCAAATAAGGTACACACGCAATACTCAGACCAGAATATGGGTAACCTCCATCAGATTAGTTTGTGCTACTTCTTTGCTGATGCCTATTTTTATTGAATATATATACATTGCATATACTTATAGCTGAAAATGTGTTGCTGGAAAAGCGCAGCAGATCAGGCAGCATCCAAGGAACAGGAGAATCAACATTTCGGGCATATGCCCTTCTTCAGGAATGAGGAAAGTGTGTCCAGCAGGCTAACATAAAAGGTAGGGAGGAGGGACTTGGGGGATGGGTGTTGGAAATGCGATAGGTGGAAGGAGGTCAAGGTGAGGATGATAGGCCGGAGTGGGGTGGGGGCGGAGAGGTCAGGAAGAAGATTGCAGGTTAGGAAGGCAGTGCTGAGTTCAAGGGATTTGACTGAGACAAGGTGGGGGGAGGGAAGATGAGGAAACTGGAGAAATCTGAATTCATCCCTTGTGGTTGGAGGGTTCCTAGTCGGAAGATGAGGCGCTCCTCCTCCAACCGTCGTGTTGCTATGGTCTGGCGATGGAGGAGTCCAAGGACCTGCATGTCCTTGGTGGAACTGGAGGGGGAGTTGAAGTGTTGAGCCACGGGGTGGTTGGGTTGGTTTGTCCGGGTTTCCCAGAGGTGTTCTCTGAAACGTTCCGCAAGTAGGCGGCCTGTCTCCCTAATATAGAGGAGGCCACATCGGGTGCAATGGATGCAGTAAATGATGTGTGTGGAGGTGCAGGTGAATTTGTGGTGGATATGGAAGTATCCCTTGGGGCCTTGGAGGGAAGTAATGGGGGAGGTGTAGGCGCAAGTTTTGCATTTCTTGCGGTTGCAGGGGAAGGTGCCGGGATTGGAGGTTGGGTTGATGGGGGGGTGTGGACCTGACGAGGGTGTTACAGAGGGAGTGGTCTTTTCGGAACGCTGATAGGGGAGGGGAGGGAAATATATCGTTGGTGGTGGGATCCGTTTGGAGCTGGTGGAAATGACGGCAGATGATACGCTGTATATGGAGGTTGGTGGGGTGGTAGGTGAGGACCAGTGGGGTTCTGTCCTGGTGGCGGTTGGAGGGGCGGGGCTCAAGGACGGAGGAGCAGGAAGTGGAGGAGATGCGGTGGAGGGCATCGTCGACCACGTCTGGGGGAAAATTGCAGTCTTTGAAGAAGGAGGCCATCTGGGTTGTACGGTTTTGGAACTGGTCCTCCTGGGAGCAGATGGGGCAGAGACGAAGGAATTGGGAATATGGGATGATGTTTTTACAGGGGGCAGGGTGGGAGGAGGTGTAGTCTAAGTAGCTGTGGGACTCGGTCGGTTTATAGTAAATGTCCGTGTTGATTCGGTCGCCCAAGATAGAAATGGAAAGGTCTAGGAAGGGGAGGGAGGAGTCTGAGACGGTCCAGGAGAATTTGAGGTCGGTGTTGGTAAAGTGGATGAACTGTTCAACCTTCTCGTGGGAGCACGAGGCAGAGCTGATAAGGTCATCGATGTAGCGGACGAAAAGGTGCCAGTGTAGCTGCGGAAGATGGACTGTTCCACATATCCTACGAATAGGCAGGCATAGCTGGGGCCCATGCGGGTGCCCATGGCTACTCCTTTGGTTTGGAGGAAGTGAGAGGATTGGAAAGAGAAGTTGTCCAGGGTGAGGACCAGTTCAGTCAGTCGAAGGAGGGTGTCAGTGGAAGGATATTGGTTGGTACGATGGGAAAGGAAGAAGCGGAGGGCTTTGAGTCCTTTGTGATGAGGGATGGAGGTGTACAGGGACTGGATGTCCATGGTGAAGATAAGGCGTTGGGGACCGGGAAGCGAAAATCATGGAGGAAGTGGAGGGCGTGAGTGGTGTCCCGAACGTAGGTGGGGAGTTCTTGGACTAAGGGGGACAGGACCGTGTCGAGGTATGCAGAGATGAGTTCGGTGGGGCAGGAGCAGGCTGAGACAATGGGTCGGCCGGGGCAGTCAGGTTTGTGGATTTTGGGCAGGAGGTAAAAACAGACAGTGCGGGGTTGTGGGACTATCAAGTTGGAGGCGGTGGATGGGAGATCCCCTGAGGTGATGAGGTTATGGATGGTCTGGGAGATGATGGTTTGGTGGTGGGAGGTGGGGTCATGATCAAGGGGGCAGTAGGAGGAGGTGTCCGCGAGCTGGCGTTGAGCCTCAGCGGTGTAAAGGTCGGTGCGCCAAACTACTACCGCGCCTCCCTTGTCTGCCGGTTTGATAGTGAGGTTAGGGTTGGAACGGAGGGAGTGGAGGGCTGCACGTTCTGAGGGTGAGAGGTTGGAGTGGGTGAGAGGGGTGGAGAAGTTGAGGCGGTTAATGTCGCGGCGGCAGTTGGCTATGAAGAGATCGGGGGCGGGTAAGAAGCCAGCATGGGGTGTCCAGGTGGATGGGGTGTGTTGGAAACAGGAGAAGGGGTCGTCAGAGGGTGGGCGAGAATCTTGGTTGAAGAAGTAGGCACGGAGGCGAACGCGGCGGAAGAATTGTTCGAGCGTCAAACCTGTCTAGCACTATCAGCAAGTGCTCCCTAAACAATTTCCACATTATTGTCGTGCATTTCCCTGAGAAAATCTGTTCCCAATTTAGATGCCCCAGTTCATGTCTAATAGCATTGTAATTTCCTCCCCCCCCCACCCCCACAATTAAATGCTCTCTTATACCATCTGCTCCCATCACTCTCCATGAGTATTTTCAAGCTGGGGGAGTTGTGATCATTATCACCTAAATGCTCTCCCACCGAGAGATCTGACACCTGACCTGGTTCGTTGCCAAGCACCAAATCCAAAATAAGATGTTGGTGTCACTCTCCATCGCAAACCAGCCGTCCAGTCCCCACCGTTGCAGGTGGTAAGTTAGCACAGTTTGCTGGACAGCTGGTGTGAGTTGTAGAGAGGTGAAGTGGTACTTTGGTTAAATTCACCATCAGTTGTCTCTCTACCTCTCTCCAAGACAGAATAATCATTTGAATAGGGCAATTCCATCGGTGTCCCTCTGTCACAATCCTGGAACATCCCTCTCCCCCCATTCCCTTCACACTACTGACCAATTGTTCCCACATCATCAGGACTGTAGTGGCACAAGAAAACAGCTACCACCACAATCTCAAGGGCAGTAAATTCTGACCCAGCCATCGGAGTCAAAGTCCCCTTGATTAATTCTGAAACACATCTGAACAAAACATGTTGACAGACAATCTTTTGGCTGCCAGAAAATTCAGACAGTTTATTTCAGATTGTGTGTGTGTCTGTCTCTGTGTCTGTGTGTGTGTGTGTGTGTCTGTGAAATGTTTCTGACCTGTGCAGCATTTTCAAACAGCACTGTCAGGAAATGGTTCATCCTTGGGGCAGGTCATTAAATCCCTGCTGCTAAAAGCAGGAATAACTTCATACCTTCCTGAATTATTGTCTGGTATTTGATCTGTTCTTGTGTCTAGGATGGTCCTGTCCCCCTAGTGATCCCAGAGTGGTCAATGTTTGTGTCTGAGTGGAATAAAACATACTGCCTGTGCCAACAGTGCAGCAAATCAGTGACTGTCATTGTAACAAGAGCGTGTTCTATAATCAGCTTTGAAGGTGTAGTTGTCTTTGAAGAATATTGTTATCTCTCATGTAATTGTGGGTTAACACAAGTATCAGTAGAGCACAGTAACTTCTAGAGTGAGCAGTTTCACATTCAAACTGACAATGACTGATTCCTGTTAGTGTAAGGGTATAATATCAAAAGAACTGATCTGAAGGAGATGGGGATCAAGACCTGGGTCAAGAGCAGGCTCAGGGTGATCTGTCAGAGAAGAGTTCCCATCACTTATCCTGTGGGGATTGGCTCACTGCCATCAATTCAAACCCTCACTTTCCATGTGGAGATATTGTCTTAATGAATTATCTAATGTCATTGCCCATCATTGTTTTCAATCTGAATGTACACAATACAAATCACACGTCAGTACGTTTGTTAAATGACTGGAAGTAATGTAACGTATGACACTAAAGTCGGTGGTGTAGTGGACAGTTTGGAAGAATGTTGCAGGTTGCAGGGGGACTTGGATAAACTGCAGAATAGGGCTGAGAGGTGGCAAATGGAGTTAAATGCAGGCTAAATGTGAGGTGATGCATATTGAGAAGAATAACAGGAAGGCAGAGTACTGGGTCAATGGAATGATTCTTGGGAGTGTGGATGTGCAGAGGGATCTTGGAGTCCATGTACATAGATCCCTGAAAGTTGCCACCCAGATGGATAGTGCTGGTAAGAAGGCATACGGTGTGTTAGGTTTCATTGGTAGAGGGATTGAGTTCCAGAGCTGCAATATCATGCTGCAACTATACAAAATGCTAGTGTGGCCACACTTGGAATATTGTATATAGTTCTGGTCACCATATTTTGGGAAGGATGTGGAAGCATTGGAAAAGATGTAGAGGAGATTTACCAGGTTGTTACCTGGTCTGGAGGGATGGTCTTATGAAGAAAGGCTGAGAGACTTGAGTCTGTTCTCATTGGAAAAAAGAAGGCTAAGAGGGGATTTGATAGAGACATACAAGATGATCAGAGGATTAGATAGGGTAGACAGTGAAAGTCTTTTTCATAGGATGATGATGTCAGCTTGTATGAGGGGGCATAACTACAAATTGAGGGGTGATAGATTTAAGACAGGTGTCAGAGGCAGTTCTTGATTCAGAGAGTGGTAAGGGTGTGGAATGTCCTGCCTGCCAATATAGTTAACTCAGCCATATTAGGGAGATTTAAACAATCCTTGGATAAGCACATGGATGATGATGGGAGAGTGTAGGGGGACGAGCTGAGAATAGTTCACAGGTCGGTGCAACATTGAGGGCCGAAGGGCCTGTTCTGCACTGTATTGCCCATTGTGTTAGGTGCATTAGTCAGAGGGAAACGGATCTACGTGGTTTATTCTTCGTAGGATCGGTGTGGACTTGTTGGGCCTGTTTCCACACTGTAGGGAATTCAATCATCTTCTGATTGGCTCCAACCTTAATTTAAAGCATCCACTTGTTGAAACATTTCCTTTTGAAAATGAAGCATTCAGTCTTCATAGTCGATGTCATGGGTATGAGCGAGTTGAGCCAGCCTAAACCAGGTCCCATCCCAGGGACTAGAGTAATGTTAATGAAGCATGGCTCTAACTGTAATACCAAATGGCCAAATTTGCTCAGTATGTCCAAGTGTGATACGGATGCAAATGCAGTAAAATTCTAGGAGTAACCTGAATACAAATGGCTTGTGTTACAAGACTGAAAGATGCGCCGATCTGTCTGATGGAAGTGACAAACAATTTAACAATAAACAAGAAGCTCAATTACTTTTATTTAACCTTATGCTTTTGCAATGTTTTCTGGCTGGAGTCACTGACATGATCCAGACCAACAGTACAAACCAGTCCAGGAATTTCCAGTTTCAAATGAGATGAGCGGTGGTTTTCTATTGGGATGGCTAGAACCGGACTGAACCATGATGCAAGCTACAAGTAAAACAAATTATATTCAGCTTCCTCACGATCCCAAATGCTGGATGCCATCACTGATAGGGTTGATTGGAACCAGTATACCCACTGGGGGTGAAACCTACCCCAGTTACCTCGGAACTGATGTTGGGAATCAACAGGGAATCCTATTAAAAGTATGCGCAAGTATATGCAGCTGCCAAGCAGGCAGCCATACGCCCCCAACCTTCTGATCCCATTGGATCGCCAGCAAAACGCGTTTGGACACAGTATAAGGACGGGTATGTCAGACCTGGGTAAGGTGCAAAAATAATGGAGGAATGATACTGTCTGTTCAGTGCCAATTCACAAGGTAGAGGTTGATGTCTCTATTGCTTATTGACTGTAGTCATCCGGGTTTAGTGTTTGGATTGTTTTCAATATTGTTTTGAAATTTGGAAGTAATTTGTAAATTTCCATTTCTGAAATAATTACAGGCACTTTATACTAAAATATACTGCTGACTGAATTATCAAGTGATTTGATTTCATACATAGTCGCTAAGCCTAAATACCATTGCTTTGTGTATGGAGCTTGTAAGAATACACACTAGTTGATATGATTTATTTTTGCATTGGGCTGTTAGATCTAAGAAGGAGTGTCTGGCTGAGCTAGTATCTTCATGTAGATATTTATACTGAACAGTGATGGTTTATAATTTTAAGATTGTACCAATATCTAAATTCTAGGGTTAGCTCAATATTAGAAAAAAATCAGTGTGGTTTAAAACTTTGTGTTATGTTATCATAATTTGGGGACAGCTTTACCCTCCAGCCAATATTTATTACCAACTCTTCTGCTCAAAATCATCATCAGATTTCTACATTTAATTCTAATTACTGTTAACCAAAGCTGTAGATCGGGCCATTTAATTGGGCATAATATTCATGTTTTTTTTCAAAAAAGAAAATACAATACATTGCAGAACTAATCTAAATTTTAGATAATAGATTTTTTTAGGAGCAAAACTTCAAAGAGTATTATATCCCAGCAAAGCTGGATTTATAAAAATAGATTTGCTTAATTCACCCATATGGTTATATGGCTTTTCCATACAAAATAAGAAAATAATGGGTAGGAAGGGAATCTCTAGTGCATAATTTAAAATGAACGAGTTTTTTGCCAGTATGGGCAATATATTTACTCCAGTGGGCTATTGGAGTTTGATTAATTTGAGAATTATTTATTTCAAAATTGCTCTTAGGGCTTCTAGCCTGCTGAAGAGCAAACATTATGGCCTCAAATAAGGTACACACGCAATACTCAGACCAGAATATGGGTAACCTCCATCAGATTAGTTTGTGCTACTTCTTTGCTGATGCCTATTTTTATTGAATATATATACATTGCATATACTTATAGCTGAAAATGTGTTGCTGGAAAAGCGCAGCAGATCAGGCAGCATCCAAGGAACAGGAGAATCAACATTTCGGGCATATGCCCTTCTTCAGGAATGAGGAAAGTGTGTCCAGCAGGCTAACATAAAAGGTAGGGAGGAGGGACTTGGGGGATGGGTGTTGGAAATGCGATAGGTGGAAGGAGGTCAAGGTGAGGATGATAGGCCGGAGTGGGGTGGGGGCGGAGAGGTCAGGAAGAAGATTGCAGGTTAGGAAGGCAGTGCTGAGTTCAAGGGATTTGACTGAGACAAGGTGGGGGGAGGGAAGATGAGGAAACTGGAGAAATCTGAATTCATCCCTTGTGGTTGGAGGGTTCCTAGTCGGAAGATGAGGCGCTCCTCCTCCAACCGTCGTGTTGCTATGGTCTGGCGATGGAGGAGTCCAAGGACCTGCATGTCCTTGGTGGAACTGGAGGGGGAGTTGAAGTGTTGAGCCACGGGGTGGTTGGGTTGGTTTGTCCGGGTTTCCCAGAGGTGTTCTCTGAAACGTTCCGCAAGTAGGCGGCCTGTCTCCCTAATATAGAGGAGGCCACATCGGGTGCAATGGATGCAGTAAATGATGTGTGTGGAGGTGCAGGTGAATTTGTGGTGGATATGGAAGTATCCCTTGGGGCCTTGGAGGGAAGTAATGGGGGAGGTGTAGGCGCAAGTTTTACATTTCTTGCGGTTGAAGGGGAAGGTGCCGGGATTGGAGGTTGGGTTGATGGGGGGTGTGGACCTGACGAGGGTGTTACAGAGGGAGTGGTCTTTTCGGAACGCTGATAGGGGAGGGGAGGGAAATATATCGTTGGTGGTGGGATCCGTTTGGAGCTGGTGGAAATGACGGCAGATGATACGCTGTATATGGAGGTTGGTAGGGTGGTAGGTGAGGACCAGTGGGGTTCTGTCCTGGTGGCGGTTGGAGGGGCGGGGCTCAAGGACGGAGGAGCAGGAAGTGGAGGAGATGCGGTGGAGGGCATCGTCGACCACGTCTGGGGGAAAATTGCAGTCTTTGAAGAAGGAAGCCATCTGGGTTGTACGGTTTTGGAACTGGTCCTCCTGGGAGCAGATGGGGCGGAGACGAAGGAATTGGGAATATGGGATGATGTTTTTACAGGGGGCAGGGTGGGAGGAGGTGTAGTCTAAGTAGCTGTGGGACTCGGTCGGTTTAGAGTAAATGTCCGTGTTGATTCGGTCGCCCAAGATAGAAATGGAAAGGTCTAGGAAGGGGAGGGAGGAGTCTGAGACGGTCCAGGAGAATTTGAGGTCGGTGTTGGTAAAGTGGATGAACTGTTCAACCTTCTCGTGGGAGCACGAGGCAGCGCTGATACAGTCATCGATGTAGCGGACGAAAAGGTGCCAGTGTAGCTGCGGAAGATGGACTGTTCCACATATCCTACGAATAGGCAGGCATAGCTGGGGCCCATGCGGGTGCCCATGGCTACTCCTTTGGTTTGGAGGAAGTGAGAGGATTGGAAAGAGAAGTTGTCCAGGGTGAGGACCAGTTCAGTCAGTCGAAGGAGGGTGTCAGTGGAAGGATATTGGTTGGTACGACGGGAAAGGAAGAAGCGGAGGGCTTTGAGTCCTTTGTGATGAGGGATGGAGGTGTACAGGGACTGGATGTCCATGGTGAAGATAAGGCGTTGGGGACCGGGAAGCGAAAATCATGGAGGAAGTGGAGGGCGTGAGTGGTGTCCCGAACGTAGGTGGGGAGTTCTTGGACTAAGGGGGACAGGACCGTGTCGAGGTATGCAGAGATGAGTTCGGTGGGGCAGGAGCAGGCTGAGACAATGGGTCGGCCGGGGCAGTCAGGTTTGTGGATTTTGGGCAGGAGGTAAAAACAGACAGTGCGGGGTTGTGGGACTATCAAGTTGGAGGCGGTGGATGGGAGATCCCCTGAGGTGATGAGGTTATGGATGGTCTGGGAGATGATGGTTTGGTGGTGGGAGGTGGGGTCATGATCAAGGGGGCAGTAGGAGGAGGTGTCCGCGAGCTGGCGTTGAGCCTCAGCGGTGTAAAGGTCGGTGCGCCAAACTACTACCGCGCCTCCCTTGTCTGCCGGTTTGATAGTGAGGTTAGGGTTGGAACGGAGGGAGTGGAGGGCTGCACGTTCTGAGGGTGAGAGGTTGGAGTGGGTGAGAGGGGTGGAGAAGTTGAGGCGGTTAATGTCGCGGCGGCAGTTGGCTATGAAGAGATCGGGGGCGGGTAAGAAGCCAGCATGGGGTGTCCAGGTGGATGGGGTGTGTTGGAAACAGGAGAAGGGGTCGTCAGAGGGTGGGCGAGAATCTTGGTTGAAGAAGTAGGCACGGAGGCGAACGCGGCGGAAGAATTGTTCGAGCGTCACGCCGCGTGTTGAACTCGTTAATCTGAGAGCATAGGAGAATGAAGGTGAGGTCTCTGCTGAGGACTGATCTTTCATCCTCAGAGAGGGGTACTTCTGGAGGGATGGCAAAAACACGGCAGGGCTGGGAGCTAGGACCTGGTGTGGGGCTGGAGCTGGGAGTGGGGGCGGGGTTGGGCTTGGGGGCGGGGACGGAGATCGGTGTGGGGGCGGAGTTGGGCGTGGTGATGGAGATCGGCGTGGGGGCGGGGTTAGGCCCGCCGTGACCATTCCCTCCGTGACTCCCTCGTCAGGTCAACACCCCCCCACGAACCCAACCTCCAATCCTGGCACCTTCCCCTGCAACCGCAAGAAATGTAAAATTTGCGCCCAGACCTCCCCCATTACTTCCCTCCAAGGCCCTAAGGGATACTTCCATATCCACCACAAATTCACCTGCACCTCCACACACATCATTTATTGCATCCGCTGCAACCGATGTGGCCTACTCTATATTGGGGAGACAGGCTGCCTATTTGCGGAACGTTTCAGAGAACACCTCTGGGACACCCGGACAAACCAACCCAACCACCCCGTGGCTCAACACTTCAACTCCCCCTCCCACTCCACCAAGGACATGCAGGTCCTTGGACTCTTCCATCGCCAGACCATAGCAACACGACGGTTGGAGGAAGAGCACCTCATCTTCCGCCTAGGAACCCTCCAACCACAAGGGATGAACTCAGATTTCTCCAGTTTCCTCATCTCCCCTTCCCCCACCTTGTCTCAGTCAAATCCCTTGAACTCAGCACCGCCTTCCTAACCTGCAATCTTCTTCCTGACCTCTCCGCCCCCACCCCACTCCTGCCTATCACCCTCACCTTGACCTCCTTCCACCTTTCGCATTTCCAACGCCCCTCCCCCAAGTCCCTCCTCCCTACCTTTTATCTTAGCCTGCTGGATACACTTTCCTCATTCCTGAAGAAGGGCATATGCCCGAAATGTCGATTCTCCTGTTCCTTGGATGCTGCCTGATCTGCTGCGCTTTTCCAGCAACACATTTTCAGCTCTCATCTCCAGCATCTGCAATCCTCACTTTCTCCTGTATGTAGTTATATACAAGGAGGAAATGGTTTATACTTAATTACAATGGACACTTTGCGGTCCCAACCTTGCAAGGGGGGAGATGATAAAGATCGAACTTGACCTGCTGTGTGGACTTGCATTGCCAGCATTGGTGCACAAGAAGGGACAGTTTACCTGTGCAATCTTGAGCAAACAGAGACTGTGTACCAACTACGCCAGAAAGATGTCCTTGTGTGCCGAAAGACTGAATGTTGCCAAGAATGACTTTTGCAGTGGTCAGCTGCATAAAAAATTAACAGTTCATTTACAGAACAAGTCTAAATGGTCTTTACCATGTAAAGGTGTTGTGTGCCAGTTGGATTACATTTGTGCGATGAGCATCCCTGATGAGCCTAATCCCCTTTCAGATAGATCACGTAGTAAAAGAGACAAAGGGGGGTGTTTCTAGAAACCTATAATAAAATTTTTGGAGAGGATGAAGTAATTTGTTACATCCTTACTTCAGTAAGAGACTCCCTGACCCCTTTTTATCCTTCCAAATCCTAACATGGGGCTACGGAATAGTACTGAAAATGTGTTGCTGGAAAAGCGCAGCAGGTCAGGCAGCATCCAAGGAGCAGGAGAATCGACATTTCAGGCATGAGCCCTTCTTCAGGAATAGTACTAAATATTTACAGGATGTAATATCATTTTAGTTATACCCTATTCCCACCTGCTACACCTTTATGGACTTCCTCCAATAAATCCGCAATATCCTATCCAAGTTACTACAAAGGTAAGGAATGGGGGTGCGCTTATGTAAAAGTGCACACTTTTTTTTTCTATGATTAAACGTATTAGTCGCCACTGCTTTTCTGAAGGACTATGCATCTCATGTGTATGCCTTAAAGAAAAATGTATCCCTATTATCACTGGAATTTCAACTCTATGTGGAGAGGGTAACAATACCCACCTTCATGACGATGCCCCTAACGGCACTAATATTTTCCCAGTTATTGGAGGGGAAGTACCATTTTGGCCATGTTTCTTATCTAGAAACTCACCTCATTAGTACTGGATGATTTTCAAACTCAGCACCCAGGGCCAAATTATGTAATCATGGATTATCCACAGACCCCAGGAAGTCACAAAGATAGGCCAGCGTCTTACTGGGAAGGTCCCTATATTGCCTATGCTAAACCTGATTTTTTTTCAGTTATAATAAGGCAGCTAACTATCTTGTCCT
This sequence comes from Chiloscyllium plagiosum, assembly GCF_037043375.1. NCBI lineage: Eukaryota > Metazoa > Chordata > Chondrichthyes > Orectolobiformes > Hemiscylliidae > Chiloscyllium > Chiloscyllium plagiosum. Next base: position 40,955,922 of record NW_028270178.1, read on the forward strand.
GAATAGAGCAAGCAGTCCACATGCCGGAGCTGTAGGAACACTATTTCCAACTCCTGTTCCCTGTCCAATTACCTGGCAATGAAATCATAATTCCCCTTTTAAACATACAGTTTCGCCTGACTTCTGTGCAGAATGGAAGAATCCAAAGACCATATCAAGAAGTAAAACACACTCATTGGCATATGCAGCTCTTATTGTTCTTTCATTATGAAAGTCCTTAAGTATTATTAGTCATCAAAACCATAATTATCTCACTTGTGGACTCACAATTTTGAGAAATGAGACAACTCCTGCCTTAATAGAAATTAGGGACATGCTTTCAGAATTCCGCCAATTTGCCCATCAAAACCAATTACATACTTGCGAAATCATGTGGATTTTGCACTATAGTTAAAGGAAAATGCATTATGAGGGTCACTGACATTTTTGAAAACGTTACTAGACATATTGATAATATTCACACTTTTGTCAACCAAATGAATGAAGGTGCGGGATGCGAAGATTGGGGTTTTGGCTCATGGTAAAACTGATTAATTAATATGTCTTTGTATGATGCTATTGTTTTAATTGGTCTTTTTGTTGGTATTGTGATACTTAAGCGTATTATTGATAAATATTAACTTACAGTCATAGAGATGTACAGCATGGAAACAGACCCTCTGGTCCAACCCGTCCATGCCAACCAGATATCCCAACCTAATCTATCCCACCTGCCAGCACCCGGCCCATATCCCTCCAAACCCTTCCTATTCATATACCCATTCAAATGCCTCTTAAATGTTGCAATTGTACAACCTTCACCACTTCCTCTGGCAGCTCATTCCATACCCATACCGCCCTCTGCATGAAAAAGCTGTCCCTTAGGTCTCTTTTATATCTTTTCCCTCTCACTCTAAACCTGTGCCCTCTCGTTCTGGACTCCCAGATCCCAGGGAAAAGACTTTGCCTATTTACCCTCTCCATGCCACTCATAATTTTGTAAACCTCTATAAGGTCACCCCTCAGCTTCCGATGCTCCAGCGAAAACAGCCCCAACCTCTTCAGCCTCTCCCTATAGCTCAAATCCTCCAACCCTGGCAACATCCTTGTAAATCTTTTCTGAACCCTTTCAAGTTTCACAACATCCTTCCGATAGGAAGGAGACCAGAATTGCATGCAATATTCCAACCAATGTCCTGTACAGCCGCAACATGACCTCCCAACTCCTGTACTCAATACTCTGACCAATAAAGGAAAGCATACCAAACGCCTTCTTCACTATCCTATCTACCTGCGATTGCTTCTTCTTTACTTAAATCATGATGAGAAAACATCATTGGCTGCCCTTGATTCCCCTTCGGCAGAAGAGGAAGTATGGCAGTCTTTTAGAACATAGAATAGAACATAGAACAGTACAGCACAGAACAGGCCCTTCAGCCCACGATGTTGGGCCGACCATTGATCCTCATGTATGCACCCTCAAATTTCTGTGACCATATGTATGTCGAGGAGTCTCTTAAATGTCCCCAATGACCCTGCCTCCACAACTGCTGCTGGCAACGCATTCCATGCTCTCACAACTCTCTGTGTAAAGAACCCGCCTCTGACATCCCCTCTATACTTTCCTCCAACCAGCTTAAAACTATGACCACTCATGTTAGTCATTTCTGCCCTGGGAAATAGTCTCTGGCTACCGACTCTATCCCCTCTTCTCCTCCTTTTCTCCAATGAAAAAAGTCTGAGCTCAGTCAACCTCTCCTTATAAGATAAGCCCTCCAGTCCAGGCAGCATCCTGGTAAACCTCCTCTGAACCCGCTCAAAGGCATCCACATCTTTCTTATAATAGGACAACCAGAACTGGACGCAGTATTCCAAGTGCGGTCTAACCAAAGTTTTATGGAGCTATAACAAGATCTCACGATTCTTAAACTCAATACCCCTGTTAATGAAAGCCAAAACACCATATGCTTTCTTAACAACCCTGTCCACTTGGGTGGCCATTTTAAGGGATCTATGTACCTGCACCCCAAGATCCCTCTGTTCCTCCACACTACCAAGAATCCTATCCTTAATCCTGTACTCAGCTTTCAAATTCGACCTTCCAAAATGCATCACCTCGCATTTATCCAGGTTGAACTCCAGTGCTGCCACTGAATTCGATTAATTTGATCTATGCCTTTATGGTATGGTCATAGAATGACCAAAGGGGGGAATGAGGATCTAAAATTCGAATTTAGGCAACAAAAATATGTAGATTTTTATTATAACAAAATGGTTTCTCGATTTAAAAGAATATATAAAATGGCATGTGAACCATACTGCTAAACATATTGCTGATTTGCAGAATTAAGTTGCAGTTCAAAGATAAGAGGACAATAGAGTTTTCAAAAGATGAATACTGACACGTTAATTGACCATTTGAACTAACCTTGAACTGATACATGGCGTGACAATTTACGTAAATAAGATACCATTGGATTAACCTGTCTTCAATCGTATCACCATATTACAGTTGATTGGACTTTTTTTGTAATTAAGAACCCTTTCCCAGGAAATATCATTGGATTAACTTGCTGCAAATTATGTCACCTTATTATATGTGATTGGTATTTCTTGTACTATTACTAAAAATTATATAAATAATGTGTAATTTCAAATGTAATTGCGCAACTTCACCACAGAACACAGAAGCTTCAATCTCTGTGTTGCTGGATAGAATTGCATCAAGGTACCTTAATTCAATAAACTAGTGACCCTTGCTTTTTGAATAGACCACATTTGTTCATTGTTTTGACCGATCTTGAACCAAGAGGCCCCTCTTGAGGGGTCGTAGATCTTCATGCTCACAATGAATAATGCCTGGACACACACACAAGTGTTATAAGTTGGATCAAACTCCCATGGTTATCTCTTTATTCCTATTCATTTACGGGATGTGGGCATCATGAGCAAGTCAGCATTTATTGTCCATCCTTAGTTACCCCTTGAGAAGGATAGAGAGGGACAATAAGAGTGAGGTCAGTGATGTATCCATTGGTGGAAGCATATCTTGCTCACTAAGCCCCCTTCCCTCAGGAAATGCAGTATAATTCTGCTCACTTGGTCCTGGGAAATGGGAAATAATTGTTGACCTCGGCAACAATGGACACACATCGGTGTGAGGAGAATTACATTTCAAACAGTAAGTGCAATGTTCTTGTTTAAAGCGGACTGCTCTTAAAAAAAAACAAAGCTCAGCAATGCTGTAATCTCGATCTCCCTAAGGAGTTTCCACACAGTATAAGGAAAGGTCTCAGGAATGCATGAACTCAGTTTCAAACAAGAAGCTTATCAGCTGACTGAAGGACAGATTACCTCACCGGGAAAAATGCATCTTCCAAATAATCAGGTGCAAAAGGCGTTCTACACCATCCTTGCTTTTACTGGCATCCCTGGTATGGCATTATGACAATTGAACTTGTTTTAATCTGCTCTCTGGATTTATCTTTTGAACAATGTCTCCAGGTCACTGACTGGTAAGCCTTACCCAAAAAAGGGAACAGTGATAATAATTCACTGAGCTAAATTCTCAGTCAATTCCTCTCTGACAGAGACTCCCAACTTCACTGGAGCTGCAGCATTTTCTGAATTTTGTGTTCTGCCATCTGTTCCGGTTTCATACGGTTTGAAGGTAGGAGGAGAGATCGTGTAAGTTAGTTCTGAAGGAGTAGACCTGAAATGTTAATTCTGCTTTCTCTCCCACATATTCTGTCAGTACTGCTGAGAAATTTGTTTTTGTTTAATAAATGAGGCCTGTTTTCGCTAAAATTTATAAAGTTAGGGGCTGAACTGAGCAAAGTCCCAAAGACACTAACAGGGAAAGACAAACTATTCACATTGGATGGCGATTATAGATTGAGGATTCTAGATCCGGTGAACAGCTAAGCTACTTAGTGTTCTTGTTTTGGAGACTAAGTGTAGAGTTATGGCAGCGCAGGCAGTGGAATATTCCTCCTGCAGGATGTTTGAGGTAGGGGTGACCACCGATGCTCCTGCCGACTTCACCTGCAGGAAGTGCAGCCAGCTCCAGCTCCTCACAGACCGCGTTAGGGAACTGGAGCTGGATGAACTGAGGATTATTCGAGAGGTTGATAGATAGAAGCTACAGGGACATAGTTATGCCAGAGAACAGAGGTAGCTGGGTAACAGTTAGAGGTGGGAAGGGGAGGAGGCAGGCAGTGCAGGGATCCCCTGTGATCATTCCCCTCAACAATAAGTATTTGGATAAGCTTTGGATACTGTTGGGGGGGGGAGACCGGCCTAGCAGTGATAAGCTGCAGTGATTGGGTCTCTGGCACGAGGTCCGGCTCTGAGGCCCAGAAGGGAAAGGGGGAGAGGAGGAAAGCGCTAGTTATAGGAGACTCTACAGTTAGAGGGACAGACAGGCGGTTCTGTGGGCATGGGCGAGACTCTCAAATGGTTTGTTGCCTCCCGGGTGCCAGGGTCCGAGACGTCTCGGACTGTGTTTTCAGAATCCTTAAGGGGGAGGATGTGCAGCCAGAAGTCGTGGTGCACATTGTCACCAACGACATAGGTAGGAAGAGGGATGGGGAGGTCATTCAGGAGCTCAGGGAGTTAGCCTGGAAGCTAAAAGCTAGGACGGACAGAGTCGTCATTTCTGGGTTGTTGCCGATGCCGCGTGACAGTGAGGCAAGGAATAGGGAGAGAGTGTAGTTGAACACGTGGCTGCAAGGATGGTGTAGGAGGGAGGGCTTCAGGTATTTGGACAATTGGACTGCATTCTGGGGAAGTTGGGACCTGTACAAGCAGGACGGGTTGCACCTGAACCAGAAGGGCACCAATATCCTGGGAGGTAGGTTTGCTAGCACTCTTCGGGGGGGTTTAAACTAATTTGGCAGGGGGATGGGATCCGGACTTGTAGTCCAGCAAGTAGGTTAACTGTTTTTCTGGATGTCCAAGAATGTAGGGAGGCTGTGGAGAAGGTAGCACTGACAGGGAATACTTGCAGACACAGAGACGGGCTTACTTCAACGCAAGGAGTATCAGAAATAAGGTGGGTGAACTTAAGGCATGGATCGGTACTTGGGACTACGATGTTGTGGCCATCACGGAAATGTGGATAGAAGAGGGACAGGAATAGTTGTTGGAGGTTCCTGGTTACAGATGCTTCAGTAAGATTGGGGGAGGTGGTAAAAAAGGAGGGGGAGTGGCGTTACTAATGAGAAATGGTATAACAGCTGCAGAAATGCAGTTCGAAGGGGATCTGCCTTTGGAGGTAGTATGGGCTGAAGTCAGAAATAGGAAAGGAGCAGTCAACTTGTTGGGTGTTTACTATAGGCCCCCCCAATAGCAGCAGAGATGCGGAAAAACAGATTGGGAAACAGATTTTGGAAAGGTGCAGAAGCCACAGGGTAGTAGTCATGGGCGATTTCAACTTCCCAAATATTGATTGGAAGCTCTTTAGATCAAGTAGATTGGACAGGGCGGTGTTTGTGCAGTGTGTCCAGGAAGCGTTTCTAACTCAGTATGTAGATTGTCTGACCAGAGAGGAGGCCATATTGGATTTGTTACTTGAAAATGAACGAGAAGAAGTGATGGGCTTGTTAGTGGATGAGCATTTAGGTGATGGTGACCACAATTCTGTGACTTTCACCTTGGTTATGGAGAGAGATAGGTGCGTGCAACAGGGCAGGTTTTACAATTGGGGGAAGGGTAATTACGATGCTGCAAGACAGGACCTGAGGAGCATAAATTGGGAGCACAGGCTGTCAGGGAAGGATGTTGTTGAAATGTGGAACTTTTTCAAGGAACAGATACGATGTGTCCTTGATATGTATGTACTTGTCAGGCAGGAAAGAGATGGTCGTGTGAGGGAACCTTGGTTGACGAGGGAGGTTGAATGTCTTGTAAGGAGGAAGAAGGAGGCTTACATAAGGTTGAGGAAACAAGGTTCAGACAGGGCATTGGAGGGATACAGGATAGCCAGGAGGGAGCTGAAGAAAGGGATTAGGAGAGCTAAGAGAGGGCAAGAAAAATCTTTGGCGGGTAGGATCAAGGATAACCCCAAGGCCTTTTATGCGTATGTGAGAAACGTTAGAATGACGAGAACGAGGGTAGGTCCAATCAAGGACAGTAGTGGGAGACTGTGTATTGAGTCGGAAGAGATAGGAGAGGTCTTGAATGAGTACGTTTTTTCAGTATTTACAAATGAGAGGGACCGTATTGTTGAAGAGGAGAGTATGAAACGGACTGGTAAGCTAGAGGAGATACTTGTTGGGAAGGAAAATGTGTTGAGCATTTTGAAAAACTTGAGGATAGACAAGTCCCCCGGGCCTGACAGGATATATCCCTAGGATTGTGTGGGAAGCAAGAGAGGAAATTGCTGAACCGTTGGCAATGATCTTTTCGTCTTCACTGTCAATGGGGGTGGTGCCAGGGGACTGGAGAGTGGCGAATGTTGTGTCCCTGTTCAAAAAAGGGAATAGGGATAGCCCCGGGAATTACAGGCCAGTTAGTCTTACTTCGGTGGTAGGCAAAGTAATGGAAAGGGTACTGAGGGATAGGATTTATGAGTATCTGGAAAGACACTGCTTGATTAGTGACAACAAGCACAGATTTGTGAGGAGTAGGTCTTGCCTTACAAGTCTTATTGAATTCTTTGAGGAGGTGACCAAGCATGTGGATGAGGGTAGAGCAGTGGATGTAGTGTACATGGATTTTAGTAAGGCATTTGATAAGGTTCCCCATGGTAGGCTTATGCGGAAAATCAGGAGGCATGGGATAGTGGGAAGTTTGGCCAGTTGGATAGAGAACTGGCTAACCGGTCGAAGTCAGAGAGTGGTGGTAGATGGTAAATATTCAGCCTGGAGCCCAGTTACAAGTGGAGTTCTGCAGGGATCAGTTCTGGGTCCTCTGCTGTTTGTAATTTTTATTAATGACTTGGAAGAGGGAGTCGAAGGGTGGGTCAGTAAATTTGCAGACGATACGAAGATTGGTGGAGTTGTGGATAGTGAGGAGGGCTGTTGTCGGCTGCAAAGGGACTTAGATATGATGCAGAGATGGGCTGAGGAGTGTCTAATGAAGTTCAATCCTGTCAAGTGTGAGGTTGTCCATTTTGGAAGGACAAATAAGAATGCGGAATATAGGGTTAACGGTAGGGTTCTTAGTAAGGTGGAGGAGCAGAGGGATCTTGGAGTCTATGTTCATAGACCTTTGAAAGTTGCCACTCAGGTGGATAGAGCTTGTAAGAAGGCCTATGGTGTATTAGCGTTCATTAGCAGAAGGATTGAATTCAAGAGTCATAAGGTGATGTTGCAGCTGTATAGAACCTTGGTAAGGCCACATTTGGAATACTGTGTGCAGTTCTGGTCGCCTCATTTTAGGAAAGATGTAGAAGCTTTGGAGAGGGTGCAGAGGAGATTTACCAGGATGTTGCCTAGAATGGAGAATAGGTCGTACAAGGATAGGTTGAGAGTGCGAGGTCTTTTTTCATTGGAATGATGAAGGATGAGGGGTGACTTGATAGAGGTTTATAAGATGATCAGGGGAATAGATAGAGTAGACAGTCAGAGAATTTTTCCCCGGGTACAACAGAGTGTTACAAGGGGACATAAATTTAAGGTGAAGGGTGGAAGGTATAGGGGGGATGTCAGGGATAGGTTCTTTACCCAGAGAATGGTGGGGGCATGGAATGCGCTGCCTGTGGGAGTGGCAGAGTCAGAATCATTGATGACCTTTAAGCGGCAATTGGATAGGTACATGGATAGGTGCTTAAGCTAGGACAAATGTTCGGCACAAAATCATGGGCCGAAGGGCCTGTTCTGTGCTATATTGTTCTATGTTCTATGAGGGAGCATAATCTGGGGTGGCATGGTGGCTCAGTGGTTAGCTGTGCTGCCTCACAGCACCAGAGTCCCAGGTTCAATTCCAGCCTTGGATGACTATCTGTGTGGAGTCTGCACATTTTGTCTGGATTTTCTCCCACAGTCCAAAGATGTGCCACGCTAAATTGCCTGTAGTGTTAGATGCATTAGTCAGAGGGAAATGGGTCTGGGTAGGTTACTCTTCGGAGGGTTGGGGTGGACTTGTTGTGCCTGTTTCCACACTGTAGGTAATCTATTAAATTCCAGTGCGTTCAGGAGGGATGTTCGGAAGCACTTCCACATAAAAAGGGTGGGAGAGGATTAGAAATCTCTTCCACACACAGCAGTGGATACTGGATGATTTGTTAACTTTATATCTGAGATAGTTCTTTGGTTTGTTAAGCAAAGAATTTAAGGATAATGCAGCTGTTTTGATTTGTAAAGCTTAATCTATCATCCTTTTTGGAAATTCTCTCCTCCCCACTGCCTCTGGTCAGGAAATTCAAATATTAACAGATTGCCCTCCTGATCCCTGCATGTCAAGGCATTTGTCATGCACAGATGTGTAGAATTACAGTGTGAATATCACAGCAGTTCCAACACTCACACATTGTCACTAAGGGAGCCTTGCATTCTCTGTAAGTGCAAGATACATGGAGTAGCTTGGTTGAAATCTTACATAAGTTCTGATGACCTGTTTTCTGGTCCTGTAGTGGCTCCAATCAGGATTTTGTCCAATGCCAAGAGCTAGGGATAACCTGACCCAAGGGAAAGAGGAGAATTTGTTTTATTGACAGTCCAATCTCCAGTCCTATGACTGGGTTAGGATCAAGGTTTCCAATTGGGTTCTGCCTCCAGCAGAGTTGGAGCTAATACCTTTAAGGATCTTTTACAGTTATTCAAATGGTTATCTTGTAACCAAACAAAATCAGAGATTTCTTTCTGCTCCCTGAGGAGGACTGTGTACTCAGATCCCATCCTAGCTCCATAATCTCTGGAGTGAATGGGCTGGAGGACAATCTTAAAATTCAAACTCACTCAATCCAAAGCAATTCTACAGACACAATGGGCAGGTCATTGGTGGTAAAATCTTATTGTTGCTCTCCGAAACAGGCAGGGGGATCTCCTGTTCAGTAATTCGCTATTTCTTTTCCTATTTGCTTTACACAGTTAATTTGCTGGCAATTTGCATTCTTTCCCAGCATAAGTGTGGTGTTTCCTCTTGCTTGACTCGTTACCTGGTGGTTATGGCAGCTGCCGATCTGATGTTATTTTCACTGATGTTATGCTGAGGAGAATTCCCTGTTTTTATTACCCACAGTCTTTTCTGGACATCACCCCTGTGTGTAGTGTTATTGGGGCACTGTTTCGTGCAGCCATGGACTGCTCTGTCTGGTTCACCGTCACTTTCTCCTTTGACCGGTTTGTTGTCAGAAGCTGAGAACAAAATATTGCACTGAGAAAACTGCGACAATGGTTCTAGCAACAACCTGCATCTGTTCTGTCTGAAAAACATCCCTTTCTATTTTCAATATGAATCTTCGATGATGATCAGCAATGTGCCATTCTACTGTAAAATAAAATCAAGTTACTGCACTGAGACTTGGTGGGTGGCATTGGATCGGCTTGATACAGTTTTAACCCCTTTACTGCCATTCGCTTTAATTCTGTTGCTCAATGCTCTGACAGTCATACACATTTTAGTGACCAGTCAAGTCCGAAAGAGGCTGAAGGGTGACAGCAAAGGAGAGAACTGAAGAGACCCAGAGATGGAGAGCAGAAGGAAGTCTGTGATTTTGCTCTTCTCCATATCGGGGAGCTTCATCCTCCTGTGGTTAATCAATGTTGTGGATTTCTTGTATTACGTCATTCAAGGAATGAATATTGACGAATACCCACCTTTTCAACTTCACCTCAATAAGGTTGGTTATATGCTGCAGACTCTAAGTTGTTGCACAAACACATTTATTTATGCAGCGTTTTCTCGGTTCAGACCAAAGTTCAGTAACACAGCTAAATACCTGGTTACATGAATTCTTTGTGTTATAAATAAATAAAACTCCTTGGTGAAGCACATAGGAGGGACTTGTTGTTCCTGGGCTTGAATGATTTTTGTTTCATTAATTTGTGCAACATGGACATCATTGGCTGGGTCAGCATTTACTCCCTGTCCCTAGTTGTCCTTTGAAAAGGTGTGGTCTCCTTCCTTTTTGAATCGCTGCAGTCCATGTGCTTTGGTTCACCTACAATGTTGTTAGGGAAGGAGTTCTTGGATTTTAATGCAGCAATACTGAAGGAGCGGTGACATATTTCCAAGTCAGGATGATGAGTAGCTTAAAGGTAAACTTGGAGGTGCTGGTGTTCCCATGTATCTGCTGACTTTCTCCATCCAGGTTGAAGTGGTTGTGGGTTTGGAAGGAATTGTACAGGGCTGTGAATTTCTGCAGTGCATCTTGTAGATGCTACACACTGGCCTACTGAGCATCGGTGGAGGCAAGAGTGAATATATGTGGATGTGGTACCAATCAAGCGGACTGTTTTGTCCTGGATGGTGTCAAGCTTCTTGAGTGTTTGTTGGAGCAACACCCATCCAGACAAGTGGGGAGTATTCTATGACACCCTGACAAGAATCCTTATCCCAGTGCAGGAAGAGAGTCGAGCTGCAAACCTGCGGATTCCTCATCATTGCATAATCCAAAGGAACTGTCTGGGAAAGTTAAATTTCCTATTGGGTAATTCCAAATGGAATTCCCTATTGGGTAATTCCTATCAGCTTGGAATCATCTATTCATCTCCATCAAATTCAAATACTTCAGAGGGTTCTGATACAATTTCATAGAATAATTCTTCAGAAAATGTTTGACCATTCAACAGACCCCATACGAATGGCAAAAACAGCCAACTATGAGCTGTTTCGAATCAAGAAAGTGTGGCAGGTATTATATGACATTATCAGTTCCCACCCACCGAACAAATTTCTGGCTCCCGATTTTTCAGCATCAGACAAGTGTGGAGGCTGAAAAACCTCAAGGATTCAGTCAAGGGGGGTTAGAGAGGAAGGGCAACAGCTCACAGCACTATCCAAACTGACAGCACACACAAACACATGCACAAATACACATACACGCATGCACAGATATATATACACACACACACATACAAATGCACACCATTGCGGTATGGAAATTGTTGCAATTGGACTGAGGTCCCTCGATGAAGATGCTCATGTGGAGAAATGTTGTGCATCTCCTGCAATGTGGAAATGATTTATCTTTGAGTAGTATTCCTGACGTTATTCAAAACAGAGTGTTTCTAGTGCAATTATATCCAGGCAACTCCATGTGAACCTATTTGTGAGGAGACAGTGTGAATTTTATTATACTTTCTGCTGCTTACAGTGTTTTCTGAAGTATTAGATTAGATTACTTACAGTGTGGAAACAGGCTCTTTGGCCCAACAAATCCACACCGCCCCGCCGAAGCGCAACCCACCCATACCCCTACATTTACCCCTTCCTGAAGAAGGGCCTGTGCCCGAAACGTCGAATCTCCTGTTCCCTGGATGCTGCCTGACCTGCTGTGCTGTTCCAGCAATAAAGTTTCAACTTACCCCTTACCTAACACTACGGGCAATTTAGCATGGCCAATTCACCTAACCTGCACATCTTTGGACTGTGGGAGGAAACCGGAGCACCCGGAGGAAACCCACGCAGACACGGGGAGAACGTGCAAACTCCACACAGTCAGTCGCCTGAGGCGGGAATTGAACCCGGGTCTCTGGCGCTGTGAGGCAGCAGTGCTAACCACTGTGCCACCATGCCGCCCATTCTCACAAATTCTAAGTGAGAAAGGATTCAAAAATGGTAGCAGTGAGACCAGCACTGGGCATGTTCATCTCCTTCTCCTTATATTTCAAGGACAGTATCACAAGTCATCCAGCAAAACTGTTCTGTGTCTCCAAAGGTATTCTTTGAAGAACAAAACAAACGCGCAATATGAGAGATTCACAGACTTAAATGTTTTCTCCAAAAATAAATCTGATTCTTGTGGAAAGTTCACTAGAGGGTGGCATTGTATCACTTTAGACACAAGATGGGCAGACAGAGAGAAAGACAGAGACTCGTGCCTTTGATTCACCATATTTTAATTCATTCATCCAAAATTCCATCAGGACAAAGTGAGTACCATTGCAGGCAGAGACGGACAGACACATACACACACGTATGTCAACATTATCATCAACATTGTATTATCTTAAATACAAAAGGGACAGAGAGAGAAAGAGGTGTTTGATCCCATTTTAATGGCTTCATCCCGAAAACAACAGAGACCCCATTGCAGAGACACACATAAACATAGATTCCTGCAGTAACATGAACACACACTAGACACAAACACATAGATAGGTACAAAGACAGACACAGATACACGTAATCAAAAATGTACTGTAATATATACACGAACACACACACATATACCTTCAGACACACACAGTCATTCACACAGATGCACAGACACACACACAGATACAGAGATAGAAACCTACACAGATTGACACAGAAACACACACACTTACTTGCAGACACACAGACACATACAGAAACAAACACACACAGGCATACACATTCAGACTCAGATATTGTCAAGGACAGCAAAAGTGAAGCCACTAATAAAATTCCTCATTCCAAAAACTAAATGAGAAATCAGTAGATTTTTTGGAATGTGAGAGTTTACTGGAAATGTGTGCATAATTTCAAATAAAGAGCTGTGCCTTTGTTATGAAGGTGTTATAGTGTACTGTACCTTTAGGAAAGTATCTGACTGCACCAAGTGTTCTGAACAAGATACAATGAAACCTTTTAATCCAGCAGCTAGAATAGTCGGTTGGAGACAAAAAACAAATGTGAATTAGGCCAATCAATTTAAATTATACACCAAAAAAAAACCAAACTCCAATCAAGTTTGAATCTAGTATATCGACAATATTAAAAGCCGATGACAAAATCTGGTGCTTGGGGATATAAAACCAGAAAAACGTGAACAGTTGAGAGAGAACTGCCAAGCCACCAATAAATGCAGACTGCCCACACAATAGGTTTCTTAAAGGTACATTTATCTATCAACGACCTGTGAAAGAGAAATTCTAAGAAGAAGAAAATCTACAGAGGAAGATACAAATGGCAGATTTGACAGCTGCCTGGTTTTGAAATTTGGATTTTTGTAAATCTTAATCAGAGGTTTTATTGGACTAGTATTATAAAAGGGAAAGTAACAATACGAGATGTAAATGGTTATTAGTTAATTATTTTCTGTTATACTTTCAGAAATAAAGTTGTTACTTTTTACTTTAACTAGTTCTTGGCCTCTCAAATTTTCGCAGATTTCTGCACTGAGTAAATCATTTTGTATTACAGGTTTAAATTAGTAGAGGGTTCACCCCGTGTTGTAACACCTTTAACAAATCTGTGAAGGAAACTACAAAAAAAGTAGTCTGGTTAGCAGAATGCGAAGCATCCTTTGTAAGGATGAAAGCAATTTGAAAAATGAACCAGTGTTGGCCATCTCTGATTTTTCCAGCCTTTTCAAAATGGCATTTGATGCTGATAACTTGGAGTTGTGTGCTGTCTTGTTCCAGTACGATGAATCAGGAGTAGAGAAACCCATAGGGTACTTCTCTTAGGAACAATATCAGTTATAGGAAAAATACTGTCCTCGAGAAGAAGAGGCTGTGGGATTGCTGTTGGCTTTTCAATACTTTGAAGTCTACATCTGACAAGGATTAATGAAATGCAAAGTTACACTGATCAAGACCAATTAGCCTTCATTGAGAAGTTTAAAATGAAGAAAGCAAGGCTAATCCAATGGAGTCTTTTGCTGCAACCATTTAATGTAAAAATCGTACACATTGCTGGAAAACTTAACGTAATTGCTGATGTATTGTTCCAAGGTGAGAAATAATAAATGGATTGCAGTCAGTGAAGTAGCACCACCCAGAAAGTTTGTGATTTCTAATAAACCTGTTGGACTATAACCTAGTGTTGTGCGACTTCTAACTTTGTTCATCCGAATCCAACATTGGCACCTTCATGTCACAATGAACCAAAGACATCTCTTTACATACAATTATATTTACATGCATTTAAGGTGGATTCGATAACTGAAATGACTTCCATTTACCTTCAGAAGGAAGATGTCAGACAGTGGTCTTGCCCCACTGAGCCTTGGTAGCAGCTAGCCCAAGCTTTAGTGTGCTCTTCAGCAAGTAGTCCTGGACCTTAACACGTGTCAGTCTGCAACACGTAGTCAAGGTCACCTCCTTGTTCTGGAAGACCAACAACTTTCGGGCAGACAAAAAGAGCCTCTTTTACTGAATTGATGGTCCTCCAAGCGCAATCAATGTTTGTCTCGGAGTGTGTCCTGGACAGTAGAGCACAGAGTCCCGCATCACACAACTGCTGGGAACACACCTTAACAGACACACTGCATCTTGCCTCAGACTTCCTTTGCAAAGACACATTCCAGAAGGAGATGCTTACAGTCTCTACTCACCTTGCAGCTGCTTCCAGGGCAGAGTGTTTACTGGACAGAGTCCAACTCCAATGTTTGTTTTGTTTTCTTCATATGCTGTTTGTTAGAAACGAAAATCGCTTCTCAATAATCGCTCTAGACAAATTCAGGAAAACAAAGTTTTATTAACAAGTCAAGTCTGCAGAGTCGGGCACCCTTAAAGAAAAGGCACGCTGAGGCTTACAAAGTCTCCATTATTTATAGGACAAGTCCCTCCTCTCCTTGGCTCCAACAAGCCATGAGGTTCACATTCTTAAAAACATCATTATTTTTATCACAAAGTCTGCAACAAAAGGCTCCAGAGTCTCCAAAGTTTGTTGTTTTTCTCACCCTGTAGTCTTATCAAAACAGATGTCTCAAGTCATACTCCCATCCTGGAGTCTTATCAGCCAAGGACTTATCCTTCTCTGCTGTGTGAATGGCTTCATTAATCAAGAGCCTGCATGCTTTTACTATCGCTCACAAATTGTCAGCATTCTGCACAATTTAAACTACTCTACTTTTGAGTATATAAAATGGTTGTTAGAAAAGAAACAAAGGTTTTGTCTTTTATTATAGATCAGTCTGTGGTCCAGGCACATCTTAAAGTTTAAACCAAAATTACCTCTTACAATTCCACCCTTTTCTTTCTTTAAGATGTGCCTGACCAAGATAAGCCCCCCCCCCTTCCCTCAAGGGCCCGGGAAATCTTTGGTCTCTCGCAGCAACATCACTTTAAGTTCCCGTGTCCCATGTTGTGGAACCACTACTGCCTGGAGTCGGGAAATATTTTTCTGAATTAAAAACTGAATACAGGGAGTTAGGCAGGGTAATACGAGAAGAAGAATCATGCCGCCCCCAACCACCAGCAACGCCGTGCGCCACCAGCTACCACCTAGGAGACCATCCCACCAATACAGTCCAAGTAGAGTTCATTATTACTGTCTTTTCAGTTTTACCGACAACGGCTTGTCCCCTTGCTCGCATGTCCAGGTGCTTTCTTCTTCAGGCGGAACGGGCCCCTTTATCCTTGATGCGTGGACCCACCCTTTTTCTTTCGTTCGAACAGCTGCCTCAGTTGTTAACAGAACCAGGAACGGTCCTTCCCACCGCGGCTGGAGCTTTTCGGCCTTCCAGGTCTTAACAAGTATCCAATCTCCGGGCTCCACCTTATGCAGGAGGAAGTCGAGCGGCGGAGTCTGAGCCAGGAGACCTTTCCTTTGGAGTTCTGCAAAAGAACGGGATAAGGCCAGTAAATAGGTTCGGATAAATACATCCCCCCCTTGTAGAGTGGGACATCCATCAACCTTACTCCAATACGGTAATCCGAAGAGCATTTCATAGGGGGAAACCCCGACATCTCGGCGAGGTGCCGTACGTATCCTCATTAGGGCAATGGGCAGGCACTTTGGCCAGGGTAACTTAGTTTCTAACATCAGCTTAGTCAATTGGGTCTTGAGCGTGCCATTCATTCTCTCAACTCGACCCGAACTCTGAGGATGCCAGGGTGTGTGGAATTTCCATTGGATACCCAGGGCAGTACAGATCAAATGGTGTAGCTTAGAAATAAAATGCGTCCCGCAATCGGAGTCAATAGATTCCATTATGCCATATCTCGGGATTATGTTCTCTAACAACAGTCGGGCCACGGTTGGTGCATCGTCTTTGGCAGTTGGGAAAGCCTCTACCCAGTGAGTGAAATGGTCTACTATTACTAGCAGATATTTCCATCTCTGTACTGGGGGTAATTCTGTAAAGTCGACTTGGATCCTCTGAAATGGCCTAATCGTTAGGGGCTGACCACCAGCTGGCATAGAACGCATGGTTTTCTGATTAATACGCCGGCAAGTGGGGCATCCGACTACCTCTTGTTGGGCTAATGTGTATATCCCCCTGCATACATAGTCTCTCAGGATTGTGTCACACATGGCTTGCACCCCCCAGTGGGTCTGATGGTGTAATCGGTGCAGAATACCCCGGGTGATCTGTTTGTTCAGTACTTGTCTCCCATCAGGAACCGTCCACTTCCCGTTAGTATCTAGCCGGGCACCCAATTGATCCATTTTATCAATCTCCCCCTGGGTGAAGACGGGTTGTTTAGCGAGGCCCTCCCTCAACGGTATTAACGTTAACAATTGGACGGATTTTTCGACTGCTGCCCGCTTGGCTTCCTCGTCTGCCAGCCGGTTTCCCACCGCTTCCGGTGTCGACCCCTTCTGGTGACCGGGTACATGGACTACTGCAAGTTCCGTAGGTAACGCCAGGGCTTCCAACGTTAGGCTGATCATTTGTTCGTGAGCTAATTCCTTTCCCCGGGAAGTTATCAATCCTCGCTCTTTCCAGATTTTCCCGAAAGTATGAACGACTCCATATGCATACTTTGAGTCAGTATATATGGTCCCCACTTTCCCTTCCAACAGCTTCAGGGCCCTCTGGAGGGCGTACAACTCACAGGATTGGGCTGACCACTTCCCGGGCAGTCGTCCAGACTCAATCGTCCGTTTCGTTGCACCATCTATAACAGCATAGCCACTGTATCGTACTCCACTGATGCACCGGGAGGACCCGTCGATATACAGTTCCTGTCCCTCACCCAGCGGGGCTTCTTGCAGGTCCTCTCGGCTTTTGGTCTGCAAGTCCACAAATTCCACACAATCATGCTCCTGTTCCCCGTCTGCAGGACGTCCGTACAGAAACTGGGCTGGGTTGCAACTGAGATCTTTTGCAAAATTGAGATCGTTCCCGGTCATCAAAATCGTCTCATACTTTAGGATGCGAGAGTCTGTTAACCAGCGGTGAGCCTTCTGAGCCAGTATGGCACTAACCGAATGTGGGGAGTATACTGTGATCCTTCCTCCAAAGGTAAGTTTTCGGGCCTCTTCTACTAACATTGCCGTAGCTGCCACTGCCTGTATACAGGTCGGCCATCCACATGACACAGGGTCTAACATTTTTGACAAAAATGCAACCGGCTGACGTTTCCCTGCCCGCAGCTGAGTGAGCACACCCTGGGCAATTCCGCCGGCGCTATTAACATATAACTGGAACGGTTCCTTCAGGGTGGGTAAAGCCAATACCGGAGCTCGAATCAGTTTATTTTTAATAATATTAAATCGCTGCTCCTCCTCATCTGACCAGTCCACCTTTTGTCCTTCTTGTCCCAGTTTGTCGTACAAAAATTTTACTAAAGTGGTGTAACTTTCAATCCATATCCGGCAATACCCTACTAGTCCCAGGAATTGTCTGACTTCCTTCTTCGTCCTGGGTATTGGCATACCCGTAATTCCTGATATTCGTTCTGGCGTGATACGGCGGTGCCCCTTACTGACTTGATGGCCCAGATATCTTACTTCTCGCTCCACAAACTGGAGTTTTGTCCTGGAGACGCGTAGACCCTGTTTCCCCAGGAAGTTCAACAGGGCAACGGTGTCTGCTCGTACCTCCTCTTCTCTTGGTCCTGAGAGTAAGAGATCATCGACATATTGGAGCAATTGATTCTCCGCGTCACACTGAAATCCTTCTAAGATCTGCTCCAGTATTTGTCCAAACAAATTGGGTGACTCCGTGAATCCCTGCGGCAAGACCGTCCATCTTAACTGTCGCTTTCGTCCTGTGAAGGGATTCTCCCATTCAAAGGCAAAAAGGTTCCGACTTTCTTCGTCAAGGGGGCAACTCCAAAAAGCATCCTTCAGATCTATTACGCTGAACCATTCATGTTCGGGGGGAATTTTACTCATTAACGTGTAGGGATTAGGTACCACCGGGTATCTAGCCTGGACTACTTCATTCAACCCCCGCAGGTCTTGCACCAGCCTATATGTCCCGTCCGGCTTCCTCACAGGGAGTATTGGAGTATTGAAAGGGGACATGCATTCCTCCAGTAGTCCATCTGTGATTAATCTTTCTATCACAGGTTGTAACCCCTCCCGTCTTTCCATAGCAATCGGGTATTGTTTCCTTCTTACCGGGCCTCTTCCTGGTAACATGGTGATTTGGAGAGGTTTGATGTTTAGACCCCCTCTGTTCCCCTCTCGGTACCAAACTTCCGGGTCTATTTGTTGATCATCTTCTTCGGTGAGGGCGAACAACCTTACCACCATTTCCCCGTTACTTGGTACCGTTCCGATCCCTAGTTTGACCTGCAAGTCTCTTCCTAACAAATTAAATCCCGCCGATGGCAGTAGAAGGAGGTCTCGTTTAGTAGTTCTGTTTTCATATCCAATTTCCACGTCCTCTACCACTGGGACTTGTAATTTCTGTCCTCCAATTCCAGATACCCCCATAACTTTTCCTCCTGCTCGGGTGCCGGGGGGTATTTGGATTATACTTGATCTTTCGGCTCCCGAGTCCACCATAAATGTGATCTCCGATCCTTGGGGCCCTACTTTCAAGTTTACCAGGGGTTCCTGTCGATAGTCCTTTTGCCCCAAGGGTAGGAACCCCCGACCTCCCTAATCTTCCTCCATCAGGACATACGACCTCACCTCCCGCTTGTAGCGGGAGCACTCCCGTTTAAAATGTCCCTCTTCATTACAATAGTAACATCTGAGTGTCCTCTTCGTTTCCCTGTCGCGGTCTCGCGTTCCTCCACTCTTCCTTTGTTCCGGCCATGGTTCTCTTTTCCTCTGCTCTTGCCACGACTCTCCCCTTTCCTGTTTCTGCCACGGCTCTCCCTTTTCCTTTCTTCCAGCTGTCATTTGTTGCACCGTTTGCATCATTATCTTTGTCGCCTTCCTTTGCTTCTCATCGTCCCTTCTCACAAACACCTTTTGCGCCTCTCGTAGTAATTCACTTAAAGATTTACTATCCCAATCATCCATTTTCTCTAACTTCTTTCGTATGTCCGGCCAGGCCTTTGATACAAACTCTACCCGTATGAGTTGTTGCCCCACGTCCGTCTCAGGGTCCACCCCAGCAAACTGCTGCACATTCTTCCTAATCCTGTCTAGGAAGTCCGTAGGGGTTTCCTCCGGGTTTTGATGATTACCAAAGGCCTTGGTAAAATTGTGCCCCTTTGGGGCTGCGTGTCTTATTCCTTTTATCCAATATTCCCGCATGTCTCTCATGTTGCGCCGTCCTCCCTCCCTGTTCTTATCCCACTCGGGGTCGGTGAGGGGAAATTTCTGCTCCCCTTCTTCTCCCCCCTCTCTCTCCCAGACCAAGAGCGCAGCTTGTCGTATCATCTGACGCTCCTGGCTAGAGAACAATATTTTCATGATGGAACACATCTCTTCCCACGTGTAAGTATTCGGACCCAGGAACTGATCCAATTGTTCAGCAAGTCCCATGGGGTCCTCTAGTAGACCCTTCATCTCCCTCCTGAAATTCCGTACTTCAGTACTCGTCAAGGGAACGTTCACATATCCCGTCCTTCCTTCCTCGCCCCCCATGGGCACTTCCCGGAGTGGATTCATTCTTGCAATCGAGACAGGGTTTTGTCTGTGACCCTTTTCAGCTTGAGATCTGGTCTGTACCCCTGAGGTAGTTTGTGATTCCTCCCCATCTTCTTCCCCTTCCCCTGAATCGTCGTCACCCGAAGGAACATTCTGTGGGGCAGACGGGGTCACGTAGGGCGGCGGTAAGTGATCTAAAGGGTCCCATTCTTTCTGCCCTTTCGAGTCTTTATTAGTTACCTGCATTTGACAAGATATCGTAACCGGCAGCCAACAAAGGGCATAATCACTTTCTTCCAGATTAACATCAGGCTTTGAATTGACATATAAAATGAGGGCTTGCCGGACCCAGTCTTCGTCAGTACCGAATCTAGGCCACCACACTGAGTCGCCCTGAATAGGTTTCTGGGACCACTTTTGACAGTATTTTACCATCTTCCTTTTAGATTTTCCCTTTCTTCCAGCCTGATCCCAATTATTTAGCATTCTCCCTAATGGACTATCGTCAGGTACCCCGGGGTATGTGTCATTGTCCCTGTTTAAGCCTACCTTTCCCTTAATCACCTTAGATCCCTTATTTCCCATTTCCGAGGACTTCGTATTTTTCCCGTGATAATCTATCACAATGTAGCCAATTCCCGGACCTTCAGTCCCGTGATCGCCCAGGTTCCTTTGCAGGCACCCCCGGTCTTTGGATTCCTGTGTCCTACGTCTCTGTGACACAAATCACAGGCACCCCGTAGGTACACGTTCCTCCTCAAACACGGTCTCTGCAAAATCCCTCACAGGCGAGCCCCGGTCTCCAGATTCCTGAGTCCCACGTCTCTGTAGAAAAAAAAATCCACAGGCACCCCGTAGGTACCCAGTCCTCCGGAAACACGGTCTCCGCAAGTTTTGTCTTACCTGGGTTCGGTGCACCGAAATTACTCGATCGTTAACCGTCCCCACTGCCTCGGGTACACCCCTCCTTTGTTTTCCTGAGCCTCCCGGATATCACTCGCTCAAGCCGCGCGGGGCGACAAGCAAGGAATCAGGGACTGCTGAACTCAGCAGGGTGCACCTTCTCCGATATCCTTCCTCAACTCCCCTTGCGGCCGGAGTGTTGATCCCGGATGACGAGCCCCCAAGTTGTTAGAAACGAAAATCGCTTCTCAATAATCGCTCTAGACAAATTCAGGAAAACAAAGTTTTATTAACAAGTCAAGTCTGCAGAGTCGGGCACCCTTAAAGAAAAGGCGCGCTGAGGCTTACAAAGTCTCCATTATTTATAGGACAAGTCCCTCCTCTCCTTGGCTCCAACAAGCCATGAGGTTCACATTCTTAAAAACATCATTATTTTTATCACAAAGTCTGCAACAAAAGGCTCCAGAGTCTCCAAAGTTTGTTGTTTTTCTCACCCTGTAGTCTTATCAAAACAGATGTCTCAAGTCGTACTCCCATCCTGGAGTCTTATCAGCCAAGGATTTATCCTTCTCTGCTGTGTGAATGGCTTCATTAATCAAGAGCCTGCATGCTTTTACTATAGCTCACAAATTGTCAGCATTCTGCACAATTTAAACTACTCTACTTTTGAGTATATAAAATGGTTGTTAGAAAAGAAACAAAGGTTTTGTCTTTTATTATAGATCAGTCTGTGGTCCAGGCACATCTTAAAGTTTAAACCGAAATTACCTCTTACACTGTTGTACTGAATTGAAGTTCTTTATTAACTATAGATGTATATATACTTGTTTTTATGAGTAAAGTATATTCTTGAAATAAAAAAAATCATTCCTTCGGTACGGGACCGAAAACTGCTCACAATATTTCATTCTGCTCTTCTATTCTAACATTCTCAAACAAACCCTAACATTGTATTTTCGTTCCTAACTGCCAACTGAAGCTGCGTTTTAACATGAAGAGAATCCTGAACACGGACTAACAAGTCCCTTTGTGCTTCAGTTTTCTGAAGCCTTTCCCCATTTAGAAAACCGTCTCTCCCTCTCTCCTAATCCCAGTGCATAACCTCACACACTTTCCCACATTGTGTTCCGCCTGGCAACTGAACTGTAAGAAAGTCCTGAACGAGGACTCCCCCCGAGTACCCTCAGGTCTGGCAGTATCTGCCCAGAGAGAGATAAAGCTGAGACAACGTTTGGGGTCCGGGGGCGGCCGTCATTCGGAAGATTGGGACTTGATGCGGCGACACACAATTTCTTCATCACTTTCACCTCCCTGCCTGTGGGAAGGAGTATTTTTCATTATAAAACGTATTATTTTGTTTGGCGACACCGAAGTCGGCCCCCTTTTGTGTTTCTGTTTTCTCTCCTGAAAGGGTTGTTTCTCTTTAAAGAGTTTATCTTCTGAAGCAGCTGCTAACGGTCACTCGGGGCACGAGGCGGCCGTTAACCGCCAGCTCGCGCGCGGCGGGGGAGGGGGCGGGGCCTGGAGCTAAAATGGCGGCGGTCCCACCCAGAAAGGAAAAGGCTCAGAGGGAGAGCGGGCTGTGTCAACAAACTACCGTTCCTGAAGGTAATGATGGTGGATATTGGGGGATGGAGGGAGAGTGGACTGTGTCAGTAAAGTCCTGTTCCTGAAGGTAATGATGGTGGATATTGGGGGTGGAGGGAGAGGAGAGGTTCCGCTTTGGCCCCACTCCTTTCCCTGAACATGTCATCTTGCCGGTAAGTGGGGCCGGGCGGCCGCTACTGATTTTATTTTATATTTTCCTCTCACGCAGCCCAGAGGTTTGTATTTAAATTGGACGGGATGCTTAACGAATGCATTGATTCTCCTGGATTAATTAGCATGTTATGGTTGATAATACCTTTTTAGGAATGACCAGGAGACGCAGAGAATTCCTCAAGATAATAAGCCATTATTTGCAAACAAAAGCTGTAGCTATCAGAGCCACCAACCCTGAAAGCCAACAGTGAGAGTACTCAGTGAGTTATGTTCTAAAGCCAGGCTCTACCCCCGTTATATTTACATAACCAATCGCACTGAGCCTACATTAACTAATCAGACTCTGCCACAATTGTCCTCTGGATTGCTGCTGACCCCCACATTGTGCTGTGGTAATCTTTTCACCTTTTGTCACCTGACAGGCCGCAGTCGGGCAAGGCTGACTCGAGCATGCAATCCAGACCTTGCACTTATGTAACATCTCCACATGTATTAATTTGTAATTATATATTCAGTTTTACCATAGACGCTGTCCATATGGCCATTTCTACTATCTTTCAGGCGTTCCCAATCCCTTTCCCACCCCTAAAACTGTAATAGCAGTGGTCCCCACCCTTATTATTTCTCCTGCACACCGCCCAACACAAAGTGGGAATAATTACTGTGTTGTTTTTAATCTCTGATCCGGGAACTTCACTGTCCACAGGTTAGTGACAGCTACTGGCCGCAAGCGGGAACTGCAACCAACTCACGGAAATGTCCAGGGTCTGTCGGGGTAATGAAGCAGCTCATGTGAGCAAACGGACTCTGTACACAAAGCACTCAGATTGATGCACACGAATGGGAAATAAAACAGGAAAATCGACGTTTCAGACAAAAAGTCGATTTTCCTGCTCCTCGGATGCTGCCTGACCCGCTCGGCTTTTCCAGCACCACTCTGATCTAAACTCTGGTTTCCACCATCTGCAGTCCTCACTTTTGCCCCGAGAAATAAAACAACCGATTGTACAAAATAAAGAATATTGTTTGGATACGTTTTGTTCAAAATTGAGCAGAATTTCGTAAAGAAAGAGCATTAGTGTGAAAGGGTTGGAATAAAGAAAGTGTGAATTTATGTAAAAAGGTAAAACTCAGGATCTCTGGTTAGAGTTTATTTTAACCTTGAATAGATGACACATTAATCCTCCCTCCCCTTCTCAATAGACGCTGTTGGAACTGTTCAATGTTTCCAGCAGCTTGTGATTATTTGAGGTTCCCAACAGGAGCAGTGTCTCACTTAACGAAAAAAATTGCTGTGCTGCAATTAACATTTAAATAAGAATTGGGAAGCTGCAGAGGGGTAAACTTCAGAGCTGCTGACTTTTATTGCCCACTTCCACGCTGCAATTCATAGAAACCATCGTCATGACAAGTGAGGAGCAATCTGGATGGTTTTGTTTTCTCTCCGAATAAAACATTCATGTACTTTCAGAGAAAATAAGGTGACAATGCCAGTTCACCTTATCTTCAAGTTCTTCTGTGCAAAATGGCTTTGAAAGCACGACCCTGTGATGTCTGGGAATCAAACGCGGGTTAACTGCTTGGAAGAGAGCTATACTTACCACTGTACCATCATCGCTGTGCGACTGAATGGATCTCAATTCTCAAACGCATTTAACAAGGCAGTGATCATAAGTAATTGAACGTGACGAAAATAAACATCATTAGCATCAGAAATCTTCAGTTCTGAAAAAGAATAATTACACCCAAAAGTTTGACTCTGCTTTCTCCCCACAGATGCCAGACCTACCGAATTTCACCAACATTTTCTGTATTAGTTTTGAAATCTCCAGTATGGACAGTTCTTTCCTTCAAATAGACCTGATGATGCATTGAGTATAGGAGTTGCAAAGACATGTTGCAGCTGTACAGGACATTGGTTAGGCCACTTTTTGAATATTGTGTGCAATTCCAGTCTCCCTGTCAAAAGGATACTGTAAAACTTGAAAAGTTTCAGAAAAGATTTACCAGGATGTTGCCAGGGTTTGAGCCATATGGAGAGGCTTAATAGGTTGGGACTGAGGGGTGACTTTAGAAGTTTATAAAATCGTGAAGGGCATTAATAGGGTGAATATTTTTCTTTGGATTTTGGGATTCAGAACTAGAGGTTATATGTTTAAGAAGAGAGGGAAAAAGTTTAAAAGGGAACTTAGGGGCAACCTTTTCATGCAGAGGGTGGCGTGTGTATGAAATGAGCTGCCAGAGGAAGTGGTGGAGGCTGGTACAGTAACAACATTTAAAAGGCATCTGGATAGGTAAATGGATTGGGAGGATTTAAAAGGATATTGGCCAAACTGCTGGCAAATTAACTTAGGATGTCTGTTAGGCATGGACGTGTTGGACCGAAGGTCTGTTTCTGTGCTGTACATCTCTGTACATCTCTCTGGCTCTATGACCCATTGAAGGGGATACTGGGTCAGGTGATCGTCTACCTCCGAGGCAGAGGTGAAGCAGCATAGAATTTATGTGGAAATTTGATTCGGCCCAACAAGTCCACACTGATTCTTCGATCAGCATCTCGCCTAGACTCACCCCCTTACCCTGTAATCCTGCATTTCCCATGTATGATCCATTTTACCTACACATCCCTGAATATTATGGGTAATTTAGTATGGCCAAGGTACCTAATCTGCACATCTTTGGACTGTATGAGGATACCGGAGAAATGGATTCAGATGAGTATCCTCAGGGATTGACAATATTAAAGGTTCACTGACGTTAGAATGAAGTGCTGTCTGCTCATCTGTCCCAAATAATCTGCCCCTTTCTCTGACGTTCTATCCTTGTGTTTCAGATTCCCAAATATACCTAAAAAGGAAATCGGGAGGGCAAAAAGGGGACGTGAGAGAGCTCTGGCAAATAGGGTTAGGGAGAATCCCAAGGAATTCTATAAATGCATCATAGACAAAAGAGTAACCAAGGAGAGAATAGGGCTCCTCAAAGATTACAAAAGCAACCTGTGTGTGCACCTGTAGGCGATGAGGGGAGATATTGAAGGATGATGTTGCATCAGTGTTTACTGTGCAGAAGGACATGGAACATATAGAATGTGGGAAAATAGACTTCGATATCTTTAAAAAAATGTCCATATTACAGAGGAAGAGAAGCTGGATGTCTTAAAACGCATAAAGATGGATAAATCCCCAGGACCTGGTCAAGTATACCCTAGAACTCTCTGAGAAGCGAGGGAAGTAATTGCTGGGCCTCTTGCTGAGATATTTGAATAGGATATATAGATAGGATAATTAAGAAGGTGTTTGGTATGCTTTCTTTTATTGGTCAGAGTATTGAGTCCAAGAGTTGGGAGGTCATGTTATGGCTGTACAGGACATTGTTTAGGCCACTGTTGGAATATTATATGCAATTTTGGTCTACTTCCTATTGGAAAGATGTTGTGAAACTTGCAAGGGTTCAGAAAAGATTCACAAGGATGTTGTCAAGGGAGAAGCTGATCAGTCTGAGGCTGTTTTCCCTGGAGCGATGGAGGCGGAGAGGTGACCTTATACAGGTTTACAAAATTATGGATAGGATAAATAGACAAAGTTTTTTTTTTCTCCTGGTTTCGGGGAGTCCAGAACTAGTGGTGGAGGCTGATACAATTGCAACATTTAAGAGGCATTTGGATGGGTATACGAATAGGAAGGGTTTGGAGAGATATGGGCCGGTTGCTGGCAGGTGGGACTCTATTGGGTTGGGATATCTGGTCGGCATGGACGGTTTGAACCGAAGGGTCTGTTTCTATGCTGTACATGTCTCTGACTCTATGACTCTACCTAATTGAAAGTCTGGTGATGTATAATGGATCATAAGCATTCAGATTCAGTAAGCATTAGTTGCATACTGCAAGGAGAATTGTTCACTGCTTTGGGTTGCTCAGTTCAACCTCTGAAGTAAATGCAATACCTCAGCAAGTACGAATTGGACTTTTGCAACCAGTTTGTCAATTACCTAAAATACCAAGTTTACCAAATGTTTCAAACTGAATCTCACTGTGGAATCCTGCATTGGATAACTTAAAGGGTCTGACAATGAAACAGTTCAGTTTCTTTTGCAGAAAGAGAGCTAACAGCACAAAGGGGAACAGTAATTCACTGACAAAGTACATCGACCAATTCAGCATATCCTAAAAATAATCCATACGATTCTCCCTGTGGTTGGTGTTTCAGGTACATGGCTAAATACACTGAGTTGTTCTTAAAAGTCTTGATTTAAATTGACAAAGAATTTACTCTATGGTGAACCTTGCTCAGGTTGAGGGAAATTTCCCGAATTCCATCTTTGAGAGCGTTTGTTTTATTGACTCAGTTGAAAACATGATCCTTTTTGTAAGCCAAGAGTTCTACAAAATATCAAGCTAAGATCCTCACAGGAGTAACGTGTTGCTTCAGAGCACAGTACAGTATTGGCACATTTTTGAAGAATATGCAGTACTGAAATGAGCTTTCACTGCAGAACTATACTGTCTCTCACTAAGGGGGGGAGCGGAGAAAATTGGTTCTTCATTGAAATTGTTGGTTTGAGTATATAAGGAATCTTTTCTCAATGTTTATTGTGGTTTGTTATTTAATTAGTCGCAAAGTGAAAAAGTGTTATCATTTGAAATATTTTCAAACAGTTGGCACAGTGTGATATGTTTCATCGTTCTCCTCAGCATTTCACAGAAGTAGATTGTAATGTTTTTCTGGTGAGTAAAAATCTGACAGCAGGTTTATTGTGTTCAATCTCCAGTATTAAGGTGTGTTCTAATCTATATGGAGTTACGATACACCCTTTTTAGCAGTGATCAATCTTCTTTTCACAGCTTAGATCTGAGAGTTTGTTGTTCATGAAGTTATACATAATATTACACTAGGTGCTCAATGAATGTCTGGTCCTGAGGATGTTGTGTGCTGCACAACGTCCCAGTTCTGGAAATAGGAGCGAGGGATTCCATTAGTCATCGCAAAGATATCAACTCCCAGCACAAGGAGATCTTCGAAAGAAAAGTAGAAAATGCTGCAGATATTCATCAGGTCTGGCATCATCTGGAGAGCGAGAAACAGAATTAACATTGAGACAAAATGAAAACTGAATGAACTAAGGATGCTGGAAATCAGTTCCCATACTGCCTGAGATTACCAAGAGGGTCCCACCTTCGCAACCTTGCCCTTCCCCTGAGGCAAGTTGCCCCTCAGGTTAAACTCCCAACCAGCCATGTCTCGCTAATGAGAGAGCGGCTTTATGGTCCACTGGGACTAACGCACAGTGTCATAATACAATTCAGGATGGTGAGTGGCTTGGAAGGGAACATGCAAGTGGTGGTGTTCCGAAACATCTACTGTTTTTTGCCTTTAGGATGGTGATGGTCTTGGATTTGGAAGATGCTGTGTAAGGAGCATTCGCAAATTTCTGCAGTGTGTACTGTCAGTGATACATAATGCTGCTACTGAACAACAGTGTTGGATGTACTGCACATTTGTAGGTATGGTGCCAATCAAACAGGCTACTTTGCCATTAAATAGAAAGTTAATGTTACTCTTCTGAACTGTTTTGTAGAAGAGTTATACTGGATGCAAAAGGGATTTATCTCCACAGATGCTGCCAGGCTTGCTGAATTTCTCCAGCACTTTCTGCTTTCATCTCTGATTTCAAATGTTCACAGCATTGTACTTTTACATTCCTGCTTTTTCAAGGTGCTATCCATTTTCTAGAGTTTGTGTTCTATCACAGTACTGATGTGTGCCTTGCAAATAGTGGAGAGGCTTTCAGAATCTGTGATGTATTCTTGTCCTCTGACCTGCTCTTGTATCCATAGTACTTTTTATTGTGAATCCAATTCATTTCCAGCTCAGGTTATTGATTGTAAGGGATTCAGCAATGGCGAAGCCGTTGACTGCCAAGAGGTATCATTTAGGCAGTCTCTTATTGGAGGCACTAATTGCTTTGTATTTGTATGGAGCGAATGTTAATTCCCTTTTGTCATCCCAAGCCTGGATGTTGCTGGGATTTTGCTGCAGATCGACACGGTGTGTTTTAGTATCTCAAGAGTTAAGAATGCTGCTGAACCTTGTACAATTATTAGTGAATACTCTGACTTATGACACAATGATGAGGGAATGCCAGTTACACAGTCACTTAGGATAGTTATTCCTTGGGCACAATATTGAAGAACTCCTGCTGTAAAGTCCTGAAGCTTAGATGGCTCACCTCTAACAACTGCACCAATTTCTGTGGGTCTGGAGTCACAAGTGGGCAGCATAGTGGCACAGTGGTTAGCACTTCTGCCTCACAGCGCCAGAGACCCGAGTTCAGTTCCCGCCTTAGGCGACTGACTGTGTGGAGTTTGCACATTCTCCCTGTGTCTGCGTGGGTTTCCTCCAGGTGCTCCGGTTTCCTCCCACAGTCCAAAAATGTGCAGGTTAGGTGAATTGGCCACGCTAAATTGCCCGTAGCGTTAGATGAAGGGGTAAATGTAGGGGAATGGGTCTGGGTGGGTTGCGCGTCGGTGTGGACTTGTTGGGCCAAAGGGCCTGTTTCCACACTGTAAGCAATCTAATCTAAAGTGGCCCCGACTAGGTAAGGATAGCAGTTTTCTCTTCCTAAAGGCCACAAGATAACCAGATGGGCTTTTACTACAATTGGCAATAGTTTTATGGTCAACATTAGAGTAATAATTCCATATATTTCTTGAATTGAAGTTCTGGCACCTGTCATGACAGGATTTGATCTGGGTCCATGGTAATAGTTCTGAACTAATTCAATGACTGGCTTCCAGGTTGATTCAGAACCACAACTTGATATTTCTGTTCCGATTTCAAAAATTGCAAGTTTAAGTTTTGTTATTGATCATTGAGTGTCATGTTAATTTGACCAATTTAGATAACAAGAATGCAGACAGATTAAATGGTGGCTGTCAACTGCATTAACATGAATCCATCGTGAACAGTTCTGAGACCATCCAGTTTGTATCTGATCAAAATGGGTTCATTTTAAAGTTTGTGCGAAGATTTGTAGCTCGGGTGCTCGTTGTTGTGATTCTGTTCGCCGAGCTGGAAGTTTTTGTTGCAAACGTTTCGTCCCCTGGCTAGGCGACATCATCAGTGCTTGGGAGCCTCCTGCGAAGCGCTTCTTTGATGTTTCCTCCGGTGTTTATAGTGGTCTGTCCCTGCCGCTTCCGGTTGTCAGTTTCAGCTGTCCGCTGTAGTGGTTGGTATATTGGGTCCAGGTCGATGTGTTTGTTGATGGAGTTTGTGGATGAATGCCATGCCTCTAGGAATTCCCTGGCTGTTCTCTGTCTGGCTTGCCCAAATGATAGTAGTGTTGTCCCAGTCGAATTCATGTTGCTTGTTGTCTGCGTGTGTGGCTACTAAGGATAGCTGGTCGTGTCGTTTCGTGGCTAGTTGTTGATCATGTATGCAGATTGTTAGCTGTCTTCCTGTTTGTCCTATATAGTGTTTAGTGCAGTCCTTGCATGGTATTTTGTACACTACATTCGTCTTGCTCATGTTGGGTATCGGGTCCTTCGTTCTGGTGAGTTGTTGTCTGAGCGTGGCTGTTGGTTTGTGTGCCGTTATGAGTCCTAGGGGTCGCAGTAGTCTGGCAGTCAGTTCCGAGATGCTCCTGATGTATGGTAGTGTGGCTAGTCCTTTTGGTTATGGTATGTCCTCGTTCCGTGGTCTTTCTCTTAGGCATCTGCTGATGAAGTTGCGCGGATATCCGTTTTTGACGAATACCTTGCATAGGTGTTCCTCTTCTTCTTTTTGCAGTGCTGGCGTACTGCAGTGTGTTGTGGCCCTTTTGAATAGTGTCCTGATGCAGCTTCGTTTGTGTGTGTTGGGGTGGTTACTTTCATGGTTTAGGACTTGGTCTGTGTGTGTGGCTTTCCTGTATACTCTTGTAGTGAATTCTCCGTCTGGTGTTCTCTGTACCATCACGTCTAGGAATGGGAGTTGACTATCTTTTTCTTCTTCTCTCGTGAATCGGATTTCTGTGAGTGTGGCGTTGATGATCCGGTGTGTTTTTTTCTATTTCCGTGTTTTTAATGATTACAAACATGTCATCGACATATCTGACCCAGAGTTTGGGTTGAATTTGTGGTAGGACTGTTTGTTCTAACCTTTGCATAACTGCCTCTGCTATGAGTCCCGAGATCGGTGATCCCATGGGTGTTCCGTTGATTTTTTCGTAAATCTGGTTGTTGAATGTGAAGTGTGTTGTGAGGCACAAGTCCAGTAGTTTAAGTATGCCGTCTTTGTTGATAGGTTCAGCGTCCTGTTTTCTGTTCTGGATGTCCAGTAACAAACACATCGACCTGGACCCAATATACCAACCACTACAGTGGACAGCTGAAACTGACAACCGGAAGCGGCAGGGACAGACCACTATAAACACCGGAGGAAACATCAAAGAAGCGCTTCGCAGGAGGCTCCCAAGCACTGATGATGTCACCTAGCCAGGGGACGAAACGTTTGCAACAAAAACTTCCAGCTCGGCGAACAGAACCACAACAATGGGTTCATTTATTTGCTCAGTTAGATGTTTGAAATAAATTATGGATGAGCAGACTGAATTGTTTTCCTATGCAAAGGAAGGTGCTGAGTAGAAAGTAGAAGAATAATTTTCATATGCATGAAGTATTTATGGTGTGTGTGTGTGTTGTGGATAGGTTATGGCAGGGTGCACTTGTTTGTTTTTAAAAGACCAGTAGGTTTGTGGATGACACAAATGTTGATTGGGTGGATGAGTGTGAGGAAAATAGTTTTAGGTTAAACATAGATATTGACAGGTTTCTCAGAAGGGCAGATCAGTGGCAGATAAAATGTAACCCTGATGAATGTGAGGTGATGCACTTTGAAAGAAATTACAAGACAAGGTAATGGTCAATGAATGGTAATACACTAGGATGCTTCGAGGAACCAAAAGCTTGAGGTGATTTTTATTTTTATTGAAAATTTTGACATGTTTTAACAAATTTACCAAAGAAAACTTAAAAAAAAGACCCAAGTATAAACATTGATATACAGTTAAATCTTAACCAAAATCTATCAAACAAGAAAAAAGAAATACCAAGAGAAAAAAAGACAAAACTCAACTAACTACTCATCTAACTTACACTCTGGTTAGTTGTATCATTCAAATTCTTACATTATTCAAGAGAGAAAAAAAAATCCAACGGATAACACAAATTGAGCAGTGATATACATGCTCAGAATGTGTTAACATCAGATCGCAACAAAACCTGTATTTATCCAAAACATCCTGAGCATAGAGCATATAAAATTCACAAAAATAAAAAAAGCTCTTTAGTATATTCAGATCAATATAATAAAAGAAACTATTTCTAAATAGTAAAAAAAGTATAAAATGTATTTAAATGGAGATCTTCCCCCTTTATTTCCAGGGGCATCACTTCCTTTCCAAAAAACCCATCATAACCTCTCCCAACCAGTGCCCCACCCTTGACCCAGGCACCCCACGATAGGATAAAGAAAATTCAAGTAAACTACTGAACTAGAACTAACAGTGAGTACCCTATCCGCCCCCCCCCCGCCCCACACCAACACCTGGATATATTAGGTAATGTTAATACCATATATGAACATAAGACTAAAATTACAGTCTCAGCAAATAATTAAATATATTAATACAAAATAACAGGGGAAAACAACTCCACTCCCAAGGTAAAATAAGATAAGGTAGCCACCTCTTCCCCCCCCCCCCCACCTCCCAACTACATTAACTAGACCCCCTGGCCTGAAATTGCTAAGTAAAGGATGAATAAATAAATCCTTCTTCCCACCCCCCGGAGATAATATTAAACAGTAAGATAATGAAAGGAAAAAAAAGGTGTGTAAAACGGGGTGGGGGTAGGGCAAAACAACATCAATTAACTCTTATAATTTGTTTAAGAGATCCAAAAGTTCCTTGGTCTTCTCCGGTGATCCAAAGTCATACACGGACCCTTCATGGCTAAAGCGTAGTATAGCTGGGTAGCACAAGGAGTATTGAATGTTTAAATCCCTTAAATGCTTCTTTGCTTCATCAAACACCTTCCTCTTTCGGACCAAAGCTGGGGAAAAGTCCTGAAATAACATAATCTTGGATTCTTTATAAGTCATGGCTTGGGACTCCTTCCCAAGATTTCTGGAGGCTTCCAAGAGCATCTGCCTCATTTTATAGCTCTGCAGCCGGAACAGGGCCGGGCGGGGGCGCTGGTTCAAGCCGGGCCCACGTATTGCAACCCGGTAGGCCCATTCTACCCTTATCTGGCCTGATCCAGCCTCCAGATTCAACAACTGCGGAAGCCACTGTTCAAGGAACCCTTAAAGCTAACCGCCTTCTTCCCATTCAGGAAGCCCAGCAAATGAATATTTTTTCGACGACCTCGATTCTTGAGGTCGTCAATGTGATTCTCTAAGGTCCGAATTCGCTGCTCGAGAGTCCGGACCCGATCCACGGCCGATTCTGCAATGGCCTCGGAGGTCGCAGCCTTTAGCTCCGCCCTCCAACTCGGCATTCAATTTCTTCGATGTCTTGGCCGTACTTTTGTAGCACAGCCGACAGTGAATTCCACCGACTTCAGGACTCAACGCATCGATCTTCGCATCGAGTTTGGAGATTATTTCCGCAAGGCTCGCCACCATAGGTAAGTCCCCCGGGGCAGCTGCGGATGCCTCTGCTGCAGCTGGGGAGGGTGTGGGAGGGGCTCCTGTTCGCTGAGTACTGCGGGCTCCTTTCCCCCTAGTCATTTTTACAGGAGACTGAACTCTATAAATTTAGTACTAAACCACTAATTGCATTAAGTAAAAACTATTTTTAATTGACTTGGTGAGTGTGGTGGAGGAGGGTGGCCCACTTTGCATAGGTCTTGGGAGGAGCACTATAGATTCAGACTTGCTGAGTCGCCACCATCTTGGATCTCGAGGTGATTTTTAAGAGATACCTGAAGCAACAGGCAGGACAGGTTTTTAGGACATTTATGAAAACATTCAGGATACATGCCTTTACCAGTCGAGTTATGTTATAGCTGTACAAGAGTCATCGAGTCATAAAGGTCTACGGCATGGAAATAGGCCCTTTGGTCCAACTTGCCCATGCAACCCAGTTTTAACAATAAACTATTCCCACTTGGGTGTTTGGTCCATATACTTCAACGTCCACCACATCCATGTACCTGTCAAAATTTTATTTGCTTTCACCACAACCTCTGGCTTCCCATTCCAGACGTTCTTGTGTGAAAAATAATAGCCGCTTTGTACCCTTTTGTATCTCTTCCCTTGAACCTATATCCTCTTGTTTTTGATTCACCCACTGTGGGGGAATATCTGTTGGCTATTTACTTTGTCTAGGACTCTCATGTTTTTATGGACCTTTGTAAAGACGACCCCTCAGTCTCCTTTGCTCCAGAAGTCAGTCCCAGCATGTTCATCTCCTCATAACTCAAACCTCCCAGTCCAGTAGCATCCCAGTAAATAGTTCCTGCATTTTTTTCTAGTTTTCTAATATCCTTTCTCTAGCATGGTGACCAGAACTGCATGTAGTACCCAATTGTAGCTTCACCAACGTCTTGAACAGTTATCCCAACGTCTTGAACAGTTATCCCAACTCCTAGACTCAATGCTCTGACCAATGAAAGAAAGTGCAGATCTTTCTATTCTGCAACACTCCCCAGGACCCTATAATTGACTGTCTAAGTTCTACGCTAGTTTGACCCACCAAAATACAATACTTTGCTTTTATCAAATTAAAATCCATTCCCAGTTGGTTAAGATCTTGCAGGATTCTCAGATAACCTTCTTCACCATGCCACAAATCTTGGTGTCATGTGCCAACTTCTTCACCATACTTCCTAAATTCTCATGCAAATCATTTATACAAGTAATGAATAATCATGAACCCAGCACTGATCCCTGGAGCACACAGCTCGTTACAGGCCTCCAGTCTGAAAGACAACACACTACCAGCACCCTCTATGTTCTACTGTCAGGCCAATGTTATATCCAATTGGCTAGCTGTTCCTGGATTTCATGAGATACTACCATACTCAACAACCTACCACGTTTAATTGTCAAAGGCTTTGCTGTAGATGGCATATACCACACTGTCCTTATTTACGCTCTTGTTCGCTACTTCAAAAACTCAATCAATCAGGATATTGTTTAGCCCACAGTTGGAGTACTGTGAGCAGTTCTGGTCATTGTGCCATAGGATGTGATTGCATTGGAAGGAGTGTAAAGGACATTGACCAGAATGTTGCTTGGCCTCAGTGATTTAGCTGTGCACAAGAGGCTGGATCAGCTTGAGTTACTTTGTTTAGAGCAGACACCAGGATATATCAAATTATGAGAGGCATGGACAGGGTGAACAGAAACCAGTTATTTTTCTTAGTCAAAGGGCCAAGAGCAATTGTAATGTTAAAGGCTGGAAGCTTCGAGGGGACATGACACCCAGAGGATGGTAGGGGTCAGCACTATTTTGCCTGGGATGGTAACTGTTATGGACAATGCCAAACTTCAAAATATTTTGAGAAGGTAGCCTAGACCCTAACTTTTGTTTTAATTTTAAAGGCAGATGTGAAGTGGGTGCTCCAGGTGTGATGTCATTGGTCAAATTATTTGGTTTTAGCAAAACAGAATGTATGTAAACAGTGCAGCTGAGACACGAACAAATGAAAGCAGAATTTCGAAAACATAACTATTGGAAAGCTTAAGTGACCTGATACAGTAACTATTACTAATTACCTGTTCCAATACAGGAACATCACATAAATACACTCCGGGGAAATAAAGGTTAATTCAAACACAAATTCGAACAGGAAGGAGGGAATAACATCCAGAAAGTAGTTTCAGAGTAAGTCTGAGGATTGTTTTACTGAAACATGCCACTCTCCTGGAATCACACATCTTGTGACTGCTACAGTTCAGTAATTTTCTAGTTTTAAATTGAGAAAACTGGCCACTCCCCTTCCATTGTTAAACTAAACCTCTTCAGAACCTCTGCCTTTATGACCTCTCTTCTCAAAATACATGACCGCATCATAACAGTAACTAAGGTGGGAAAACTCAAAACCTTTAAGATGCACTTGGATGAACACTGAAAATTCAAGACAAAATGTTGGGAAGTGAGATTTGTTGTAGCTTTTTTGTGTAATTTTACAAGCTGAGTGGATCTATGGGCCAGCTCTGTTCTGTATGATGCAATCATTCTATGATTCTGAGATTAAGGTTCTGAATTCTTTTTTTTGTCTTCGATTTGAGGAAATGTGACCCGGTGTTCACTCCAGTTATTGGTGTGGTCAGTATCAGCTTCACGCTCTGTATCAGAGTGCTTATTCACACATAGGATTTCCCAAATGAGATGTAAAACTGAATTAACGAGGAAAGCAATGCTATAACAGTGCAACAATTCTCAAGGAACTCTACGCCATGAGGTATTGAGTGGCTGAATAGCCTCAGCAAAATGAAGGTCATCATTGAAAAGAATATCAAATAAATTAGATATTCATTGAGCTGATAGCACATGAAATGATGCAAGTATTGTCGTTTTAAGACAAATTGCAATTAATGTTTTAGACCTCATAGGATCCAGTCTTTGGAGTATTCAATCACAGACATAAATCTCAATGACGACACGTCATTAAAATAAACCTGTTCTCATAACCAGGTGTGTTCAAAGTTTCCCCTTCGGAGATACCACCCAATATAAAGTCCAATTCCTCAATAATTTTCTGATTCCAACAATTTGCCAGCAGCAGGAAGGGAAGGTTTTTTAACAAAGTACAAAATGTATCCTGTAAGACAAGTAATTGAAAAAATATACTATACCATTCTTGCCATTGTTGGCATTCCTGGTAAGTCCTGTAACAACTTCAATTGTATGAATCCTTGGACTAAACCATGCTGATTTCCACTGTACGATTGCTAATTATTTTATTTCCATTTAGCAAGGCAAATCTCAATGACAGATGATATTTCCCTCGCTCACGGAGTTTAAAGTGAATATTTTGCTGTTTAGGAGGCTCCTCGGTAATGTGCAGCGTTGTGTGTTTCTCTGTACTGCGCAGAATCGGTTTGCATTGATGCCACGTTGATAGAGTTTTGCTGAGCTTCAGTTCTGACTGCTCGAGAAAGTGTTTAGCAAGACCACGCTCTCTCTGTGTTAGTTTAATGCCTGTTATCGGTCAGATGGGTTTTGTAACAACCCACTTCCTAGTGACACCTGGTGTTTCCCATTCCTT
This sequence comes from Chiloscyllium plagiosum, assembly GCF_037043375.1. Lineage (NCBI taxonomy): Eukaryota > Metazoa > Chordata > Chondrichthyes > Orectolobiformes > Hemiscylliidae > Chiloscyllium > Chiloscyllium plagiosum. The sequence goes on from NW_028270178.1 coordinate 40,992,619, forward strand.
GATGGAAAGGGATTGTGTTGGTGGATCTTGCTTAGGCAGCTTGCTCCAAATAGGAGCCCAGATACAACAGGGTTCAGCAGGTTATGGAGTGATAAGTGAGGATCAGCACGGATGGCTTCAATGATCTTGCGTGTTTGCAGCAGTCAGTAGACGTGAGGAGGTGTGATATTTGTGAGAACAGTTCGCTCAGAGGGGTACTGAGTGCAGAGTTCCAACTGTGATGTGTTTTTTTGAAATTATTTGATTGTCAAAAAATCATGTAAACTGCGCCATTTGTCAAAAGATGCACAATACTGTGGTGCAGACTTTAAAAGTACAAACGCTGAGATCTGGAGCGCTGTGTCAGTAGCTGTCCCAAAGAGAATCAAAACTTTCACAAACAGAATGTTTCTCACTTTGCCCTTTGATGCTGTTGTCCTTTTATGTTGTCCAAACTGATAATTCTGTTGTGTCCACTGATGGAGCTGACAATTGTCATGACATCTGCCTTGAAGAGAAATTTGTTCTGTCTGGTTTCTTTTGAAGAAGTGTTCGGAAATTTGGTGCCAAGGTGACGGCTCCATGGAAAACAGTAAATAAATGTTTTTTTTTCAAGTAGGCAAAACAAGAATGAGTGGGTGGAATCGGACTCTAACAAACCCAGGGCTGACAATTATTGAAGTTTGAGCTTTGGATTGAAACTGCTGGACACAGCTTTCACTCCACTGCTGCTGCTGTAAAAAGCTTGCAGTCCCTCTCTCTGCTGCTAGATTCATTCCGTTAGCGTTGCTTCTGAGATTGGAGGAGATAGCAAATGAGGGAAATCTATTTTGATGAACTTGCCTTCACCAACTATGTTTGTGAGAATGCTGCTGTGTTGGTACAATTGAAGAGTCATCATTAAATAATATAACAATTTGTTAAGAATTTCGACAGTTAAAGTTATATCAATTCTTCTTTTTTTGGTTTCTACTTTAACTAACTATGGTGGAAGAATAAATTGAGCTTTTGTTTAAAGCCAAGTGTTTGACCAATCAAGTCACATCTGGAATACAATGCCTTATACTTACCTTTAAATAAGATAAAAATTAGAGTCTCGGTTATTTCCTGATATGGTTTGAGAAATTGTGGTCTGGTCCAGAACACAGAAACATCATGGAGTACAAATGGGAAACTCTTCCCCTATGTTTAGTAAAAGTTTCCAAAATGGAGATAAACTGATGTGATTAATTTCAGAAAGGGAAAATGGCAGAGCAGCAATGTTAATTCAGTGAAATGTCCCATAGACATGTTAACTATTGTCCAAATAGTTGGGACTGATTAATCTTCAAGCAAGATTAGGGCAAGCTGTGGGACCTAGTATCTCTAATTTATTGGCTTGACATTAGTAAGGATGGATATAGAGCTGGACGTGTTCACACTATTTCAAGTCTGATCCTAATTAGGTTTTGATAAACAGTTTCTCAATCGATAATTCACAATCTTTCCACACCTAAAATGTTAGTGAGTTCTGCTCTTTGTTTTGTGATATATATCCTTCATGGGAGCAAGATGTTTCAATGAGAAATGTGCGCCAACCAGTTTTAAGGCAATGTATCAAAATGAAAATACTAATAATAAGTCGAATAAAATTGTTTCAACAAATACCTAACTTCAGTACCTGTAATCTTATGACTATGATTAATAATTGAGTTGGAGAGCATTACATAGGATTAACAGTCCAGAATTCTGAAAGTTTTAAATATTAATCTATCAACCAAGCCTCTTCTGTTGCCACATTTTTAAACGCTGAATGAGCATTCCATATTAATGGCGCCAGTATGGTCTCTCTCATTCATGGAAGTAACATTTCCATGTTTTGCATCCGAAAATCCTTTGACATTTCATACCCAATTTTAGTACAGTATTCAAATTTCTCTCAGCAAAATTCAAGATATGTGTGTGTGTGTATGTTTATACTCTCACACACCTTTTGAATGTGGCAAACTAAATATAGAAAATCGTGAATGAATTATTTTACCTTCATCATAAATATTCGATTCAGCCTGCAATCTGTATTCTCTATGTCACTAATTCAGCTCACAATGTTCATTTCCAGAATTGTGAGCAGTTCTCTTTGTGATAATGGCAAACATTCTCTTCTCTACAAAGAAGTCAATATTCTGTCTCTCGTTGCTATTTTTATTGTACTAGAGCCTCTGACTTTCCAACATAATGACATGTTAACTCTGTCGTGCCCCAATCTCAGGATTGTTTGATTGCATTCACAGAAACATTGATCTGTTCCTCAACCAGATGCACCTACTTTTAAAGTTACATTTTAATGACTGGAAAAATATTCAGCTCTTAAAATGAACTCATTCACAATAATGAGCCCTCAAAAAAGAGTCAGAGATTTCATTGTTTTCATCCGGACTGTAAATGAAGATGGTTCAGTCTGTTAGAGTGCCATCACCTCGGCCGTTGTACATCTCCATCGGAATTCTTCAGGGTCATGTCCTAGGCCCTAAAATCTGCAGCTGCCTCGCCAGTGCCCTTCCCCGCATTGTCATTTCCAAAGTGGAGATGTTTGCTCATAATTGTACAATGTTCAGCATCATTTACTTTCCATATACAGTGTTGTGAAGGTTGGACTGGGATGGACAAACTGAAGTCCCACAATACAAGATTATTGTTCAACAGGTTTATTTGCAATCCCAAGAATTTCGAGAGTTGCTCCTTTTTGAGGTGAAGTGGAGGAAAGCTACTCTGCTTCACGTGATGAAGGAGTAGTGCTCTGAAAACTTGTGAAAGCCTGTTGTACTATAACCCGATGTTGTTTGACATTTGAATTTGTTCATATACAGTGAGATAAGATCTGATAATAGACAGTAACATTCGCATCCCACAAGTGGTAGGCAATGATTGTCTCCAAACAGTGAGAATCTACTAATCTCCCATTGGATTACTGTCTCTGAATGCATGATGACCAATACAAGAGCTGCAGTAACAGAAGTATGTTAGACACTCTAATTACAATGGCAATAAGCTGCCTACCTGTCTCTCCAATCCATGTCTGCCACCCAGAATGCATAGCTCAGTGGTGGAATGGAATGCGGTCCATGTATCTGGATGACAGCAGCTCAATTGTAACAATGGGTGCAACATTCACAAAGTACCACACTGTGTAGGACAAACAGTAGATTCATTGGCATGTTAATCAACACATTCAGTAGTCACTGTCTTCAGCAATGACACCATGACCAACAATGAATACCACCTACAAAATTCAAAATATTTAGAGTTTAAATCTCAACTCACAAATGTATGATCTCCAGTACCCAGTCAAACAAGTGTAGCATAGAACCGCCATCGCATGCCAGTTAGCTTTCATTCTGAATTCAGAATATATCGTTGTTCCATCACCTTTGCTGGGCAAAAATTCTGCAACTCCCTCCAAGAACACTGTGGGATGTCCTGCACCCAGGATGTAATGCAGACGTTCAAAAAGGCAGATCTGCAGCACCCACAGAAAGGCAAATAGAGCTGGATAATGAACATTTGGCCAGATTATAGGCCATGACGTGATCACATTTTATAAATAATCACTATTTCCATATCTGCACAAGGGTATCTCTGAACCAGTTTAACGGATGACTTTAGACTCTCAAGTCTATATTTTTATCAATTCAATTTACACCATTTGTCATTGGGACATTAGATCTCTGAATTTATAGTCTCTTGATCAGACCAGTCAATCATGGTTTCCCCTAATTTTCAGCATTGGCCTTAATCCATGGAAGGAGATCCTTATACCAAGCAATGATACAATGGGGTTTCTTGGAAAAAGCTATGGTCCAATTTTGGTGAGTTCCATTGAAAATGCTGGTTAAAACTTGTGGTTCTTAGCCCTGTTATGTGCTCTAAATCTGGGAGGTGGATCTCCATTCACAAGGTGACGCCTAGCAGAGGAGCTTTGGTGTGTGAGACTGGACATCAGGCAGAAAGTTTTGCTTAATCTCAGACATAGAGTGTGATTTCTAAACTGGGAAGTTGCAATGACCAATACTACATAAAATCATATTTTATTTGAATGAGGGCTATGGTGTACAGTCTTCAGGGTGGGGGGGGGGGGGGGGGTGGCGAGGGAAGGCCATAGCAAATATTGAAGCACTTCTGATTGTGCTGGGTATCCAATCTGGGCTATGGTGGTGGTATTCACTGATGAATACTTGTAGTTCAGATTGTCAGGATATTCTGAAGGAAGAACTCAATGTCTTGTCATTTGTTTCTTCTTATTGCAGAGGCCATGCATTTCTGGACACTGCAGTGTGTTTCAATGGCCCATGCTTTTAGTTCCTACAGTTGCAGATGTACAATTCTGGAGGCAATCTGAGCTGTGGAGATTCCAAATCTGAATGCAGAAATTTCGCAGTCAATATCTGCATGAGGTGTCACCCCTTCTTTATTTTACAGATCCAAGTGTTTTTGTGTGGATGGTGGTGTAAAGGGAATCTCCAGCCATTCTGAGTCACCTCATAGTCGATGAAATCAACCACTGCTGATTCCAATAAAACCTCCAGTACATGACCGTGTTTCTGGGATTGAGCCGCTGCTCATGGTAAAGAATCATAGAATTGTAGGAGGCCACTTTACCCACCTTGTCTGTACTGGCTACCTAATGAGCTCCCCTGCACGTCCCATTATCCATCTGTATCTCTGTAGCAATCCAATTTCATCACTTTCACAAATATATTCTGCACCTTTTTGAAAGCTCCAATGGAATCCACTTCCGTCACTCTCCCAGGCAGGTCATTCCAATTCCTATCAACTCTTTGGGTAAAGAACTTTCTCCTAATCTTACTACCATTTCTCTTGCTGATAATCCTGAAGATGTAATCCCTAGTTACTTACACAGCAATGATTGAAATATCATTGTCAAAATTGTTCAGAATTATGAACTCCTCTGTAAAGTCATCTCTTAATCTTTAACACAAAGAATAAACCTAATCTCTCTCAATTTTCCTTTTATCTGAAATCCGTCATTCAGAGGTTTATTGTTGTAAATGTTCTTCCCTATCTATTTTGTAAGTGCATTTGATTCATTTTCAGAAGCTTTGATGTTGTGGTTATAATTCTTTATCTTGATGTGGCATGGAACAACAATTATCATTGTGTGAAAACCATTCCTTACAGTCTGTACTCAACCTAAGGATATTTGATCAGTAACTTCAAGTCTCTATTGTTTCCTTTATCTCCCTAACAGTTAGTCTAGTGGTGATTATATTCCTGTGTCGGGACAAGTGTGGTCTTTCTAAATGCAGCACTTGCTATCTGGTAGCCATGGCAGCGTCTGACCTACTGTTCATTTTCTTTGAAATCATAATTAGTTGGTTTCGCTACTATTATTATCCACAATGTTTCCTGGACATTGTTCCTGTTTGCCGTGTTACCTATGTCCTGAACTTCATAGCAACTGATTGTTCTGTCTGGTTCACTGTCGCTTTTTCTTTTGATCGATTTGTCGCCATTTGTTTTCATCAGATGAAAACTACGTATTGCACAGAGAAAACTGCAATGAGAGTTCTAGCAACAATGTGCATTTTTTTTTCTTTGAAGAACATTCCCAACTATTTTCGATATGAACCTCTAACAATCATCAACAATGTTCCATGGTATTGTTATTCCAGCTATAGTTATTATAACGACCCTCGGTGGGCAAGTTTTAAATACTTTGAATATTTTTTAACACCATTGTTCCCATTCACTTTTATTCTTTTTATTAACATGCTGACTGTCAGACATATCCTTGAGGCCATTAAGATGCGTAAAGAACTGAGGGGTCAAAGGAAAACAGAGAATGATCCAGAGGTAGACAACAGACACAATTCTGTGTTTTTACTCTTTGCTATATCCGCCAGTTTTATCCTTCTCTGGTCGGTGTATGTTACATATGCATTTAATGCTGGCTTTTCCTTGAATTGGGATGATTTTTATCTCTTTGAACAATTTTCATATATGCTGCGGAGCTTAAGCTGCTGCACAAATGCATGTATTTATGTGATGATGCAGAAAAAATTCAGAGAGCAATTAAAGTATGTCATGAATTATCCAGTGATAAAAATAATTCAATTGATGAATGAATCCAAGTAACTGAGAGCCGATAATGGAACAAGGAGTCAATGTGAGGAAGGGACCGAAAAGAGGAAAAGGATAAGCAACATGATAACACTCCTTTTCGAATGGGCAAGGAATAACCCTAAGATCCAACAAGAAAAAGACTGAGTGCAAAATAAAGTGCTGTTAGCAATGAGCAACAGTTCGAAGAAAGTTGAACAAAAAAAACATAACCGAAAGAGAAATTAGATGAGCCTGAGAAAAGAAATTCGTTCCAAATAATTTCTTCTCAGACAGTGAACCAATACCAAACAAAAATCTGAAGGAAAGTCTCATCATTCACTGCATGCCAATGTGGGAACAGCAATGATAGGCTCCTGTGAACTCCTGCTCATGGATTCTCCGATACACTTATCTGGACACAATTTAACATTGAGAAGTTTCCTATTTTAAAGATTAAATAACATACTGTGAAAGAAATCTGTGTACTTTGGTTATAAGCATTTTTTCAGCAAGACTGTGTTTCCATTCAGTTCTCCCGGCCTGATGCTGATATCACTTCCTTTTGTCATTCATTTCTTTCCACGAATCGGCTCCAATCAGAAAGCGTAGTGACAGATGAGATCCCATGCTCGGGAATGGGGTCGGATATCGTGGACGAGCTTCTATGGAAATGTTTTGTAGCTCTCAGTGAGCTCGATGGAGTCAATGAGAACTTCTCTGATTTCTGTTTGCATGTGGCTTCCGAATTGAGCCTGAGATCAATTCAAACACATGTCCGCATCGTCACGAAGAGTCATTGTTTCCATCTGTGAAATGGCTCCTACATCCATCCCTGCCTCAGCTCTTATTTGGTAAATCAGTCATTCATTCCATTGTGACCTCGGGACCCTCATATCCAGCACCATTTCGCTCTGAAAGCAGATTATTAACTCCACACATTTGCTTTATCCAGATTTCTTCCTCTATTCGGATTTGCTTTCACAACAAATCCTATTTCCTCATCATCCAGTTAACGTAATAACCGACACAGGCATACTGTCCTCCAAATTATCGATTGTTGAATTCTCATCTGTCTTGCTTGGATTGGTGTGACTCGTGTTATAAACTCGATCTGAAAGTGTTAGATATTCAGCTGTGATATAAATGTTACCAGCTGGTGAAATGTTAGACGAAATTACCGATTTCATCGAATTAAGTCAAATGAAATGGAAGGTAAGCATTCCAGAAACAAAAGTACATTTGACAATTGGGAACAATCCTGTTACTGAACTATCTCAACGTCTGGACTTCATCTCTACTCCTTACGATTAAAGAGCTCCTTTTTAAAATGCTCCTTAAAATCTTCCTTATGCACAAGTTATTGTCATCTGACCTAGTATCACCTGCTATGGATCAACATTTATCATGGCAAACTAAATAGAGTTAAAGTATGTTTATGTAGTGATAGAGTTGTACAGAATGGAAATAGCCCCTTCAGTGTCACTCATCTATGCCAAACAGATATCTAACATTAATCTAGTCCCATATGCCAGCATTTGGCACTTATCCCTCTAAAATTGTCCTGTTTATGCCCCTTTCTGAAAGCTTTTTAAATATTGTAATTGCACCAACTCCACCACTTGCTCTGACATTTAATTCCAAACTTGCACCATTCTGTGTGTGAAAAAGTTGCCCCTTTGTTCCCTTTTAAATATTTTCCCCTTCACTTTAAACTTATGTCCTCTAGTTTAAGACTCTCCTACTCTGGGTGAAAATGTTCACTATTCACCCTGTCCATGTCCCTCATGATCTTATAAACCTCCATACAGTCACAATTCAGCTTCCAACACTCCAGGCAAAATCAGCTCAGCCTATTCAGCCTATTCAGCCTCTCCCTATAGCTCAAACTGTCCAACTGTGGCAAATTCTTCATCCAAATTTTCTGAACACTTCATTTCTATAGCAGGGAGACCAGAGTTAGAGTCATGGAGACATAGATGTACAGCATGGAAACAGACCGTTTGTCCAACCTCTCCACGCCGTCCAGATATCCCGACCCAATCTAGTCCCACCTGCCAGCACCCGGCCCATATCTTTCCAAACCCTTCCTATTCATATACCCATCCAAATGCCTCTTAAATGTTGCAATTGTACCAGCCTCCACCACATCCTCTGGCTGCTCATTCCATACACGTACCACCCTCTGTGTGAAAAAGTTGCCCCCAGGTCTCTTTTATATCTTTCCCTCTCACCAATGGATCAACATTAACTCTATTGAATTTGGCATGATAAAGGTCCTTTTAAGTATGTTTATGAGGTGGTAGAGTTGTATAGAATGGAAATAGCCCTTTCAGTATGACTCATGCATGTCAATCAGATATCTTCTATTAATATAGTCCCATATGCCAGCATTTGGCACTTATCTCTCTGAAATTGTCCTGTTTATGTACCTTTCTGGATGCTTTATAAATATTGTAATTGCACCTACTCCATCACTTGCTCTGGCATTTCATTCCAAACTTCATCACCCTCAGAGTGCAAAAGTTGCCCCTTTGTTCTCTTTTAAATATTTTCTCCCTCACCTTAAACTTATGTCCTCTAGTTTTAGAATCCCCTGCGCTGGACGAAGTCCTACACGATTTACCCAATCCATGTCCCTCATGATCTTATAAACTTTCATACGGTCACAACTCAGACACTCCAGCGAAAATTAGCCCAGACCATTCAGCTTCTCCCTTTAGCTCAAACTATCCAAAAGTGGAAATTCCTTATCAATATTTTCTGAACACTTTCAAGTTACACATCTTTTCCATAGCAGGGAGACCAGAATTGAATACATTTGTCATTAACTATCAAGCAGCTTATCAATAACCTGCTCAGTGACATTCTGTTTGGGTGCTGCTGGAGCCATTGAGCTCCTGAACTCATTACAGCCTTGGTTCAAACATGGACAAAATAACTCAACTCCAGAGGAACATCAAGGCTGCTTTCGACCGAGTGTAACATCAAGGATCCCGAGCAAAACTGGAATCAATGGGTATCAGGGGGCAATCTCCCCGGTAGTCAGAGTCATACCTGAGCTGACTCTGCCAGAGACCTGTGCCCCATGGCTTACATGTGCTAATTCATTCCCCCTCAACAGTATCCAAAACGGTTCCTTCAATAACCACAGGGGATCACTTCACTGTCTACCTGTTCCCTTTCCATCCCCTGACTGTAACCCATCTACCTTTTTCCTGTATTTGAGATGTGACTACCTCCCCTGTAACTCCTCTCAATAACCCCCTCAGCCTCCCAAATGATCTGAATTTCATCTAGCTCAAGCTTCGGTTCCTTAACGGGGCGGCACGGTGGCACAGTGGTTTACTCCCACAGTCCAATGATGTGCAGGTCAGGTGAATTGGCCGTAGTGTTCGGTGAAGGGGTAAATGTAGTGGTATGGATGGGTTGTGAGTTGGTGTGGACTTGTTGGGCCGAAGGACCTGTTTCTACAGTTAGTACTTCACACGTAGTAAAATGATTCCAAATATTAATCGGTAAAAGCCATGTTATCATGCAAATATCATGGCCAGGTTCTGTGGGTGGCACGGTGGCACAGTGGTTAGCACTGCTGCCTCACAGCGCCAGAGACCCGGGTTCAATTCCTGCCTCAGGTGACTGACTGTGGAGTTTGCACATCCTCCCTATGTCTGCGTGGGTTTCCTCCGGGTGCTCCGGTTTCCTCCCACAGTCCAAAAATGTGCAGGTTAGGTGAATTGGCTGTGCTAAATTGCCCGTAGTGTTAGGTGTAGGGGAATGGGTCTGGGTGGGTGCGCTTTGGTGGGTCGGTGTGGACTTATTGGGCTGAAGGGCCTGTTTCCACACTGTATGTCATCTAATCTAACGCGGTATGCGAAAAGCTGGAGTTGGGTGCACTTCCTGTAGATGCAGTCAGCAGGGATACTCATGGTGATCCTTATCTCTCTCATTCTGGAGGGGGAGCATTCAGCTGCCCTGAACTCCATTCCCATCATTCTAAATTCCCAAAGAGACTATTGAAAAATAAAACTAATAACCTTACCAAATCGGTGCACAATACTTTTTCTGTTTTGAGGAGGAGGAGATGGGAGACAAGTACTGGAGTTGGGAGGTCATGTTGCAGCTGTACAGGACATTAGTTGGAATATTGCATGCAATTCTGGTCTCCTTCCTATTGGAAAGATGTTGTGAAACTTGAAAGAGTTCAGAAAAGATTTACAAGGATGGTGCCAGGGTTGGAGGATTTGAGCTATAGAGAGGGGCTGAACAGGCTGGAGATGTTTTCGCTGGAGCGTCGGAGGCTAAGGGGTGACCTTATAGAGGTTTACAAAATTATGAGGGGCATGGATAGAATAAATAGGCAAAGTCTTTTCCCGGGGTTGGGGAGTCCAGAACTAGAGGGCATAGTTTTAGGGTGAGAGGGGAAAAGATATAAGAGAGCCCTAAGGGACAACGTTTTTGCGCAGGTGATGGTGCGTGTATGGAATGAGCTGCCAGAGGAAGTGGTGAAGGCTGGTACAATTGCAACATTTAAGAGGCATTTGGATGGGTATATGAATAGGAAGGGTTTGGAGGGACATGGGCCGGGTGCTGATAGGTGGGACGAGATTGGATTGGGATATCTGGTCTGCATGGATGAGTTGGACCGAAGGGTCTGTTTCCATGCTGTCCATCTCTGACTATGACTCTGTTTCTAGTTAAGCAACCACCCAAATGTATAATCTCACTTATTGAGCCATCCCATTTTCCTCCTGTTCAGCATGAACTCTACCTGTTCATGAGGTAAGTTTTTACAGAATTTATTTAATGCCCAGCAGCCCCTGGTCTTTGCTGTCACTGCACCTGCTGCAAAAATGGTGACTGCAGATTGACAAGGTAAGCTTTTTATATGATGTGGAATGTCTGTATCTGAGGAATCGTAAATAGTGTTGAACATTGCACAATCATTGGTGAACATACCTATTCCTCACCTTATGATGGAGGGAAGGTCATTGATGAAGCAGCTGAAGGTGTTTGGGTCTAGGAATTTCTGCAGGGATAGCCTGGAGCTGAGTTGACTGACCTCCAACTAACATTACGATTTTCCCATGTGTCACGTATGACTCTGAGGAGAAAGTGAGGTCTGCAGATGCTGGAGATCAGAGCTGAAAATGTGTTGCTGGAAAAGTGCAGCAGGTCAGGCAGCATCCAGCGAACAGGAGAATCGACGTTTCGGGCTTATGCCCGAAACGTCAATTCTCCTAAACAGAGTCATAGTCAGAGATGGACAGCATGGAAACAAACCCTTCGGTCCAACTCATCCATGCAGACCAGATATCCCAATCCAATCTCGTCCCACCTATCAGCACCCGGCCCATGTCCCTCCAAACCCTTCCTATTCATATACCCATCCAAATGCCTCTTAAATGTTGCAATTGTACCAGCCTTCACCACATCCTCTGGCAGCTCATTCCATACACGTACCATCACCTGCGCAAAAACGTTGTCCCTTAGGGCTCTCTTATATCTTTTCCCCTCTCACCCTAAAACTATGCCCTCTAGTTCTGGACTCCCCAACCCCGGGAAAAGACTTTGCCTATTTATTCTATCCATGCCCCTCATAATTTTGTAAACCTCTATAAGGTCACCCCTTAGCCTCCGACGCTCCAGCGAAAACATCTCCAGCCTGTTCAGCCCCTCTCTATAGCTCAAATCCTCCAACCCTGGCACCATCCTTGTAAATCTTTTCTGAACTCTTTCAAGTTTCACAACATCTTTCCAATAGGAAGGAGACCAGAATTGCATGCAATATTCCAACTAATGTCCTGTACAGCTGCAACATGACCTCCCAACTCCAGTACTTGTCTCCCATCTCCTCCTCCTCAAAACAGAAAAAGTATTGTGCACCGATTTGGTAAGGTTATTAGTTTTATTTTTCAATAGTCTCTTTGGGAATTTAGAATGATGGGAATGGAGTTCAGGGCAGCTGAATGCTCCCCCTCCAGAATGAGAGAGATAAGGATCACCATGAGTATCCCTGCTGACTGCATCTACAGGAAGTGCACCCAACTCCAGCTTTTCGCATACCGCGTTAGATTAGATGACATACAGTGTGGAAACAGGCCCTTCAGCCCAATAAGTCCACACCGACCCACCAAAGCGCACCCACCCAGACCCATTCCCCTACACCTAACACTACGGGCAATTTAGCACAGCCAATTCACCTAACCTGCACATTTTTGGACTGTGGGAGGAAACCGGAGCACCCGGAGGAAACCCACGCAGACATAGGGAGGATGTGCAAACTCCACAGTCAGTCACCTGAGGCAGGAATTGAACCCGGGTCTCTGGCGCTGTGAGGCAGCAGTGCTAACCACTGTGCCACCGTGCCACCCACAGAACCTGGCCATGATATTTGCATGATAACATGGCTTTTACCGATTAATATTTGGAATCATTTTACTACGTGTGAAGTACTAACTGTAGAAACAGGTCCTTCGGCCCAACAAGTCCACACCAACTCACAACCCATCCATACCACTACATTTACCCCTTCACCGAACACTACGGCCAATTCACCTGACCTGCACATCATTGGACTGTGGGAGTAAACCACTGTGCCACCGTGCCACCCCGTTAAGGAACCGAAGCTTGAGCTAGATGAAATTCAGATCATTTGGGAGGCTGAGGGGGTTATTGAGAGGAGTTACAGGGGAGGTAGTCACATCTCAAATACAGGAAAAAGGTAGATGGGTTACAGTCAGGGGATGGAAAGGGAACAGGTAGACAGTGAAGTGATCCCCTGTGGTTATTGAAGGAACCGTTTTGGATACTGTTGAGGGGGAATGAATTAGCACATGTAAGCCATGGGGCACAGGTCTCTGGCACAGAGTCTGTCCCTGTTGCTCAGAAATGAAGGGGGAAGAGGAGCAGAACATCAATCATTGGGGACTCGATCGTTAGGGGGAATAGTTAGGATGTTCTGTGGGAACGAGAGAGACTCATGTTTGATGTGTTGCCTCCCAGGTGCCAGAGTTCGTGATGTACAGTATCATGGTTTTGGGATCCTAAACAGGGGTGTGGATGTGGAGCAGCTCCAAGTCATGGCACATGTAGGCATCAACAATATTAGTGAGAAACAGAATGGGGATGTAAAGGAGAAATTCAAGAAGCTAGTGTGGAAGCTGAGAGCTAAAACAAACAGTTGTTATCTCTGGTTTGTTACTCGTGCTGAAAATGTGTTGCTGGAAAAGCGCAGCAGGTCAGGCAGCATCCAAGGAGCAGGAGAATTGACATTTCGGGCATGAGCCTCATTCAGGAATGAGGAAAGTGTGCCAAGCAGGCTAAGATAAAAGGTAGGGAGGAGGGACTTGGGGGAGAGGCGTTGGAAATGCAATAGGTGGAAGGAGGTTAAGGTGAGGGTGATAAGGTGAGGGTGGTAGGCCGGAGTGGGGATGGGGGCAGAGAGGTCAGGAAGAAGATTGCAAGTTAGGAAGGTGGTGCTGAGTTCGAGGTTTGGGACGGAGACAAGGTGGGGGAGGGGAAATGAGGAAACTGGAGAAATCTGAGTTCATCCCTTGTGGTTCGAGGGTTTCTAGGTGGAAGATGAGGCGCTCTTCCTCCAGCCGTTGTGTTGCTATGGTCTGGCGATGGAGGAGTCCAAGAACCTGCATGTCCTTGGTGGAGTGGGAAGGGGAGTTGAAGTGTTGAGCCACAGGGTGGTTGGGTTAGTTGGTCCGGGTGTCCCAGAGGTGTTCTCTTAAACGTTCCGCAAGTAGGCGGCCTGTCTCCCCAATATAGAGGAGGCCACATTGGGTGCAGCGGATGCAGTAAATGATGTGTGTGGAGATGCAGGTGAATTTGTGGCGGATATGGAAGGATCCCTTGGGGCCTTGGAGGGAAGTAAGGGGGGAGGTGTGGGCGCAGGTTTTGCATTTCTTGCAGTTGCAGGGGAAGGTCCCAGGAGTGGAGGTTGGGTTGGTGGGGGGTGTGGATCTGATGAGGGAGTCACGGAGGGAGTGGTCTTTTCGGAACGCTGATAGGGGAGGGGAGGGAAATATATCCCTGGTGGTGGGGTCCGTTTTGAGATGGCAGAAATGACGACGGATGATATGATGTATATGGAGGTTGGTGGGGTGGTAGGTGAGGACCAGTGGGGTTCTGTCCTGGTGGCGATTGGAGGGGCTGGGCTCAAGGGCGGAGAAGATGCAGTGGAGAGCATCGTCGATCACATCTGGGGGGAAATTGCGGTCTTTGAAGAAGGAGGCCATCTGGGTTGTTCGGTATTTGAACTGGTCCTCCTGGGAGCAGATGCAGCGGAGACGAAGGAATTGTGAATATGGGATGGTCTGAATGTAGTCCAGAGTCCGTGCAGGGTCAGTCGGTTCCATAGGCAGGTGCTGAGGAAGGAGATGTGGCTGTTTGAGAACGTGGCTGAAGAGCTTCTGGGCAGAGGAGATGACCTGGGGGTCTGAACGTAGTCCGGAGTCCGTGCGGGGTCAGTAAACCTTTGTTACTCATGCCACATGTTTGCAAGGCGAGGAATAGGGAGAGAGAGAGAGGAGTTGAACACATGGTGACAGGGATGGTGCAGGAGGGAGGGATTCAAATACCTGAATAATTGGGGCTCATTCTGGGGTAGGTGGGACCTCTACAAACAGAATGGTCTACACCTGAACCAGGACAGTAACAATATCCGAGGGTTTTTTTGTTCATGCTCTTTGGCAGGATTTAAACTAATTCATCAGGGGAATGGGAACTAGAATTGTAGCTCCAGTGTCCAGGCGGTTGAGAGTAGTGAGGTCATAAGGTTTCAGGAGTGTAGGAAGGTGCTTTGAAGTGTGTCTACTTCAACACCAGGATCATCCAGAAAGAGGTGGGTGAACTTGCAGCATGGATTGGTACCTGGGACTTTGATTTTGTGGCTAATTTGGAGACATGGATGGAGTAGGGACAGAGATGGTTGTTGCAGATTTTGGGGTTTAGATATTTCAGTAAGAACAGGGAAGGTTATAAACGAGAGGGAGGCATGGCATTTTTAGTCAAGGGCAGTATTACAGTGGCAGAAAGGACGTTTGATGAGGACTCATCTACTAAGGTAGTATGGACTGAGGTTAGTTACAGGGAAGAAGAGGTCACCCTGTTGGGTGTTTTCTGTATGCCTCCAAATATTTACAGAGATATAGAGGAAAGGATTGCAAAGATGATTCTGGATAGGAGTGAAAGTCACAGGGTATTTGTTAAGGGGTCTTTAACATTCCGAATATTGCTTCAAAATGCTGTAGTTTGAGAAACTTCGATGGATCAGTTTTGTGCAATGTGTGCAGGAGGGTTTCCTGACACAGTATGTAAACAGGCCAACAAAGAGGCGATGCCACATTGGATTTGGTACTGGGTAATGAACCAAGCCAGGTGTTAATTTTGGAGGGAGGTGAGCACTTTGGTGATAGTGTCCGCAATTTGGTTATGTTTACTTTAGCGATAGATAGGGACAGGTATACACCACAGGGACAAAGGTTTTTATGATGCGATTAGGCAACAGTTTGAATCCATAGGATGGGAAAGGAAATTGAGGGGATGAGCACAATTGAAAGTCGAGCTTGTTCAAGGGAGAGCTACTGCGTGTCCTTGATAAGTATGTACCTGTCAGATAGGGAGGAGGTTGTCAAGCGAGGCAACTGTGGTTTACTAAAGAAGTTGAATCTTTTTTCAAGGGAAGGAGGAGGCTTATGAAAAGAAGAGACGTGAAAGCTCAGTTAGGGTGATTGAGAGGTAAAAGTTAGCCAGGAAGAACCTAAAGTGAGAGCTCAGAAGAGCTAGGTGGGGACATGAGAAGTCTTTGGGAGGTAGGATCAAGGAAACCCCTAAAGCTTTTGAGAGGTATGTCAGGAATAAAAGAATGACCAGAGTAAGACTAAGGCCTGTCAAGGACAACACTGGGAAGTTGAGTGTGGGATCCGAAGAGACAGGAGAGGCACTAAATTAATAATTTTCATCAGTATTCACAAAGGAAAAAGACAATGTTGTCAAGGAGAATACTGAGATACAGGCTCTTAGACTAGATTGGATTGAAGTTCAGAAGGTGGTGTTAGGAATTCTAGAAATTGTGAAAATAGGTAAGTCCCCTGGGCCAGATGAGTTTCTCTGGGAAGCTATGCAGAAGTTTCAGAGCCTTTGGCTTTGATCTTTTTGTCACCATTCTCTACAGGAATAGTTCCAGAAGAATGGATGATAGCAAATGTTGTTCCCTTGTTCAATAAGGGGAGTAGAGTCAACCCTGAAAGTTATAGACCAATGAGCCTTACTTTGGTTGTGGGTAAGGATTCCTGAAGAAGGGCTAATGCCCGAAACGTCGATTCTCCTGTTCCCTAGATGCTGCCTGACCTGCTGCGCTTCTCCAGCAACACATTTCCATCTCTGATCTCCAGCATCTGCAGACCTCATTTTCTCTTCTCTGTGGGTAAGGATTATAAGAGATAACATATATAATCATCTAGAAAGGAATAATTTGATTGAAGATCACCAACACAGTTTTGTGAAGGGTAGATTGTGCCTCATGTAAACTAACCTAGCTTTCCAGATGACTGATGTCAAACACTTTGTCTATATTGGCATTCAGCAATGTAAACTTCTATTCCTTTATAAATCTTCTTTTTGACTTCTTCAAAAGACTCAGTTAAGTTATTGAGACATGACTTCCTATGCACTAAACCATATTGACTATCCCTAATCAATCCTTGTCTTTCCAAATATGTATAAATCCTGTCTGGCAGAATCCCCTCTGACAACCTATCTACCACAGATGTCAGGCTCACTGGTCAATAGTCCCCTACATTTTCGTTATCATCTTCCTTAAATAATTGCACAACATTAGCCACTCTCTAATCTTCCGGTACCTGACCCGTGGTTATTGATGATATAAATATCTCAGTAAGAGACCCAGCAATTCCCTAACTTCCTACAAAGTTCTGCGATATACCTAATCAGGCCCTGCGGATTTATCCATCCTTACACATTTTAAGATGCCCAGCACCTCCTCTCTGGAATATGGAAACTTTTTTCAAGATATTACTACACATTTCTCCAAGCTCTCTAGCTTTTATATCCTTCTCCACAGTTTGAGAATGATGTTGTGTTAAAGTGTGCAGTGATGGTGGTATCCTAGTGAGTGTAGCTGCCTTCTAAGCAGGTGGCCTGGGTTGGATTCCTGACAATTGCCTATTGAGATTTTTACATTGACCAAACGGAAAACTTAAAGCGAAAATGAATTTGATCAGTTTGAAAATACATGTCACTTTCATTCCATATGTCTATCCAATGACTAATTAAATGCCCTTAAATCTGGTGAGTCTAATACTGTTGCAGGCTGGGTGTTGCATGCCTCTACTACTCTGAGTAAAGAAACTACCTCTAACATCTGTCCTATATCTAGCAGCCCTCAATTGAAAGCTATGTCCCCTCGTGCTAGCCATCAACATCAAAGGAAAAAGGCTGTCACAGTCCACCTGATCTAACCCTCTGATTATCTTTTATGTCTCAATTAAGTCACCTCTCAACATTCTTCTCTCTAATGAAAACAGCCTCAAGTCGTTCAGCCTTTCAAGGAACAAAGAAAATTTACAGCCCAGGAACAGCTCCTTCAGCCCTCCAAGCCTGAGAAGATCCAAATGTAGTGTCTAAACCTGTCGGTCAATTCCTAAGTATCTATATCCCTCTGCTCCCCACCTACTCATGCATCTGTCCAGTCGCATCTTAACTGAATCTACCGTGCCTGCCTCTACTACCTCTGCTGGCACCACATTCCAAACACCCACCACCCTCTGTGTGAAGTTATCCCCTTAGACTTTCCATCTCTCACTTTGAAAGCATGACCTCTTGTTATTGAATTCTTCACCTTGGGAAAAAACTTCTCTATCCACCCTGTTTATACCCTTCATGATTTTGTAAACCTCAAATCAGGTTCCCCCCTCAATCTCCTTTTTTCTAGTGAAACTAAACCTAACCTACTGAACCTCTCTTCATAGCTAGCACCTTCCATACCAGGCAACATCCTTGTAAACGTTCTCTGCACCCTCTCCAAAGCGTCCACATCCTTTGGTAATGTGGCGCCCAGAACTCTACACAGTATTCTAAATGCAGCCGAACCAATGTCTTGTACAAAGACCTTTCCTCAAGACCTTCCTTCCATACCAGGCAACATCCTAGTAAAGGTCTTCTGAACCCTTTCCAATGCTTACACATCCTTCTTACAATATGGTGACCAGAATTGTACACAATATTCTAAGTGTGGCCGCACCAGAGTTTTGTATAAATGCAGCATGACCTCATAGCTTTGAAACTCAATCCCTCTATCGATAACAGCTAGCATACTGTATGCCTTCTTAACAACCCTATCAATGTCGGTGGCAACTTTCAAGGATCTGTGTACATGGACAATTAGATCTCTCTGCTTATCTATACTACCAAGAATCTTACCATTCACCCAGAACTCCGCATTCCTGTTGCTCTTTCCAAAGTGAATCATCTCTCACTTTTCCATATTAAACTCCATTTGCCATCTCTCAACCCAGCTCTGCGGCTTATCTATGTCTCTCTGTAACCTGCAACATCTTTCATCACTATCTACAACACCACCGACGTTAGAGTCATTCACAAATTTGCTAATCCATCCTTCTACACCCTCATCCAAGTCATTTATAAAAAAGACAAACAGCAGTGGCCCTAAAACAGATCCTTGCTAATTTGGCTGTGAAATATATACCTGAGTTTTAGTTGCTGTTTTGACAACAATTCAAACTTAACAATCAGTTTCAATTATGCCCCAGAATGCAAAAACCCAATCGACTTTGTTCCAATGTTGGCAAAACAATAAATTCAATGAGGCAATCTGATATTTGGCATACAAAAATGCGGATATTTTGAAAATTGCAGAAAGAACAACTGCCATCGAGAGAGACCCAAGAAATTTGGTAACATTCACTATCAAAGATGTATGTTTCATATGAAACATACTCGCAGTAAAAAGAAAGACGACGACTATTGGAGATCATCAGCTGAAAGAAGACAGGCACCGAAGATGACAGCCGCTGTATGATTTTGAAATTAAGTTGATGTAATTTTAATATGTGTCTTATTAGAACAGCACATTGTTGTAGAGTTGGAGGCAGATAATAAGCAGTTAAGGGGTGTGTGTGTGTGTGTGCTTAGAGTTGGGTGCAGTTGTTGTTGAATGTTCACTTTTAGAGTTAAAAAATAAATTGATCTTATTTTCTTGAAATAGTGGAATTTGGGAATTCTCTATCACTCATATCTTAACAGAGGTGAGCTTTTCTGGGTATTGGGTTTAATTAACAAAAGTGTTCACCACCATGTTGTAACAAGCATCATACAATGGAAACACACCCTTCAGTCCAATGAGTCTATGCCAACCATAACCTCAAACTAAACAATCCCACCTGCCTGCACTTGACCCATATCCCTCCAAATATTATTCATGTACTTGGTTAAATGTCTTCTAAATGTTCTAACTATACGTGCATCCACTACTTCCTCCAGAAGTTCAATCCACACACAAACCACTCGATCTGTAAAAACATTGGCCTTCATGCCTTTTTGAAATCTTTCTTCTTTCACCTTAAAAATATGCCCCCTATCCTTGAAATTCCCCCATTCTTGGGAAAGGACACCTGCCATTCTCCTTATCTGTACTCCTCATGATTTTTTATGAACTTTAGTAAGGTCACACAGAAACCTCCTATGCTCTAGGGAAAACGTTTTGGTCTATCTAGCCTCTCCTTATAACTCAGACCTTCCATTTCCAATGACATCCTAGTAAATTTCTTTTGAGCCCTCTCCAGCTTGATATTATTCTTCCTATAACTGGGCGACCGGAACTGGACACAATAACTGGACGCAGACCACACAGAAGAGCCCCACCAATGTCCTGCACAATCTCAACATGGCATCGCAACTCCTACACTCCAAGCAATGAAGGCAAGGGTGTGAACGCCTATTTAACCAACCTATCTCTATGCTGAAATGCAATAACTTTATGAAATCTAGAAGTAACTCTACAAATAAAACTGAATCTCAGGAGCAGCTGCAATATCTGCATTACTCTCAGTCCACCATTTTCAGTATTAAGGCACACTCCAATTAGATAAACTATTCCACAGAACATCCAAGTTTACTTACATTTATGGTGGCACCGTAGAATGGAGGCCATGAATGAGCAGTGAGGGTCCCCGCTGCCAACTCACTCCCCTCCCACCAACCAATTCTCCCAAAGGGAGCTGACTTTGCAGAGGTCACCGTGCAGCCCAATGGCTGGAGCAGCTGCCCACATACACAGCCCACACACCTCTAGCCTCTAGTAACTGACCGCCATCCAGTCCAATACACCATCAATCCACCATCTAACACTCCCTATCGCTCCATCCACACTCCTCCTCCCATGCCTTCCTCGCTAGCTCCTTTCCCCCTTCTTACTCTCACACCACTTCTTCACTCACAGTCATTATCTGAAATTGCCTGGTGTTGCTTTGCAGGAAAAAGTCCTAAATCGCTTGTGGGAGTAGGGTCCAGCTCGACAAGATCCTCACCATTAGGATGCCCATTCTGGCAGGGACATAGAATTCATGTGTTCATATCTGAGATGATTTTGTAATGGTTCCCACTTTTCAGATTATTTGGCTCTCTCCCTCTCTCTTTCACACACTCTCTTCCATGCTCTCTCTCTGAACAGTGCCAACATTACATGTCCACAAATAAAGATCAAGTCCTCACATCTCAATCCCTGAAAACTCTGGTTTATGTTCAGCCAAAGTATTCAAACACCACAGGAACTTATCTAAAAGAATAACACATAATCTCTCCAATTTTGATATAAGGAAGTATCCTTCAGATCACACCATAGCAGAAAGGACTTTCAATGGAAAATGTTGACACCTTGAGCCTCTCAACATGGAGTTTTCAACAAACAAGCATTGGACATGTGACTTTCTCAGAAAGCTTTAAATGTTCAACTTAAGATTTTTCAAGTGGCAGAAGCTCCTAGACTGGGGAATCATTTTTGTAATGAGCTCCAATCGATAGACAGAGCAGTCGGGAACATATTCTTTCAGAGGCATCTCCATCACTTGCATGATATATTCCAGTGAAGTCCAGAGAGTACATTATAGCAGTATACATGTTCAAGGTGACTATTACAGATTCTTTGGTTTTTATGTTCAAGTTTATGGGGAGGTGACAGAAAACAGTTCATGATCAGACTAGGATCCGTCTTTTTTTTAAATGGCAAAGAGGTTTTGAACAATTGTAGGCCTACTTGTGCCAATGGATCTGATATTGCTAATGTTCCTTACGTAAAAATGAGGTGACCAAATTTATAGGGCATTGGCTAAGAAACAAGCCTTCCAAGTGAACTGTGTAAAATATGAAGACAGTTTTTAAAGGAATAAAACTCTGAAATCATTGAATCGAACTACAAAAACATTTGTCGTCATCCAAACATGTCGTCAAACTTCAGGTCTCATGTTAACTCTATTCTCATCATCAGTTGAGTAATGTTACTCTTTTCTGTGCCTCATTATAGATACATGAATTATTTGTCATTTACTGTATCTTTAATATATAATCTGCATGTGTAAAATTATTGCCGCATGTTTTAATAACTGCAACCAGTACAATCTCCTTGTGCAATAAATCTCTCTGTTTGTAGTTCATTACAACCAGCTGAAAATAAGAAGCTCGCTGGTATATTTAGAATTACAATGTGACTGGTCTCGTTTACAAGGCATATTGAGTTCTGTTAATGCATTTTACATTTAAACTGTTTGATACGTATCCAGTGAAAATTTGATTTGTGGAGTCAGCTTTATTTTGCTGGAATAAACAGTCATTGTTGGAAAAGTGTTTATGTTATAAGATCTAATAACAGATTCTGACTAGTGTAAGTAACATTCCCAGATGCTGTGCTGTTTTTAATTCAAATGGCTGTGCTTGTTTGTAGTTTGCAAAGTCTGCTAGGCATTGAACAAAGAACATAGAGTATAGCACAGGAACAGGCACTTCCGCACATCATATCTATACTGACTATGATGATATTTAATGTTAATCCAAAGTAATCTATTCACTGCTTGTTCATGTGTCTGCTCAAATGTTGCAATCATATCTGCTTCCAGTACTTCCACGTTAGCATGTTTCAGGGACCTACTACCTCTACATAAAAAGCTAACCTCACATCTCCTTTAAACGTTCCCCCCTCACCTTGGTCTGATGTCTCCTAGTCTTTTACACTTCCATCCTTGGAAAAAGACTCCAAATATCCACCATTTCATCATTTCATTTACTTCTATCACATCACCCCTCAGCCACAAACATTGCAATGAAAACAACCCAAGTTTGACCACCAGTGCCTTTCAACTAATCGACTCCAGTCTCAGCGATACCCTGGTATATCTCTTTTGCACCCACTCCAACAACACCGCATCTTGCTTGTAGTTTGGTGACCATAATAACACACAGTACTAGAAATGTGTCCTAACTAAAGTTTTAAACAACTATACCATGACTTGCTAACTTTTATAGTGCAAATAGTGAAAGCAAGAATGCTGTATGCCTTTTTCCCCATCTTATTTACTTCTGTTGCCACTTCACAGAGAACTACAGACCTGCACCCCAAGATAGCCCTGTATGTCAATGTTCCTAATGGGTCCTGCAATTTATTGTATACTTTCATTTTGCATTTGACCTCCTAAAATGCATCACTTCATACTTGTCCAGATTAAAATCCATCTGCTGTGGCTCCACCCAACATTCCAGGTGAATTATATTCTGCTGTCTACTCTGACAACCCTCCTCACTATTCACTCGCAGAAAGTGAGGACTGCAGATGCTGGAAAGTCAGAATTGATAAAATATAGAGCTGGAAATAGCACAGCAGCATCAGAAGAGCAGGGTAGTCGATGTTTGGGGCAGAACTTTTCATCAGGACTCATGTTGAATGGTCCTGTCCGTAACGTCAACTCTCCTGCTCTTCTGATGCTGCTTGACATGCTGTGCTTTTCCCAGCTCCACATTTTATCAACTCCTCACTATCCATGATTCTTCAATTATTGTGGCATCTGCAAACTTATTAATCACACCGCCAAATCATATTTAGAGGGAGAGGGAGCAAACAATCAAGGTCCCAGCACTGGTCTTCACAGAAAGCCATGGGCCTTCACTCAGAAGAACACTCCTCCATAATTACCTTCCATCTTCTTGTGAGAAACAAAGCTCACTCACTTCAATAATTTCAGTCCAAGACAAGATCTGAATCAGTAGTGTCATTTATTTTACACTAGCAAGCGGGTGTGATGTCCACAAAGCAGGGACAAAAAACACCGAATTCAACAAATTCTCGATATTTATATAATTTGGTTCCTACATATTTTTTTCTTATTTCATTGTTTCTCCCCCTGTTTACATCCTTCACTTCCCTAAGACTGACTCCATTACTCCCATTTATCTCCGGCCTTGTCTGTGACAAAATGCTTATTTCTGGCCTCACAAGGCCGTTTGACCTCATCCCACTGCAGGTCATTGTTAGGTATATTCTTTCTTCATCATTATCTATTCTCTCCATCTGGGCCTCTCTGGAGGCCATTCTGATCTCTATGACCTCTTTAATTAGGGTTTGTTCCTATGTCTCTGTAAAAGTGGGAAACAGATGTTTGTACAGGCGTATCTGGCCTAACTTCATCCCCTCACAACATCTTATCTATTTGCCCATAATATCTACCATTGTTTTGCAATCACGTTTCACGCTGGCATACCACTTTAGCTAATACAAAAACAATTATATATTTCCTCCTCATAGTTTCCATTCTTGTTGACTCAGCTCTTGGCCAAAACAATTACACACTGAGGTGAGTTCATTTACTTTGTACCAGAAATTATAATTGCAGAATTACAGAACTGCAGAAGAAACATTAATTTACCTATATCTCACAATTTCCCCTTTTTCTTTTGTTGCCATTTGTTATCTTCTGCATTTTTTCTTTTAAACATCGCCCCCGAAATTCGCAAGCATCATTCCGGAGATTTCATCCATCTTGGTCTCACTCATCTCCTCATCATTTAGTCGATAAAGTTCCTCTGTCTGATTCCTTTTTAGGGGCATCTGTTTCATCAAGGCTGTTTCAATCAGTCTTTGGGTAAGCCCTCGTATACAGTGTATGATACAACAGCCAATGGCCACCAATACCCCAACTACTACTATCAGGGAAGTACTCTATTTTGATTTAGTCCCTACCCTCCCCCTCACTGTTTTGATCACACAGCACTGCCCTTTGATGTGAAGGGCAGTGTTTGTCACTGGCCACCCGGGTGTTTTCCTATCTTCCTGGTGGTGGAATTTGAATAAAGGTTCGTGCACCTTGTGTCTCTCACTGTGTCTCACACCTGCACACACACACTATGGGTGCTGGGGAAAAGAATAAGCACTACCGCACTTAGGTGGTAGTGTGGGGGTTAAAAGAAAAAAAAAATAAACAGGAGTGTCGTCCCTACCCTACCCTTCACAGAAAAAAAAGAAGAGAGAAAAAAAAAAACAGAAAAAAAAGAACAAAACAAAACTACCTGGGAAGTAAGGATAGAAACCACCACCCACTTCCATTTTCCAAACCATGATTCAAGCCATCCCGTGAGAGATGTGTCTACTCCTGAATTCTCAGCCAGTTCCTCTGCTAAGGTAGTCAATCCCCTCAAGGCCCGAGTAATTGAACCATCAGGTGCAGTGTTATTAGGAATAAAGGTACAACAGCTTCCTCCTAACATCACACACACACACACACACCCTTTTTCTGTTAAAATCATATCAAGGGCTATTCTGTTTTCCCATGCCATCCTACTTGTCACATCAAGCTGTTCTGATATTCCTTTAACCGCATCTCTTGTATAATTTATAAATCGCTGTTGATTATAGAAAATGTAATCTACATTTTTATTAATTGTTACCCACCAAAAGAGAGCTGACTCAAAACCTGGTGCAATCTGGTTATGAGCCTTGAATTCATCAGGTACTCCCCTAGGGACTCCTACCGAATCAAGATAAATCCTGTCATCGAAATAAGTGTCTAACAGTAATCTCTTACCCGTTCCCTTTTTCCCTAATATCTTTTCCTTCTCAAATGCCAGGGTAAATGGAATTGCCAATTGTACAATTGCACATATCCCTCTCCAATCCAGAGGTAGCGTGGGTCACAATATTTTACCTCCACAGTACCACCACAGATCCGCTTGGGGAACCTTTAGTGCTGAGTAGTTCCCTCCCTTCTCCGTTTTGGTAACATTCTTAATCTCTGTACATAATTTCAGCTCCCCCAAATCTCTCGACCGACTTGTACCTCGCCTATGCACACACGACGTGTGGTTTCCAACTGCGGTGGAAAATGTGGGGGGGACATTTGCATCTTTCTTCTCCAAGGGAGGGAACATCAGAGATAGGGAGGTACAATTCCTATCATTCCATGCAGTCTCATCCTGGTACAGGGCTATCATACATTTCATGCCCTTCCTGTCTCGCTTCCACCCGAGCGGAAAGGGAACCACCTGGGCCACTGGCCTACCGGAGGCACATGCATAGCAATTGCTTTTGTTCAGACTTTTTGCAGTATACTTTACCCATTCAACCCAGGCATTTGCATCCCCGTACCCAGTCTCTATCTCGATGGTCTGTTTCAAATCCTTTACCTCTATAATTTTTACTACTTTAAGATCACTGGGAGGGGTGAAATGTTGTATCTTATTACCCAGTAATTCTACCCGTTTTCCCTGTCCGACGCTAATTCGAAAACAACAGCCCAAGAAATCCTTCCCATTTGCTTTCATCTCTATCCCAAATGTTTCATTTAATTGTATCTCATAGGTGCTCCCCGCCCCAGAATTGCTTCGTGCCATGTGGTTTTCCTTATTGTCAGGTCTATTGGGTTACACTTTTTATCGGGACAATCGCGAGCTGGCCGGAAGGGGGCCCATTGTACAGTGATGAGACCATTATACCAAGTACCATCCCCAAGGCCATCCCCATAGGACTTAAGATGTATCTCAGAGCTGCGGTACTGTCTCTGACTATCCACATCCCCACAATTTACTAAGCTGCATGCATCAGCGTCTATTACTTGTGGATTATCAGACTCAGGAACCGTTAATAACACGTATGAAAATGATATTTGACAAAATCCCAATACTAAGAGGGCTAGCATCATAACTCTAAGCATTCCCAGTATTCTAAACATCATGCTGAAGCACAAAAAGGCTTAATATACAATCTTACAGAAATTATCCCGCGCTCGCGCCGCCACTGTATAGTCAGTTACTCAAAGTATCTTTAGTCTGAGTTTCAGCAGGTTTTGCGTTGATTCGGCATTCCAGACCTCTTCCTCAACTGGAGGGTCCACTGGCCCTTTGATCCGAGTGTAGTGAGTCCAGCCTTTCTCCGCTGTTCTTATTGCCATTTCGGTCAAAAGAGCCTGGTACAACCCTTCCCAGTCCGGCTGCAATTTAGTCTCTGTCCATGATTTTACTAAGATCCAATCGCCTAGCCGGATGGGATGGACGGTGAATTCAAGGAGTGGACTCTGTGCAAATAGACCCGGTTTTCTGAGGAAAGATAAAGAGGAGGACAAGCCCAATATATACTTCTTTAAAAACAAATCTTTAGTTTCGGGAATTGGCAATTCTCCATTCGTTCCCAGATAAGGTAATCCAAATAAAATTTCATAGGGGGATAGTCCCAAATCTTTCCTCCACCAGGGGACAAGCCCAAAAGGCATCCGTTAAATCTATCACACTAAACCATTTGTGGTCATGGGGGATCTTACTTAATAACATATAGGGGTTTGGCACCACTGGGTGCCTGATCTGTACTATTCGATTTAATGTTCTCAAATCCTGCACCAATCGATAAATTCCATCAGATTTCCACACTGGTCGAATTGGGGTATTATAAGGAGACATACATGGCTCCAACAGTCCATCTCTAATCAGTCCTTCAATTACTGGCTGCAGTCCTCGTTTACCTTCTATGGAAATAGGATATTGTCACTCACAGACAACGTCCCCTTTCCGTTTTAAATTTATTAGGAGGGGAGGGATCTGGAGTTCTCCACGATTCCCTTCCCTAGCCCATACAATAGGGTCTATCTCTCTCTCCACATCCTCTGTCAACATTGCCATTTGTACAACTAATTCTTTTTCCTGAATTCCAATCTCCAGTCCTAAGAGGATAATTAAGTTTCTCCCGAGTAGGTTACTTCCTATATCAGGGATATACAGCAGTTCCCCTGTGACCCTATCCTTAGGACCTTCTATCATCATAGGTTTAAATCCTTCCCCTTTTACCCCCGAAACAGTAATTGACCGTGTCGACATTTCTACTTTCTTTGGTTTAAAATTCAGCGATGACCGTGCTGCCCCCGTATCTACTAGGAAGACTACCTCTTTCGTAAAGGGTCCCACCTTCAAGTTTATCAAGGGTTCCTGGTGGGTCCCCAAGGGCAGGAGCCCCTGACACCCCTATTCTTCATCAAAATTCATAAGCGGAATTGCCCTTTCTTCCCTTTGTAGATCAGGACACTCCCGCCTAAAATGCCCTATCTTTCCACAATAAAAGCATCCTGCCTGTGGAGACCTCCATCTCTGCCCCTGTCGCTCGAACCCTCTATCAAATGCTCCCCCTTGTCCTCTCCCTCTCCCTCTCTGTCCTACATGCTGCCACCCGCCGCTCCGGTTGCTCATTATTGGTTCCATTCTTTTCTTAACTACCTCATCAACCGCAGCTACCATCATTTTACGTTCTGTTTTTGTCTCTCATCCTCTCTCTTTACAAACACTTTCTGTGCCTCTCTTAACAATTCATCTAATGGTTTTTCACTCCACCCCTCTATCTTCTGTATCTTTCTCTGTATGTCTGGCCATGCCTTTGTTACAAAATGTACTTTCAAAAGACCCTGTGCCACTGGGTCCTCAGGGATCATTCCAGAATATTTCCGCATTGAGTCCCTTAATCTTTGCAAGAAAGCTGAGGGAGTCTCATCTTTCTCCTGTCTAACTTCAAAGGCTTTAGTCAAATTCTATGACTTCGGAACTGCCTCTCTTATTCCTTTTAGAATCAGGTCTTTCAATTCCCTCATTTCTTCTCTATGATTTGATTTTCCCACTGGGGGTCTCTGAGGGGAAACTTCACCTCTCCCTGTCCAGCATCCCCATCTCCAATCGGATGTTCCCTGTCCCATATTTTAATCGCAGCTCCTCGTATAAGTCCCCTTTCTTCCCCAGTAAATAGTATATTCAAAATAGACATTAACTCAGCCCAGGTTTACAGACTGGGCCCCAAAAATTGATCAATTTGTTCAGACAACCCCACTGGATCCTCAACCAGGACCTTCATTTCCTTCTTAAATGTTCTGACCTCCCCACTGGTGAGGGGGGCACTTACAAACCCAATCTCTTTGTCCCCTATTGGTACCTCCCAAATGGGATACGTCGTTACGTTCTTCCTTTTTTTGTGTGTTTCCCCCTTAGGCTTTGATTAGATCCTCCGGAGGCCTCCTCTACATCTACTGTAGCTTTCCTTTGTTTTGCTGAGGATTGAGGGTCAGGAACAACAACATCCCCATCCACCGCCCCTTTGTCCTCCTCTTGTGAGTCATCTGTTCCCTGTCCCTGTCTGTCTGTCTCTCCTCCTCCCCCATTTTCACCTAACCTGATTTTATGGTAGGGGAGGGGAGGGGGGGGGGGGGGCAAACAGCCAAGAGGATCCCAGGGACTAGTTGGGGCAGAGGGGGAATCCTTTGTCTTTACTCCCATCATTCCCAAACTGCCCTTCCAACAGGACACATAGTCCGCCTCCTCTTGACTAAAAGGTTGTTTTTTATTCACATACAAACCTAAATACTGACAGACCCAATCCTTGTCCGAACCATACTTTGGCCAGAAGACAGCCGGACAAAGGATTGGTTCTTTGGTCCATACTAAACAATAATATTTAATCATTTTCTTTTTATCTTTTGCCCTTGTACAAGTATTGCTTGTCCATTTCCGCAACATCCTCCCCAACGGACTTTCAGGAGGAATGTTACCAGGGACTTTTTCTTCTTCCTTTACTCCGTGATAGCTACTCTGCCTACCCCCCATTTCCCGGGGCCCTCGTCAGTCCCTCAGCGAGTAAATACCCCTTTCCCGGCCACCAAGGCAATACTTAAAAGTCAGGTTTCTTACCTTGGTCTGTGCACAGAGTTGCCTGGCCCCTTTTCGCCGTATTTTCCATCGACCTCCTATCACTGTCTGATTCAGATGTCCCTCTTGTGGGATCTGTACCAGTCGCCCAAGGGAGCGGACCAAACCGGGACATGAGACCGCTCCTCAATTGAGAACGGGACGCGTCTTCCCAGTGTCCAGGGCCAGCCACTCCCCCCTGCGATGGAAGAACATCCCAGACAGCCCCCAATTGTGAGAAACAAAGCTCACCCGCTTCAATAATTGCAGTCCAACACAAAATCTGAATCAGTAGTGTCCTTTATTTTACTCTTGCAAGAGGGTGTGATGCCCATTGTCTCCAAGGCAAGGGACACACACACTAAATTCAATTAATACATGATATTTATATAATTTGGTTTCTTTTTTTTCATTGCTCCTCCCCTGTTTACATCTTCCACTTCCCTAAGACCAGCACCCATTACTCCTGTTTATCTCTTGCCTTATCCAGCCTTGTCTGTGACAAATTGCTTATTTCTGGCCTCACAAGGCCGTTTGACCTCATCCCACTGTGGGTCATTGTTAGGCATATCCTTTCTTCACCATTATTTACTCCCTCCATCTGTACCTTCCCCTGCCATCCTGATCCTTATGACCCTTTTAATTGGGGTTTGTTCCTGTGTTTCTGTAAAAGTGGGAAACAGATGTTTATACCTACTGTTTGTACAGGCATATCGAGCTTAACTTCCTCCCCTCACAGCATCTTATCTATTCGCTTGTAATATCTACCAGTGTTTTGCTGTCACATTTCATTCTCGCATACAATTTTAGCTAATACAAAAACAATTATGTATTTCCTCCACATAGTTTCCATTCTTGTTGACTCAGCTCTTGGCTGAAACAATTACACACTGGTGTGAGTTCATTTACTTTGTATAAGTAATTGTAATTGCAGAAGTAACACTACTTTATCCCACAACACCAAAATTGAATATGTAGTGGACAGTAAAAATTCCCGTAGAGTACCACGGGACCTTGATCAGATGGGTTACTGGGCTGAGGAGTGGGAGATGGAGTTTAATTTAGATAAATGAAGGGTGCTGCATTTTGGGACATATGCACTTAATGGTCAGGTCCTGGGGAGTGTTACTAAACAAAGAGACCTTGGAGTGCTAGTTCATAGATGTTTGAAAATGGAGTCATGGGTGGACAGGGGAGTGAAGAAGGTGTTTGGTATTTAGATTCAGATGGAAACTTTATTGTTACATATTCTCAAGTACAGGGATACAGGAGTACAGTGAAATGTGCACAATGTCATCAAAAACGGTACGTGTAGTAATACAACAACTAAGTTAGAGGGAAAGCATGACTCTGTTTCTTAGTATAAGTAGAAAAATCAAGAAATAAAGTTAAATGTTAACTTGCAGTCCTTCATAGTGTTAAGTGGAACAATGAAGGAATAACAGTAAAAGTTGCCCAGTGTTTCTGAAGTGCACTCCCTGTGAAGGCTCGATCCCCTTTGCTTGGGCCCGCTGTTTGGGAAACCTCCATCTCCCTGCTCTCAATGCTGCAGATGCTGGGGGTAGGGGTGGGGGGTGTCTCCCTCATCGACACTTCGGACTTGCTCAGGTTTAGGACCATTCAGCGCAGCCATTTTGGCACCGAGCGATTTGGCGCGGCCTGTTTGGTGCAGCCCATTTGCCGCAGACCCATTTAGGAGCAGAACTATATCAGCGCAGCTCATATTTATTCCTTTTCAGGCTTAGTTAAAGCATTAATGAAAGCAATAAAAATAAAAATAATGTTATTCTCTTTAGTAAAAATGTTAAAAAGTAAAAGAAATAAAAGAAATAAGTTAATTACAAAAAATCTAAAATATGACATTTATTCAAAATTATGGGCAATCCCCCGTAAATACTCAACATCATTTCTCTCACTAAATTTTCTTGTGTTTGTATTCTAGCGTCTGCTTCCCTGAATTTCTTTAATTTCAATGAAATATCATGCCCTGCTACAAGATGCTCATAGTAAATGTTCCTTCTTCTCTGAACTTTTCGTAAACTGCCAATAAATTTCCTAATAACTGGATGTTTCACTCCAAGTTCACATTGTAATCTCCTGTGGGCAGCTTCTGCATGATTGTTTGTTCTGTCCACATTGCTTAAAGTTCTTTCATATAAATTCCACATTCCAACTGGAAAAAGCGGTGTACGCCTACCATTTCCTCTGCGTAATCTTCTCCCTACATAGTTATCCTCGAACCAGACCAGCAGCAGCTGCAGTTCATCTGGAAGCACATCAGCCAAATGTTCAATGTTTTCAATCGGAATAAACGCAAGACCAATTATCATTTTAGCTCTCAAAGAAAACTCCAAGTCAATGTTATACTTTAGTGTCCCAAACTGGCAAGATGTTTTCTCATATTTTGAGCCAGGTGAAAAAAACATCCCCGGATTTCTGCAGAAGGAAAATGCTGCTGTAAACGTTTGAAATTTGCAAGTTCAAAGTCACAGTTGATAATGTCAGAGTGGCATTCAGGCTGTATTTCCAGAACCATTTCAAATAATTTATCATCTGTTGTTTGTAACTTATTTGGGAGTAAAGCACACAACAATGGGAACACACCTTTATGTATTTCCCCTAAAATAACATAAACTTGTGAAAATAGAGCTGGGGAAATTTTGAATGTTCCATCAACATGTAACTTTTTTGATTGTTTCAGAAACGCGACATTCCTTTTTCTTCCAAATATAAGAAATCTGCAGGTGGTGCTACTGCTGTAAAGATAGTAAAAATTGTTCTTCATTATATTCATTAACAGAATAGGTTTTAAAGCTATCTGGAATTACAAGTTCTTCTAAATTTGTTGGAATTACTGGGTAATCAGCAATTTCTTTCCTTGTCCAACTAATCATTGTGTTCAGTGCTCTGTTGTTAGGCATAGTTCCTTGGCAAGTTTCCAACATATTTTCTAGGCACTTGTTAATCACTTGTAAACTTCCCTCTACAGTTTCAGCAGCTCATACTTTTACCTTTGAAATGACGGTATGTCTTTCCATCTACTTTAATGGGTTATATTTCATTTTAATAATAACTACAAACTACTTGAAACCATAAATCTGCACCAAAACGGTTCTGCGGCAAAATGGGCTGCGCCAAACAGGCCGCACCAAATCGCCCCGGTGCCAAAATGGTTGCGCCGAATGGTCCCACTCTGGGCTTGCTCTGACCATGTTAGGCTCAGGCCCACAGGCACATCCACACCCCAGATGGTCATCCGACAGCACTCAGGACCCACGGCCGCTGGCACACTTCCTACAATGCATCACCACTGCTGCCTCTTGACAGAATTCCAGAAGGGAAGGAAAATATATATTAGAAGGAGAGAGAGGGAAAAAAAATATGGCCAGCCTGGAGCAGACGGGCCGAAGGTGCCTGTTCCGCAATCTTGGATAACTTGCTCAATCTCTCCCTCACACTGCCGGCTCCCACTCTCTCTCTCCCTCACACTGCCCACCCCCACTCTCTTTCTCCCTCACAATGCCGGCTCCCACTCTCTCTCTCCCTCACACTGCCGGCTCCCACTCTCTCTCTCCCTCACACTGCCGGCTCCCACTCTCTCTCTCCCTCACACTGCTCACCCCCACTCTCTCCCTCACACTGCCGGCTCCCACTCTCTCTCTCCCTCACACTGCCGGCTCCCACTCTCTCTCCCTCACACTGCCAACTCCCACTCTCTCTCTCCCTCACACTACTCACCCCCACTCTCTCTCCCTCACACTGCCGGCTACCACTCTCTCTCTCCCTCACAATGCCCGCTCCCAGTCTCTCTCTCCCTCACACTGCTAGGTCCCACTCTCTCTCTACCTGACACTCCTGCTCACTTTCTCTCTCTCCTCTGCACTACCGGGTCCCACTCTCTCTTCTCTGCAGTGCTGGGGAATGCTTGCTTTTTTTTGATCAGTGCATTGAGTATAGGAGTTGGGAGGTCAAGTTGTTTCTGTGAAGGACATTGGTTAGCCCACTATTGGAAGACTGCATTCAATTCTGGTCTCCCCCCTATCGGAAGGATGTTGTGAAACTTGAAAGGATTCAGAAAAGGTTTTCAAAAATGTTGCCAGGGTTGAAGGGATTGAGCTATCAGGAGGGGCTGAATAGGCTGAGGGTATTTTCCCAGGAGTGTCAGAGGCTGATAAAGAACCTGATAGAGATTTATAAAATTAGGAGGGGCAGGGATAAGGTAAATAGCCAATATCTATTTCCCAGGCGAGAGGAGTCCAAGACTAGAGGTCAGAGGTAAAGTTTGGAGGGGAAAGATTTAAAAGGAACCTCAAGGGCAGTTTTCTTCTTGAAGAGAGTGATGTGTGCATGGAATGAGCTGCCAGAGGAAGTGTTTAAAAGCGGGCACACTTCTAACATTGAAAAGGCATCTGGATGGGTAGATTAATAGTAAGGATTGAGAGGGATGTGGGCTAAGTGCTGGAGAATGGGACTAGATTAATTTCGGATATCTGGTCAGCATGGATGGGTTGATCCGAAGGGTCTGTTTCTGTGCTTTTGTGACACTATGTGTCTCTGACACTATGTCTCTCTGACACTGTGTCTCTCTGATACTGTGTCTCTCTGACACTGTGTCTCTCTGACACTGTGTCTCTCTGACACTGTGTCTCTCTGACACTGTGTCTCTCTGACACTATGTCTCTCTGACACTATGTCTCTCTGACACTGTGTCTCTATTAAAGCTCGGAAGTGCATGGAGCAGGTGAACTAAGCATTGGCGCAGGGCTGATCTAAACACTGTTCAACATTTAGACCAATGATCTGCCAAAACCATGTCTCCCGGTTTT
Source organism: Chiloscyllium plagiosum (assembly GCF_037043375.1). Taxonomy (NCBI): domain Eukaryota; kingdom Metazoa; phylum Chordata; class Chondrichthyes; order Orectolobiformes; family Hemiscylliidae; genus Chiloscyllium; species Chiloscyllium plagiosum. Next base: position 41,026,758 of record NW_028270178.1, read on the forward strand.
CTCTGTGCTGATAACATAGGGTTAAATTGTCATAGACTTGTACAGCACAGAAACTGAACCTTCCATTCAACCCATTCACTGTGAACAGATTTAGTCCTATTTGCCAGCATTTGGCCCATATCCCTCTAAACCCTTCCTATTCCTATACCCACCCAGATACCTTTGCAAATGCTGTAAGTGTACCAGCCTCCACCACTTCCTCTGGCAGCTCATTCCATGCACGCACCAACTTCTGTACAAGAAAAGTTGCCACTTACATCCTCTTAAGTTTTCCCATCTCAACTGAAACTGATGCGCTCTAGTTTGAACTCCTCTTCCCTGGAGAAAAGACCTTGCCAATCACCCTCTCCATGCCTTTCATGATTTACAAACCTCGATGAGGTCACCCCTCAGCCTCCGATACCTCAAACCCTTGAGCCCCAGTAACATCCTTATAAATCTTTTCTGCAACATTTCAACTTTAACAACATCTTTCCTGTAGCAGGGAGACCAGAACTGAATGTAATATTTCAAAAGTGGCCAAACCAATGTCATGTGCAGCCACACTCCGACACTCAATGCACTGATCAAGAAAGGCACCCTGTAATTCTGTCCCCTGGACCAGATCCTTAATGAAGGTGTTACAAAGGTGATGGAATACTGCAGCACATGGGGCTTACATTGAATCTCTCATCAACCATATCCAGCACATGTCAGCAGATGTTTTAAATCAGAAACAAAAGCAAAACTTGCTGGAAAAGCTCAGCAGCATCTGTGAAGAGAAATCAGAGATAACCTTTCGTGTCCAATGATTGTTCTTCAATACTAACCGTGTCCACTTTAATTGTCCAATAAACACAGGTCCACCCATTCGTTTGGTTTAATTTTCAGACTGAAATCTGTTGAACACAAAGTGCACAAATGTGCCTGGTTATCACACCCAGATCAAATTATTATAAAGTTCAAGCACTTTTGAAAATATTTCATTTGGATACTAACTGTGTTTTCAAATATTCTTCAGTCCAGATACAAATACATTTTAAATCGCTTCCATCTCTCTCCCGTGTGAGTAATCTGGTATATGAAGGTCAGTGTCTGTGTGTTGCTATGTATGTAGGCCATTCCTCTGAAAGACTGACAGATTGTTCCAAACAGCATTTCTCTTCAGTTCTTCACAACAAACAGGTTACTGCCTGGACCCAACCAGCTTACACTCACAAAACCTAAAACCCAGTGCCCACCATTGGTTGTGATTGGGTAACATTTTAAATGAATTCTAATCCATTCCTGGGCATCGCTGGTTGGGCCGGCAATTATTGCCCATCCCTAGTGGTTGTTGAGAATGTGCTGTGCGTTTGGAAAGTGCTCTAAGGAGCTTCTGTGAATTTCTGCAGGGCACCTTGTTGCTGGTGCACATTGCTGCTCCTGCAGGTCAGTGGTAAAAATAACATGGATGTTTGTGGATGTCGTGGCAATCAAGTGGGGTCTTTTATCCCGGCTGGTGCCAAGTTTCTGAAATACTGTTGGAGCTGCCCCCATCCAAGCCTGTGGGGAGTATCCCATCACAATCCTGACTGGTGTATTGTAGATGGTGGACGGTCTGGGGGGGATCAGGAGGTGAGTCATTCACTGCAGTATTCCAAGCCTCTGACCTACTCTGTTGTCACTGTATTTATATCGCTAGTACAATTCAGGTTCTGGTCATTGGTAACCCCAAGATGTTGACAGGAGAGGATTCAGCAATGGTAACCCCATTGAATATCAAAGCATGATGGTTTGATTCTCTGTTGTTGGAGATGATCTGGGATAAGGTGGGGGAAGTGAAATGAAGAAACTGGTGAAATCTACATTAATCCGATGTGGTTGGAGGATCCCAAGGTGGAAGATGAGGTGTTCTTCCTCCAGGTATCAGGTGGCTTGAGTTTCACAGTGGAGGAGGCCCTGGGATTGCATATCCTTGGCAGAGTGGGAGGGGGAGGTAAAGTGTTCAGCCACAGAGTGGGGGGGCTGTTTAGTGCATGTATCCCAGAGAGGTTCTCTGCAATATTCCACAACTCGGCACCCTGTCTCCCTAATGTAGAGGAAACCACACCGAGAGCAACAGACACAATGGATGATGTGTGTGGAAATACAGGTAAATCTCAGCTGGATTTGGAAGGATCCATTGGGGCCTAGGATGGAGGTGAGGGGGGAAGTGTGAGTGCAGGTTTTGCACCTCTTGCAGTGGCCAGGGAAGGTGCCGGGAGGGGAGGGTGGGTTGGTGGGAGGTGTAGACCTAACAAGGGAGTCACGGAGGGAATGGTCTCTGCGGAATAGATAGGGGTGGGGAGGGAAATATATCCCTGGTAGTGGGGTCTGTTTGTAGGTGGCAGTAATGGAAGAGGATGATGCGTTGTACCCGGAGGATACCCGGAGTAGAAGGTGAGGACTTGGGGGTTCTGTCCTTGGTGTGATTGGAGAGGTGGGGTTCAAGAGCAAAGGTGCAGGAAGTGGAGGAGATGCATTGGAGGGCATTGTCAACCACGTGGGAGGGGAAACTGTGGTCATTGAAGAAGGAAGCCATCTGGGATGTTCAATGGTGGAATTGGTCCACCTGGGAGCAAATACGGCAGAGGCGGAGGAATTGGGAAGCAGGGAAGGTGTTTTAACGGGAGTGGGGTTGGGAGGAGGTGTAGTCCAGGTAGCTGTGGGAGTCACTGGGTTTGAAGTCGATGTCCATGTTGAGTCTGTTGCCAGAAATGGAGATGGAGAGGCCCAGGAAGGAGAAAGGGGAAAGATCCCTTCCTAACATGGTGCCATTATTTAAGAAGGGGGTAAGGAAAAGCCAGGGAACTATAGACTGGTGAGCCTGTTGTCAGTGGTGGGTGAGTTTTGAGAAAAAACAATCAAGTTAAAAAAGTAGATGAAGAAGGACAGATTGTTTATACACGGAGCTTGTGGAGAGGCCTGTAAAGGGACGGCTCGGGAGAGTTTTGTGTATCCGGACAGTGAAAGCTGAATGTTGGATTATTTGAGGAGGAGCTTGTTTTCTCATTTTTTTCAGTTAAGTGTTTGATTTATTTTTATATTATTAATTTTTCCTTCCATGCTTCATATTAAATCTGTGGGTAAGGAAAGGTAGTTTAGTTTAACAGTGGTTAGCACTGCTGCCTCACAGCACCAGAGATCCGGGTTCAATTCCCGCCTCAGGCGATTCTCTGTGTGGAGTTTACACATTCTCCCCGTGTCTGCGTGGGTTTCCTCCGGGTGCTCCGGTTTCCTCCCACAATCCAAAAATGTGCAGGTCAGGTGAATTGACCATGCTAAATTGCCCGTAGCGTTAGGTGAAGGGGTAAATATAGGAGTACGGGTCTGGGTGGGTTACGCTTTGGCGGGTCGGTATGGACTTGTTGGGCCGAAGGGCCTGTTTCCACACTGTAAGTAATCAAATCTAATCTAATCGAATCTTAACAATTAATGTGCTATTGAGAGCTTCTTCTTTTTCGGATTAATGTTACTGATGGCCTGTAAGAGATATTGAGTGTGACGACAAATAGATTTAGCGAAGTGATTACACAGCAAGATCATTCAGATCGATAACTGTCCGTTGGGAAGGGTTTGAAGGTGGTTTCAAAGTCTCCTGTGGCCATTCCTCTCTCACACAGATAATCCATTTTGAATATTGTTGAATGAGAAAAATAGAAATGGTCATCAGATCTTGGGCACCATGTTAAACTTGTTTGTCAAGATTTAAAAGAATAAATGTTTTCAGGAACTCTCCTGCAAGGGGCACAGACAGGTGATTCTGCGGGAGTGAGAGTGAATCGAGGATAGTGTATTGCTTTCCCACTGCCAGGGTGAAGAATGTCTCAACTTGTTTGAAGCAGATTGTCAAGTGGATGAGTGAGAAACCGGAAGTTGTTGTACATTGATAGGAATGACATAGTTAGAGATAGGGTTAAAGGGTTACAGAGTGGCATGGGGGCAGCACGGTGGCTCAGTGGTTAGCACTGCTGCTTCACAGCACCAGGGTACCAGGTTTGATTCCAGCCTCGGGTGACTGTCTGTGTGGAGATTGCACATTCTCCCCGTGTCTGCGTGGGTTTCCTCCGGGTGCTCCGGGTTCCTCTCACAGTCCAAAGATGTGCAGGTCAGGTGAATTGGCCATGCTAAATTGCCCACAGTGTGAGGTGCATTAGTCAGAGGGAAATGGGTATGGGTGGGTTACTCTTCGGAGAGTCGGTGTGGACTTGTTGGGCCGAAGGGCCTGTTTCCACACTGTCGGGGAATCTCGAAGATAAATCAATGGTTGACGCGGTGCTGCAATGTGCAGGGAGTAACTTTCTTGAAACATTGGGATCTCTTCTGGGACAGAAAAGACCTGTTTAAAAGGATGGGTTTCACCTGAACTAGACCAATATCCTGGTGGGGAGATTTGCTCGCTCTATTTCAGGAGATTGTAAGATTTGGGAGAGGTGGGGCTGGGGCTTTCGAAACAACAGTGAAAATAGAAAGAAAGATGACAATGATTCTGAATCAGAAAACAGCACGTTCTTTAGAAAGGACAGTCAAGAACAAGTCAGAGAACAAAGGAACACTGAACACTTAAACTGCATTTATTTCAATGCAAGAGGTCTCATGGATAAGGCTGATGAACTCAGGGCCTGTAAGGGAGGATGGGCCTGGGATGTCATCGCTATTACAGAAACATGGCTGAGGACTGGAAAAGTCTGGCAGCTCAGTGTTCTGGGATTTAGATGGTACAGGAAGGACAGAAAGAGGCAAGGCAGGGGAAGGACTGGCAGTTTTGATTAAGGAAAATATTACTCCTGTAATTAGAGAAGGTATTTCTGAGGGATCATTTAGTGAAAATATATGGGTTCAAATTAGAAATAAGAAAGGGATGATCACCTTGATGGGATTTCACTATTGACTCCCCAATAGTCAACCGGCAATTGAGAAGCAGATATGTCGAGAGATCTCAAATGTACGTAAGAATAATAAGGTTGCAATAGCAGGGGATTTTAATTTTCCAAACATTGACTCAGACTGTCATGGTGTTAAGGATTCGATGGTGAAGAATTTGTTCAATTGCATGAAAATTTTCTTTATCAGTATATAAATGTTCCCACTAGAGACGGATCACAACTTGAACTTTTCTTGGGAAATAAGGCAGGGCAAGTGACTGATGTGTTAGTCAGGGAAGATTAGAGTGGTGCTGGAAAAGCACAGCAGATCAGGCAGCAGCTTTTGCCCGAAATTCTTAATGAAGGGTTTTTGCCCGAAAAATTGATTTTCCTGCTCCTCGGATGCTGCTTGACCTGCTGTGCTTTTCCAGCACCACTTTAATCTTGACTCTAATCTCCAGCATCTACAGTACCCACTTCCACCTGTTAGTCAGGGAACACTTTTGGACCAGTGATCATAATACAAATAATTTTAAAATAGTTATGGAAAAGGATAAGTCTTCCATAAAAGTAAAAGTTCCTAATTGGAATAGGGCAAATTTTCAGGATATGAAACAAGACCTTTCAAAAGTTGATTGGAGTAGACTAATCGCAGGGAAAAGGAGGACTGGCAAGTGGGAGGCCTTCCAAAGTGTGACAACAAGAGTTCAGAAACGTTCTGTTCCTGTTAGAGTGAAAGGCAAGGCTGGTAAGGTTAGCGAACAATGGATGATTAAAGATGTTGAAACTCAAGTCAAGAATAAAAAATGATCATCTATTAGAGAGACAATTAGGATCAACTGAATGTCTTGAAAAGTTAAAAGAGTGTAGGGACATTCTTCAGAAGGAGATGAGGAAGGCAACGAGGGGACAGGAGATAGCCTTGGTAGGTAAGGTAAAGATAATTCAGAGACTCGATAAATATATTAAGAGTGAGAGAGCAACTGGAGAGAGAGTAAGATCCCTTAAAGACCAACAATGTTGTCTTTGTGTTGAATCTCAAGAGATGGGAGAGATATAAATGAATATTTCGAATCAGTTTTTACTGTTGAGAAAGAAATGGAGGCTGGAGAAATCAGGGATATAAATATTGATGTTTTGAGAATAGTTCACTGCAAACAGAAGAGGAGGTGCTGGAGATCCTAAAAAACATAAAGATAAATAAACCTCCAGGACCTGATCAAGTGTGTCCCAGGACATTGTGGGAAGTTAGAGAGAAGATTGCAGGGGCCTGAGCAGAAATATTTGTATCATCTAAAAACACATATGAAGAACTGGAAGTCTGGGGTGTGGTTAATATGTTTAAGAAGGGATGTGAGGAGAAGCCTGGGAACTATTGACCTGCGAGTCTGACTTTGGTGGTGGGTATGTTTTTAGAGATGATCCTGAAAGGAAGGATTTACACAGGGTGGAGAGGAAAGGATTGATTAGAGATAGTCAGTATAGTTTAGTGTGAGGAAAGTCATGTCTCACACACTTGATTGGGTTTGTTTTTAGAAATAACCAAAATGATTGATGAGGACATAGTGTTAGATGTTGTTTGCTTGGACTTTAGTAAAGCCTTTGATAAGATTCTGCATGGGAGACAGATTAGTAAAGTTAGATCACATGGGATTCAGGGTGGGCTTGCCAATTGGATGTAATTGGCTTGGTGATAGAAGACGGGCGGCACGGTGGCACAGTGGTTAGCACTGTTGCCTCACAGCGCCAGAGACCCGGGTTCACTTCCCGCCTCAGGCGACTGACTGTGTGGAGTTTGCACGTTCTCCCCGTGTCTGCGTGGGTTTCCTCCGGGTGCTCCGGTTTCCTCCCACAGTCCAAAGATGTGCAGGGCCAGGTGAATTGGCTGTACTAAATTGCCCGTAGTGTTAGGTAAGGGGTAAATGTAGGGGTATGGGTGGGTTCGCTTCGGCGGGTCGGTGTGGACTTGTTGGGCCGAAGGGCCTGTTTCCACACTGTAATGTAATGTAAAGACAGCAGGTGATGGTGGATCATTGTTTTTCAGACTGGAGGCCTGTGACCAGTGGTGTCCCACAGGGAGCGGTACTGGCTCCACTTCTGTTAGTCATTTATACAAAGGATTTGGGTGGGAATGTAGGAGGCAATGGTTAGTAAGTTTGTGGATGACACCAAAATGGTAAAATAGACAGTGAAGAATGTGACCCAAGATCACGAAGAGATCTTGATCAATTGGGTCAATGGGCTGAGGAGTAGCAGATGGAGTTTAATTTGGATAAACGTGAGGTATTGCATTGTGGTAATACAAACAAGGTCAGGACGTAACGGTAGGGCCGTGGGTAGTGTGGGAGAGCAGAGAGAGACCTCAGGGTCAGGGACATACTTCTTTGAAATTTGCATCCCAGTTAGACAGGGTAGTTAAGGTGTTTAGCATGCTTGCCTTCATCGCTCAGACCTTTGCGTATAGGAGTTCTGACATCATATTGAACTTGTACAGGACAGTGATGAGGCCTCTTCTGGATTAATGTGTGCAATTCTCATCGCCCTGTTATAGGAAGGATATTATTAAACTGGAGAGGGTTCAGTAAAGATTTACCAAGATGTTGTCAGGAATGGAGGGTTTGAGATATAAACATGGGCTGTTGCATTGGAGGGTGAGGGGTGACCTTATTGATGTTTAAAAAAATCATGAAGTGGCATTGATAAGGTGAATGTCAAGGGTTTTTTTCCCCCGAGGGTGGGCGAGTTCAAATCTGGGAGTATACTTTTAAGTTGAGAGGAGAAAGATTGAAAAATGACGTGAGAGGCCATGTTTTTTGGATTCATGTGTGGAATGAACTCTCAGAGGAAGTGATGGATACAGGTAGAGTTACAGTGTTTAAAATACATTTGGATAAGTTCATGACTAGGAAAGGTTTGGAGGGATATGGGCCAAGCGCAGGAAGGTGGGAATAGTTTAGTTTTAGAACATAGAACAATCCAGCGCAGAACAGGCCCTTCGCCCCTCGATGTTGTGCCGACCTGTGAACTATTCTCAGCCCCTACACCATCCCAAAATCATCCATGTGCTTATCTAAGGATTGTTTAAATCTCCCTAATGTGGCTGCGTTGATGACATTGGCAAGTAGTGCATTCCATGCCCTTACCACTCTCTGCATAAAGAACCTGCCTCTGACATCTGTCTTAAATCTATCACCCCTCAATTTGTAGTTATGCCCCCTTGTACAAGCTGATGTCATCATCCTAGGAAAAAGACAGTCACTGTCTACCCTATCTAATCCTCTGATCATCTTGTATGTCTCAATCAAATAGGAGGAGAAAGTGAGGACTGCAGATGCTGGAGATCAGAGCTGAAAATGTGTTGCTGGAAAAGCGCTGCAGGTCAGGCAGCATCCAAGAAACAGGAGAATCGACGTTTCAGGCATAAGCCCTTCTTCAGGAATGAGGAAAGTGTGTCCAGCAGGCTAAGAGGAGAAAGTGAGGTCTGCAGATGCTGGAGATCAGAGCTGGAAATGTGTTGCTGGAAAAGCGCAGGTCAGGCAGAGGTCAGGCGCAGGAAAAGGTCAGGCAGCATCCAGGGAACAGGAGAATCGACGTTTCGGGCATAAGCCCTTCTTCAGGAATGAGGAAAGTTTGTCCAGCAGGCTAAGATAAAAGGTAGAGAGGAGGGACTTGGGGGGGGGGGCATCGGAAATGTGATAGGTGGAAAGAGGTCAAGGTGAGGGTGATAGGTCAGACTGGGGTGGGGGCGGAGAGGTCGGGAAGAAGATTGCAGGTTAGGAAGGTGGTGCTGAATTTGATGGATTTGACTGAGACAGGGTGGGGGGAGGGGAAATGAGGAAACTGGTGAAATCCGAGTTCATCCCTTGTGGTTGGAGAGTTCCGAGCCGGAAGATGAGGCGTTCTTCCTCCAACCGTCGTTTTGTTGTGGTCTGATGATGGAGGAGTCCAAAGACCTGCATATCCTTGGTGGAGTGGGAGGGGGAATTGAAATGTTGAGCTACAGGGTGGTTGGGTTGGTTGGTCCGGGTGTCCCAGAGGTGTTCTCTGAAACGCTCCGCAAGGCGTTTCAGGCGACCTATCTCAGGCGACCGAATCAACACGGACATCTACTACAAACCGACCAACTCCCACAGCTACCTGGACTACACCTCCTCCCATCCTGCCCCCTGTAAAAACGCCATCCCATTCTCCCAATTCCTTCGACTCCGCCGCATCTGCTCCCAGGAGGACCAGTTCCAAAAACGCACAACCCAGATGGCCTCCTTCTTCAAGGACCGCAATTTCACCCCCGACGTGGTCGACGATGCCCTCCACCGCATCTCTTCCACTTCCCGCTCCTCCGCCCTTGAACCTCGCCCCTCCAACCGCCACTAGGACAGAACCCCACTGGTCCTCACCTACCACCCCACCAATCTCCATGTACAGCGCATCATCCGCCGTCATTTCCGCTACCTCCAAACAGACCCCACCACCAAGGATATATTTCCCTCCCCTCCCCTATCAGCATTCCGTAAAGACCACTCCCTCCGTGACTCCCTCGTCAGATCCACACCCCCCACCAACCCAACCTCCACTCCCGGCACCTTCCCCTGCAACCGCAGGAGGTGCAAGACTTGCGCCCACACCTACCCCCTCACCTCCATCCAAGGCCCCAAAGGAAACTTCCATATCCGCCACAGATTCACCTGCACCTCCACACATATCATCTATTGCATCCTCTGCACCCGATGTGGCCTCCTCTATATTGGGGAGACAGGCTGGCTACTTGCGGAGCGTTTCAGAGAACACCTCTGGGACACCTGGACCAACCAACCCAACCACCCTGTAGCTCAACAATTCAATTCCCCCTCCCACTCCACCAAGGATATGCAGGTCTTTGGACTCCTCCATCGTCAGACCACAACAAAACGATGGTTGGAGGAAGAACGCCTCATCTTCCGGCTAGGAACCCTCCAACCACAAGGGATGAACTCGGATTTCACCAGTTTCCTCATTTCCCCTCCCCCCACCCTGTCTCAGTCAAATCCATCAAATTCAGCATCGCCTTCCTGCAATCTTCTTCCCGACCTCTCCGCCCCCACCCCAGTCTGACCTATCACCCTCACCTTGACCTCTTTCCACCTATCACATTTCCGACGCCCCACCCCCAAGCCCCTCCTCCCTACCATTTATCTTAGCCTGCTGGACAAACTTTCCTCATTCCTGAAGAAGGGCTTATGCCCGAAACGTCGATTCTCCTGTTCCCTGGATGCTGCCTGACCTGCTGCGCTTTTCCAGCAACACATTACCAGCAGGCTAAGATAAAAGGCAGAGAGGAGGGACTTGGGGGAGGGGCGTTGGAGATGCAATAGGTGGAAGGAGGTCAAGGTGAGGGTGATAGGCCGGAGTGGGGTGGGGGCGGAGAGGTCAGGAAGAAGATTGCAGGTTAGGAAGGCGGTGCTGAGTTTGAGGGATTAGACTGAGACAAGGTGGTGGGAGGGGAAATGAGGAAACTGGAGAAGTCTGAGTTCATCCCCTGTGGTTGGAGGGTTCCTAGGCGGAAGATGAGGCGCTCTTCCTCCAACCGTCATGTTGCTATCCTTGGTGGAGTGGGAGGTGGAGTTGAAGTGTTGAGCCACGGGGTGGTTGGGTTGGTTGGTCCGGGTGTCCCAGAGGTGTTTTCTGAAATGCTCCGCAAGTAGGCGGCCTGTCTCCCCAATATATAGGAGGCCACATCGGGTGCAGCGGATGCAATAGATGATGTGTGTGGAGGTGCAGGTGAATTTGTGGCGGATATGGAAGTATCCCTTGGGGCCTTGGAGGGAAGTAAGGGGGGAGGTGTGGGCGCAAGTTTTGCATTTCTTGCGGTTGCAGGGGAAGGTACCGGGAGTGGAGGTTGGGTTGGTGGGGGATGTGGACCTGACAAGGGAGTCACGGAGGGAGTGGTCTTTTCGGAATGCTGATAGGGAAGGGGAGGGAAATATATTCCTGATGGTGGGGTCCATTTGGAGGTGGCGGAAATGACGGAGGATGATACGCTGTATATGGAGATTGGTGAGGTGGTAGGTGAGGACCAGTGGGGTTCTGTCCTAGTGGCGGTTGGAGGGGCGGGGCTCAAGGGCGGAGAAGCGGGAAGTGGAGGAGATGCGGTGGAGGGCATCGTTGATTACGTCTGGGGGAAATTGCGGTCTTTGAAGAAGGAGGCCATTTGGGTTGTACGGTATTGGAACTGGTCCTCCTGGGAGCAGATGGGGCAGAGACGAAGGGATTGGGAATATGGAATAGCGTTTTTACAGGGGGCAGGGTGGGAGGAGGTGTAGTTTAGGTGGCTGTGGGAGTCGGTCGGTTTATAGTAAATGTCCGTGTTGATTCGGTAAGTCGGTCGGTTTATTCTTTCCAATGAGAACAGACCCAAGTTTCTCAGCCTTTCCTCATAAGACCTTCCCTCCAGACCAGGCAACAACCTGGTAAATCTCCTCTGCACCTTTCCAATGCTTCCACATCCTTCCCAAAATATGGTGACCAGAACTGTACACAATATTCCAAGTATGGCCACCCCAGCATTTTGTATAGTTGCAGCATGATATTGCGGCACTGGAACTCAATCCCTCTACCAATGAAACCTAACACACCGTATGCCTTCTTACCAGCACTATCCATCTGGGTGGCAACTTTCAGGATCTATGTACATGGACTCCAAGATCTCTCTGCACATCCACACTAGCAAGAATCTTTCCATTGATACAGTACTCTGTCTTCCTGTTATTCTTCCAAAAGTGCATCACCTCACATTTATCTGCATTGAACTCCATTTGCCACCTCTCAGCCCAATTCTGCAGTTTATCCAAATCCCCTGCAACCTGTAACATTCTTCCACACTGTCTACTACTCCACCGACTTTAGTGCCGTCTGCAAATTTACTAATCCATTCACCTATGCCTGCTTCTAAGTCATTTATAAAAATGACAAACAGCAGTGGTCCCAAAACAGATCCTTGTGGCACACCACGAGTAACCGGACTCCAGGCTGAATATTTTCCATCAACCACCACGTGCTGCCTTCTTTCAGAAAGCCAGTTTCTAATCCAAACTGCTACATCACCCACAATTCCATGCCTCGGCATTTTCTCCATTGGCCTACCATGTGGAACCTTATCAAAGGCTTTACTGAAGTCCATATATACTATGTCAACTGCCCTACCCTCATCTACATGCTTGGTCACCTTCTCAAAAAACTCAATGAGGTTTGCAAGACATGCCCTGCCTTGACGAAACCATGTTGACTATCTGAAATCAAATTGTTGCTTGCTAGATGATTATAAATCTTATCTCTTCTAATCCTTTCCAAAATCTTTCCTACAACAGAAGTAAGGCTCGCTGGTCTATAATTACCTGGGTCATCTCTACTGCCCTTCTTGAACAAGGACACAACATTTGCAATCTTCCAGTCCTCTGGTACTAAACCTGTAGACAATAATGACTCAAATAACAAAGCCAAAGGCTCTGCCATCTCCTCCCTACTTCCCAGCGAATCCTCGGATAAATCCCATCCAGCCCAGGGGACTTGCCTACTTTCACTCCTTCTAGAATTGATAACACCAGTTCGTAACTAACCTTGATCCTTTCTAGTCTAATATCTCGTGCCTCATTCTTCTCCTCTACAATATTCTCCTTTTCCTGAGTGAAAACCAATGGGAAATGTTCATTTAACACCTCTCCAATCTTCACAGGGTCCACACCCAACTTCCCACGTCTGTCTTTGACTGGCCCTCTTCCTACCCTCGTCATCCTTTTATTTCTCACAAACCTATAGAAAGCTTTAGGGATATCCTTTGTTCTATTTGCTAAAGACTGCCCGTGTCCTCTCTTTGCTCTTCTTAACTCTCTCTTTAAATCCTTCCCAGCTGATCTGTAACTCTCCATCAACTCCATCTGAACCATCTAGCCTCATCAACACATAAGCCTCATTCTGCTTAACAAGAGATGTAATTTCTGTGGTAAACCACGTCCCCTGACCTTATCACTTCCTCCCTGCCTGACAGGGACATACCTATCAAGGACACGCAATATCTGTTCCTTAAACCAGCTCCGCATTTCCATTGTCTGCATCCCCTGCATTTTGCTACCCCATTCTATGCATCCTAATTCTTGCCGAATCACATTATAATTGCACTTGCCCCATTGATAACTCTTGACCTGTGGCGTGTTCCTATCCCTTTCCATCACTAAACTAAACATAACTTAATTATGGTCACTCTCTCCAAAGTGCTCACCTGCCCCTAAATCAAACACCTGGCCTGGTTCATTACCAGATTGAGTGTGGCCTCCCCTCTTGTTGGCCCTTTGACATACTGTGTCAGGAAACCCTTCTGGACACACTGGACACAAACTGATCCATCCAACGTACCAGAGTTATAGCGTTTCCCAGTCAATGTTGGGGAAGTTAAAGTCCCCCATAATGACCACCCTGTTTTTTTCACTCCTAGCCAGAATAATTTTGCCAATCCTCTCTTCCACCTCCCTGGAACTCTGCGCAGGCCGATAAAAAAATCCCAGCAATGTGACCTCTCCTCTCCAGTTTCTAACCTCAGCCTGCACTACCTCAGTAGACGAGTCCTCATCAAAAGTTCTTTCAGCCACTGTTATACTATCCTTGACTAACAAGGCCACACCTCCCCTCCTTTTATCATCTTGCCTGTTCTTAATGAAACATCTAAACCCTGGAACCTGCAACATCCATTCCTCACCCTGCTCTATCCATATCTCTGAAATGGCCACAACATTGAAGTCCCAGGTACCTATCCATGCTGCAAGCTCACCTACCTTATTTCAGATACTTCTAGCATTGAAGTAGACACACTTCAAACCAGTTTGCTGTCTGCCAGCACATTGCTGTGACCCTGAAATCCTGTCCCTGTCCTTCCTACTCTCATCCTCCTTTGCACTCCAACAAAATCTCCGGTTCCCATTCCCCCTACTGAGCGAGTCTAAACCCACCCAAATAGCACCAGCAAATTTCCCACCCAGGATATTAGTATCCTTCTGGTTCAAGTGAAGACTGTCCTGTTTGTACAAGTCCCACCTTCCCCAGAATGAGCCCCAATTATCCAAGTACCTGAAACCCTCCCTCCCGCACCATCCTTGCAGCTACGTGTTCAGCTGATATCTATCCCTATTCCTTGCCTTGCTATCATGTGCCACGGGTAACATACCAGAGATAACAACTCTGGATAACTCTTTTGGAACATGGTCGGTGTGGTCTGGTTGGTCTGAAGGGTCTGTCTCCGTGCTGTATGACTCTATGACTCCATGGCATTACGGTACACAGTCAAACGACTCATTAGTCTCTGCACACGTTCACTTTGTCCTCCAGACCAGGGGCTGGGACACAGCAGGGGGGAAGGGTATTGTTGATGGACGGAGATACCGAGGGGTTTTTATATGCAGTGGGTGCATAATGGAGGAGCTACAGAGGGACAGATCAGGATAGATGGAGCTGCACAGGGGAGGGCAATTAGACAGGAGCCATGGAGGGGACAGGGGCCATGGAGAGGGACAGGGGCCATGGAGGGGGCAGGGGCCATGGAGGGGGACAGGGGCTAAATTTGCGGTGTGGGGGGGGGGGGGGTTGTCCAAAATTGAAGGGGGGTTGGGATGCAGATTCAGGATTGAAAGACAGAAATCAAGAAGAGAGGGAAAGACAGAGAGAGAATGAGAGAAGAAGAAAGAAAGCAAGAGAGAGGGAAAGAACAGAGACAAAGGAAGAAGGAAGAGAGAAAAAGAAAAAGGAGAGTCTGTCAGGAGAGAGAGAGAGAGATAATGTGAGAGAGAAAGGTTGAGAGGGAGAGAGAGAGAGAGAGAGAGAGATGGAGTGATACAGACAGTGAGTGAGAATCAGAGACAAAGAGAGTGAAAAGGAAATAAGGAAAGATGTGGCGAGATTAAAGAGGGGATATTCACCATTCCGGTTGGTCTGAGCTCTCTTGATGGTCTCTCACATTTCCTCTCTCCCATTTGGGACAGACTCTGCTTCAGGGGCTTGCGTTAGGAGGGGCTGGTTCAGGGAGGGGGTGAGGTTAAAGGATCAAAACTGGGATTGAGATTCAAACACTCCTCACACACAGACAGACAGAAACACACCGATACTCACCCGCTGCTCAGTGCACACGGTGAAAGGGACAATGGCTGCCAGAACCTGTTTGAAACATCCGCAGGTCTCTCACTCAGAGCCCCCTCTCTGAGTAGGAACTGGAAGATGGCCTGGGTGACTGCAGTGGTACAGGTTCTGGGAATAGGCCAGACCTGTGCTACGTATAACAGCAATGACAGTGCCTCACACCTGATGACCAGGTTTTTTCCCACGATGGAGAGTGACCGTAGCTTCCATCTGCCCAGTTTCTGCCTCACTTTGCTAATACGCTCCTCCCAAGACTTGGCGCACGTCACAGCCTCCCTGAACCAAATACCCAGCACCTTCAGGTGGTCGGTCCTGACAGTGAAGGTGATCGAGGATTGGTCGGCTCAGTTCCCGAAGAGCATGGCCTCGCTCTTGCCTCGGTTTACCTTGGCCCCCGAGGCCCGTTCGAACTGGTCACATATGCACATGAGACTGTGGACGGACAGTGGATCTGAGCAGAAAACGGCGACGTCATCCAGGTACAGGGAGGCATTAACCTGCAGGCCCCTGCTGCCAGGAATAGTCACCCCTCTCAGGCTCGCATCCTTCCTGATGGATTCGGCAAATGGCTCTATGCAGCACACAAACAAGGCAGGAGTGAGAGGGTAGCCCTGCCTGACTCCAGATCTGACTGGGAAGCTATCTGATTCCCACCCATTGATTGAGACTGCACTGACAATGTTGGTGTAGAGCAGTCTGATCCAATTGCAGATTCCCTCCCCAAAGCCCATTTTGGAGAGAACATCTCTCATATACCTGTGTGATATCCTGTCAAAGGCTTTCTCCTGGTCCAGGCTGATCAGGCAGGTGTCCAACCCTCTGTCCTGCACGTAAGCAATCGTATCCCTGAGGAGTGCGAGGCTCTCAGCGATCTTCCTGTCCGGTACAACACAGGTTTGGTCAGGGTGGATCACTGACCCCAGAGCAGACCTGACCCGGTTGGCGATTACCTTTGACAGAATTTTGTAATCCGCATTCAATAGTGAGATTGGTCTCCAATTTCTGAGTTCCTCCCTCTCCCCCTTCCACTTGTAGATGAGGGTGATGATGCCTTTCCTCATGGATTCACTCATGGTACCTGCCCGAAGCATACTGATTAGCTTACAGATTACATTACAGTGTGGAAACAGGCCCTTCGGCCCAACAAGTCCACACCGACCCGCCGAAGCGAAACCCACCCATACCCCTACATTTACCCCTTACTTAACACTACGGGCAATTTAGCATGGCCAATTCACCTGGCCCTGCACATCTTTGTGACTATGGGAGGAAACCGGAGCACCCGGAGGAAACCCACACAGACACGGGGAGAACATGCAAACTCCACACAGTCAGTTGCCTGAGGCGGGAATTGAACCCGGGTTTCTAGCGCTGTGAGGCAGCAGTGCTAACCACTGTGCCACCGTGCATACGGACATACACCTCCAGCAGGTCCTGGCCAATCAAGTCCCACAGAGCAAAATAGAGCCCAACCGGTAAGCCGTCGCTTCCGGGAGTTTTATTCTTTTCGAAGGGCTCGAGAGCCTTGGTCAGCTCGTCCAGAGATAACGGCTGGTCCAGTCTCTCCCGTGTTCTGTCGTCTAAGACCTCCGTGATAGAGGACAGGAACGACTGGGAGGCCGCGCTGTCGGTTGGCTTCGAGTCATACAGACTGGCAGAGAAGGAATTACTGATCTTCATGATGTCAGCCTGAGAGGATGTTAGCGAGCCGTCTTCTTCCTTCAGGCTGCTGAGCACGGAGTTCTCTTTGTGCACCTTCTGGAAGAAGAAACGTAAGCACATCTCGTCCTGCTCCACCAAGCGGACCCTGGACTGGAAGGTTATTTTGGACGCCTCCGAGGCAAAGAGCGAGGCTTGCTGGCCCTTCACCTCCTGGAGGTCGTCCGTGACATCGACCCCAATCGTCTGCAACACGAGCAGGTTCTGCATACTTTCCTTGAGCTAGGTTGGTTTTCCCCACCTCTCTCTCGCCTCCTGAACACCTTTGAGGATGAAGAACCTCTTGATGTTCCCTTTTACTGTTTCCCACCAGTCTGCTGGGGACTCAAAGAGGGGCTTCATGGTTCTCCAACCTGTGTAGTCCCTCTTGAGCTCCTCAATGTTTCCCGGGGTCAACAGCTTGGTGTTCAGCTTCCATGTTCCCTTACCAGCCCGCTGCTCATCCTGTAGTGTGCAGCATACAAACAAGGCCCTCATCCAGATGTGCCACAGTGTTTGAAGCTCAGATTCCAGCTCATCAACTCTGAGCTGGAGTACTTCCAGCACACAACACTTGCTGCAGATGTGGGGACTGCAGCTCACATTGGGATCAGCCAGCTCCCACAGCACACAGCTACAGTACATTACCTGCCCAGCCATCTCTACTGAGTTAGTTAACTTATTAGTTAATTTATCCCTAGTTCGTTCATCTAGTTCATTTTGGAGAGTCTCTTTTTTCAAATTTCAGACAGATTGTCTATCAGCCAATCAGATCACAGTTCTCCTGTGACACCACCTTTTCAGTTTGCTTTCAGTTACTCCCTGTGATCCTTGCTGTTAGTTAGTTATTTACTTTTAGCTGTGCATTACCCTCCACTCCTGAAAACAAGACAGTGCAGGGAACTCCTGTGGCCATTCCCCTCAATAACAAGTATAAAATTTTGGATACTGTTGGGGGGAGGGGAAACGACTTACCAAGGGTAAGCCATGGTGTACAGATCCCTGGCACAGAATCTGTTCCTGTTGCTCAGAAGGGAAACGGGGAAATGAGCAGAGCATTAGTCACTGGGGACTCCATAGCTAGGAGGACAGATTGGAGGTTCCAATGGAGAGAGACTCACAGTTGGTGTGATGCCTCGCAGGTGCCAAGGTTTGGGATGTCTCGCATCATGTTTTTAGGTTCCTTGAGGGGGAGGGGTAGCAGCCCTCAAGGTGGTCCACATAAGCAATAACAACATCATTTGGAGAAAACAGTATGTTCTCCACCTGAACCAGAGAGGTACCAATATCCTGGGTGGGGGAGGAGGACGGTGTGTGGAAATTTGCTAATGCTCATTGGGAGGGTTTAAACTAATTCAGCAGGGGGTTTGGAACCTGAACTGTAGTTCCACTATCCAAGAGGTTGAGAGTGATGAGGTCAGAAATATGGTTTCAAGGTTGCAAGAGTGCATCGGCATGCAAGAAGTGGTTTGAAGTGTGTCTACTTCAGTGCCAGAAACATCCGGAATAAGGTGGGTGAACGTGCAGCATGGGTTGGTACCTGGGACTTCGATGTTATGGTCATTTCGGAGACATGGATAGAGCAGGGACAGGAATGGTTTGTGCACGTTCCGGGATTTAGATGGTTCAGTAAGAACAGAGAAGATGGTAAAAGAGTGGGAGGTGTGGCATTGTTAGTCAGGACAGTACTACGGTGGCAGAAGGTACATTTGAGGACTCGTCTCCTAAGGTAGCATGGGCTGAGGTTAGAAACAGGAAAGGAAATGTCATCTTGTCGGGACTTTTCTACTGGCCTCCAAATAGTTCCAGACATATAGAGGAAAGGAGAGCAGAGATTATTCTGGATAGGAGTGAGAGTAACAGGGTAGTTGTTATGGGGTCTTTAACTTACCAAATATTGACTGGAAATACTATAGTTCAAGTACTTTAGATGGGTCAGTTTTTGTCTGATACGTGCAGAAGGTTTTCCCGACACAGTATGTAGACAGGCCAACAAGGGACGAGACTGTATTGGATTTGGTACTGGGTAAGGAACCTAGCCAGGTATTAGATTCAGAGGTAGTGAGCATTTGGTGATAGTGCCCACATTTGGTTGTGTTTACTTTAGCAATGGAAAGGGTTAGGTATATACCATGGGGCAAGAGTTATAGCAATGGTATAACTGTTGCAATTAGGGCGCAATTAGGAAAGATTTAGGATGCATAGGATGGGAAAGGCAACTTCAGGGGATGGGCACAATTAAAAAAAAATATGGAGCTTATTCATGGAATAGCTACTGCGTGTCCTTGATAAGTATGTACCTGTCAGGCAGGGAGGAAGTGGTTGAGTAAAGGAGTCGCGGTCTACAAAAGAAGTTGAATCTCTTGTAAAGAGGAAGAAGAAGGTTCATGTTAGGATGAGATGTGAAGGCTCAGTTCAGGTGTTTGAGAGTTATAGGTTAGCCAGGAAAGACCTAAAGAAAGAGCTAAGAAGAGCCAGGAGGGGATGTGAAAAGTCATTGGCAGGTAGGATCAAGGAAAAACCTAAAGGTTTCTACAGGTATATCAAGAATAAAAGAATGACTAGAGTGAGTTTGGGGCCCAACAAGGTCAGTAGTGGGAGGTTGTGCGTGGAGTCCGAGGAGATAGGAAAAGTGCTAACTGAATTCTTTTCAATGTACTTGCATAGGAAAACGACTAAGTTGTCTCAGAGAATACTGAGATGCAGGTGACGAGACTAGATGGGATTGAGGTTCACAAGGAGGTGTTGTTAGCAATTCTGGAAAGTGGGAAAATAAATAAGTCCCCTAGGGCAGATGGTATTTATCCTTGGATTCTCTGGGAAGCCAGGGAGGAGATTGCAGAGCCATTGGCTTTGAACTTTATGTCGTCATTGTGGATAGGGATAGTGCCAGAAGACTGGAGGATAGCAAGTATTGTCCCCTTGTACAAGAAGGGGAGTAGAGACAACCCTGGTAATTATCTCCCAGTGAGCCTTACTTCGGTTGTGGGTAAAGTGCTGGAAACGATTAGAAGAGATAGGATTTATAATCATCTCGAAAGGAATAAGTTGATTACGGACAGTCGACATGGTTTTGTGAAGGGTAGGTCATGCCACACAAACCTTATAGAGTTCTTTGAGAAAGTGACCAAACAGCTGGATGAGGGTAAAGTGGTTGATCTGGTGCATATGGATTTCAGTAAGGGGTTTGATAAGGTTCCCCATGGTAGGCTATTGCATAAAATACGGAGGCATGGGATTGACAATGATTTAGCAGTTTGGAACAGACATTGGCCAGCTGAAAGAAGACAGAGGGTGGTGGTTGATGGGAAATGTTCACCCTAGAGTTCAGTTACTAGTGGGGTACTGCAAGGCCTGTTTTGGGGCCATTTCTGTTTGTCATTTTTATAAATGAACTGGATAAGGGCATAGAAGGATGGGTTAGTAAATTTGCGGATGACACTAAGGTAGGTGGAGTTGTTGTGGTTCTGTTCGCCGAGCTGGGAATTTCTGGTGCAGACGTTTCGTCCCCTGTCTAGGTGACATCCTCAGTGCTTGGGAGCCTCCTGTGAAGCACTTCAGTGATCTTTCCTCCGGCATTTATAGTGGTTTGAATCTGCCGCTTCCGGTTGTCAGTTCCAGCTGTCCGCTGCAGTGGTCGGTATATTGGGTCCAGATCGATGTGCTTATTGATTGAATCTGTGGATGAGTGCCAAGCCTCTAGGAATTCCCTAGCTGTTCTCTGTTTGGCTAAAAAAAAGTGCATCACAGAACAGGCCTTAGACCACGATGTTGTGCCGATATTTAATCCTAATGTAAAATATAGTAACAACCTACGCACCCCTCAACTCACTGCTATCCATGTGCATGGCCAGCAGTCACTTAAATGTCCCCAATGACTTCGCCTCCACCACCTCAACTGGCAATGCATTCCATGCATTCACAACTCTCTGCGTAAAGAACCAACCTCTGATGTCTCCTTTATACTTTCCTCCTAATATCTTCAAACTATGACTTCCCGTACCAGTCAATCACCAATTTGCTCCTCAATTTCCCGCTGACTACTGGGGAATCTATGTTATGATCCCATCAAAGTGATCAAACCTTTCTTTTTTCTCAGATCCACACACGTTGCTTCACTGGGCGATCCCTCAGGAACATCCTCTCCAAGTCCTGTCATGATGTTTTTCCTAATCAAAATAGCCACTCCCACTCTTCTCGTGCCTCCCCTTCCATCTTTCTAATGAATAGATCTTTGAGCTCGATTTTGGAGTATCTGATCTTACTGCTTCTGATGAAGAGTCACTGGACTTGAAATATTAACTGTTTTCTCTCCACAGATGTTGCCAGACCTGCTAAGTTTCTCCAGCAATTGTGCCTGCGGTTTACCCAGCTTCAGCAGCAAGTCATAGAACATAGAACATTGCAGGGCAGTACAGGCCCATTGGCCCTTGATGTTGCGCTGACCTGTGGAACTAAGCTGAAGCCTATTTATCCTACGCTATTCCATTTTCATCCATATGTTTATCCAGTGACCATATAAATGCCCTTAAAGTTGGCGAGTCTACTACTGTTGCAGGCAGTGCATTCCAGGTCCCTCCTACTCTCTGACATCTGTCCTATATATACCACCCCTCAGTTTAAAGCTATGTCCCCTCGTGCTAGCCATCACCATCCAAGAAAAAAAATTCTCACTGTTCACCCTATCTAATCCTCTGATTATGTTATATGGCTCAATTAAGTCACCTTTCAACCTTCTCACTAATGAAAACAGCTTTTCCTCATAAGACCTTCCCTCCATACCAGCCAACATCCTAGTAAATCTTCTGAACCCTTTCCAAAGCTTCTACATCCTGCCTGTAATGCGGTGACCAGAACTGTATGCAATACCCCAATGCAGCCGCACCAGAGTTTTGTACAGCTGCAGCATTACCTCATGGCTCCGAAGCTCAATCCCTCTACCAATAAAAGCTCACACGCCATATGCCTTCCTTACAGCCCTATCAACCTGGGTGGCAACTTTCAAGGATTATATTCCAAGTTAGATCTTCATGCTCTTTCTTCTACTATGACTGTCATGTTAGGAAATTCCTAGTATGAGCCTTTTTTTGGTTTTAATGACATCACTGTCCTGTTTGAAGCCATCCACAGATGCTATCTCCCTCCTCCTCTCTTCCAGGTTGTGGTTGAAGAAATATGTGCAGCTGTCTAGGCTGTTATTTCCAAATACTTTAGCTTAATGGTCATAGTAACAATGGGACACAGTTCCCCAACACAGTGTTTAAGTTCTGATCTTTCTCAATGCAGTTCTTTGATCTCAGGAAAATTTCTACTTCAATACCACGGAGGGTGGTGTGTGTATGGAATGAGCTGCCAGAGGAAGTGGTGGAGGCTGGTACAATTACAGCATTTAAAAGGTATCTGGATCATGCCTGAGACAAATCTTTCACATTGATCCTCACCACATCAGATTTATATTCATGAATATGGAATAAATCACAAACACAGTGACACGATTCATTGTGATTAACGTAATAATACAAGAAGCAATGCATTGGATTATCATGGTTTGTGTATGTGTATTAGTGTGCGAATGTGCATAGGCAACATTAATCATCTTGCACTTCTTTGATAACCCTATCATTTTCATAGTTATCTTTTTGGTCTTAATCAACTGATAAACCATTTATTTTCCTGTCGATTTTACCCATTAACAATTTCCCTGTGCTTCCTTGTCCTTTCTAAGTTTTTTTTTTAGTTTTCAGTTCACCCATTTAGATTCTAGGCTAAACTTCCCATCGTTTTTGAATTGTTTTGTTAGGATCAGTATCTTTCTTTTACTGTTTCATCTTACCCTGTCTGCTGGGGGACACCTATGGAGCATGAGATGTGGAAATATAATGATATCTGTTATTGGATCATGTTTATTCTGTTTCTTTAGAATCTCACTTTTGAGATCCTCCCACTGACTTGTCATTATTTTATCTTCAAATACCTGCATCCATTCCAACTTCGTCAGATTATCTCTCAGATTAAGAACATAGAAATGTACAGCACAGAACAGGCCCTTTGGCCCAAGATGTTGTGCCGAGGATTAATCCTAATTTCAAATAAAAAAAACTAACCTACACACCCTTCAATTCACTGTTGTCCATGTACAAGTCCAGCAGTCACTTCAATGTCCGTAATGAATCTGCTTCCACCACCACCGCTGGCAATGCATTCCATGCGCTCACAACTCTCTGCGTAAAGAACCTAATTCTGACATCTCCTCTATACCTTCCTCCTAACACCTTAAAACTATGACCCCTCGTGGCAGACTCATGAGATTTGTTCCCCCTGACATCAACGTTTTAATCTTGTTGTCTTTGTCTTGTTCCATATTTATGCTCAATGTAAATGTATTAAAGTCAGCAGCTCAAAAATAGTCCCTCTCTCTTAGTTCATCCAGAAGACCAGCTTCATTTCAGAAGATCAATTCCTGAATTGCTTTTCCTCTCACTGAGCTCTTATGTGCTAAAGAGGTCAGTTAAATATGATACAATAATCTTTTTGCTCTCAGTGTTTTTCACATTGTTCGTATTGAGAGATTTTTGAGAGATAAATCCCCAAATACTCTAGTACTTCAAAGTATTCAAAAATGTCTGACATACTACTCTTCTGTTTTCCTCAGAGGATTTGGTCATCACCTGTAAACTACTAGCAGAGTGGCTGCCACCTTTTTAAAACGATCTCAGCTGAACCCTTGTCGCGTCTTTTGTAAATTCATTGAGTATATCAATGAAGGCCCTGTTAACCAGAGTGGAGGAGGAGAAACAGTTGAGGATAAAGGGATGCATAGAGTCATAGAGATGTCCAGTATGGAAACAGACCCTTAATTCCAATTCGTCCATGTTGACCAGATATCCTGAACACATCTAGTCCCATTTGCTAGCATTTGTCTCATATCCCTCTCAACTCTTCCTATTCATGGACCCATCCAGATGCCTTTTACGTGTATTTACGCGAACACCGCTCCCACCTCCCCCCACCAACTTTCTCTGGCAACTCATTCCACGCAACAACCTGTGTGAAAAAGTTGCTCTTTGGGTCCCTTTTAAAGATTTTCCCTCTCGACTATACCTTCCAGTTTTCGATTCCCCTACCCTGGGGAAAGGATCTTGGCTATTCACCATATCCACGCCTCTCATGATTTTATAAACCTCGATAAGTTCACCCCCCTCCCCCACTCCTCCCCCAGTCTCCAAGCTCCAGGCAAAATAGCCCCACTTGCAAGGAACTATGAATCATTCTTTTGCTAATTATCTTAGCTGTGTTCTCTATTGATGATCTCACTGTCAGTCTAAAAAAAAGACAGTAATTGCTTCCAGCACGAGGAAAGGGAGAAGCTCATATTAGATACATGCTGGTGGGAGGTGACATCGAGTCATAGGGTGGTACAACATGGTACAACTTGTCCATGCTGACCAGATGTCACAAATTAATCTAGTCCATTTGCCAGCATTAGCACCAAATCCCTCTCAACCCTTCCTAATCATATATACATTCAGATGGCATTTAAACGTTGCAATTGTACCAGCCTCCTCCACCTCCTCTGGCAGTTCATTCCATACACACATCAACCTCTGCAAGAAATATTTGCCCCTTAGGTCCCTTTTAAATGTTTCCCCTCAAACCATAAATCTATACACTCCAGTTCTGGACTCTCCCACTCCAGGGCAAATACCTTGTCTATTTACCCTATCCATGCCCCTCAGGATTTTATAAACCTCAATAAGGTCAGTCCAGGGTCCAGGGAAAACAGCCCCAGCCTATTCAGCCTCTCCCTTTCACTCCAACCCACCAACCCTGGCAATATCCTTCTAAATCGTTTCTGAACCCTTTCAAGTTTCACAACATCCTTCCTATAGCAGAGAGACCAGAATTGAATGTGGTATTCAAAAATGGTCTAACCAATGTCCTGTACAGCCACACCATGACCTCCCAACTCCTACTCATTGCACTGACCAATAAAGGGAAGCATACCAAATGTTTTCTTCACTATCATGTCAACCTGCAACTCCACTTTCAAGGAACTATGAACCTGCACTCCAAGGTCTATTTGTTCAGGGACACACTCCAGCACTTTACCATTAAGTATATAAGTCCTGCTCTGATTTGCCTTTCCAGAACGCAGGACCTCACATTTATCTAAACTCCATCTGCCAATCCTCAGCCTATTGGTCCATCTGATCAAGGTCCCACTTTACTCTGAGGTGACCTTGTTCACTATCCACTGCACCTACAAATTTGTTGTTATTGTAAACTGATTAATCACACCTCCTATATTCACATCCAAATCATTTATATAAATGACAAAAAGGTAGTGGACCCAACACCAATCCCTGTGACACACTACTCATCACAGGCCTCCAGTCTGAAAAACAACCCTCCACCACTACCTCTGTCTTCCACCTTTGAGACAGTTCTGTATCCAAATGGCTTCTTCCTCTATTCCATGTGAACTAACTGTGCTAACCAGGCTACTATGAGGAACCTTGTCAAACACCTTACTGAAGTTCATATAGAACATGTCCACTGCTCTGTACTGATCAATCCTCTTCGTTCCTTCTTAAATAACTCAATCAAGTAGGTGAGACATGATTTTCCACACACAAAGCCATATTGACTATCCCTAATCAGTCCTTGCCTTTCCAAACACATATAAATCCTGTCCTTCAGAATTCCCTCCAGGAACTCGCTCACCTCCAAGTCAGGCTTATTGGTCTATAGTTTCCCAGCTTTTCCTTTCCACCTTTCTGAAATACTGACACCACATTAGTCAGTCTTCCGGCACCTCATCTGTAGCTATTGATGATACATTTATCTCAGCAAGGGGCCCAGCAATCACTTTGCTAGATTCTCACAGACGTCTAGGGTACACTTGACCAGGTCCTGGAGAGTTATCCACTTTTAAGGATTTTAAGCCATTCAGCACCTCCTCCTCTGTAATATGGACATGTTTCAAGATATCACTAGTTATTTTCCCATGTTCCCGCCTCAGGCGACTGACTGTGTGGAGTTTGCACATTCTCCCCGTGTCTGCGTGGGTTTCCTCCGGGTGCTCCGGTTTCCTCCCACAGTCCAAAGATGTGCAAGTCAGGTGAATTGGCTATGCTAAATTGCCCGTAGTGTTAGTAAGGGTTAAATGTAGGGGTATGGGTGGGTTACGCTTCGGCGGGTCGGTGTGGACTTGTTGGGCCGAAGGGCCTGTTTCCACACTGTAATGTAATCTAATCTAATCTATATCTTCCATGTTCCTTTCCACAGTAAACACTGATGCTAAACACTAATTTATTATCTCCCCCATTCTCTTGTGGTTCCACACATAGGCTGTCTTGCTGATCTTTGAGGTGCCCTGTTGTCTCTCTGGTTACCTTCTTGTCCTTAATGCATTTGTAAAGCCCCTTTGGATTTTCCTTAACCCTATTTGCCAAAGCTATCTCATGTTCCCTTTTTGTCCTCCTGATTTTCCCCTTAAATATAATTCTATAGCCTTTATGCTCTTCTAAGGACTCACCCGATCTCTGCTGTCTGTGTCTGACATCTGCTTCCTTCTTTTTCTTGACTAAAACCTCCATTTCTCGAGTCATCCAGCATTTCCTCCACCTGCCACCTTGCCCTATACCCTCACAGGAACATACCTTCTCTGGAGTTCCATTATTTTATTTTTGAAGGTATCTTATTTTCCAGCCATCCCTTTACCTGCAAATATCTGCCCGACCCCAAACAACTTTTGAAAGTTCTTGCCTAATACCATCAAAATTGGCCATCCTCCAATTTAGAACTTTAATCTTTAGATCAGGTCAGTGCTTTTTCATGACTATTTTAAAACTAATAGAATTATGCTCATTTGCCCCAAAGTGCTCCCCCACTGACACCACAGTCATCTCAGACTACCTTATTTCCCAAAAAGACATCAGGTTTTACATCTTCTCTAGTCGGTATATCCACACACTGAATCAGAAAATTTTCTTGTACACACTTAAGAACTTCCTTTCCATCCAAGCCCACTTATGATAGAACCCATTTGATTTGAGTTCCATTGAATTCAGAGAACACGTAGACATCTACTCTTCCATATAGACAATGAAACTTGTCCTGATCCCCAACTGATGGTAATATTGGACCAGAATCAAACCTGGTTTGATGGATCATAGGTTTAATTTTCTGTTGCTAAGTTAGTTAATGTGTTGGTTAGTCACTGAGGCAGATTTGGTCCGACTGGATTTATACATTCCTTTTTGGGAAGGACATACTATATGGTCACTGTTAGTGTCAGGGTCAATATTGTAGATGAATTGGAAGTTTCACTTCAATACCTTAGGGCAGACTTGATAACATATGAAGATTATGCCATGATCTTGAGAATTGCTAACATTTTTGGAGGTGCAAGTGTCTTAATTGTAATTTAAAGGTAGTGAAGATTGTGTAGATGGTGATAATCCTGTGATCAAACAGTTTTGATCAGGTGCGAGTTGGTGACAGCCTGTTTGAGTGCTCATACTGTCCCTTGGTTGGTTGTTGGTTCAGGGTCATCATCAGCTGATGATCACCAGGTGATGGTCAGAATATCCGTGTGCAGCATGATGCACCGAATGGCCTCCTGCTGCATTATGCCAATTCTGTGATTCTGTTTTCCTCACTGTTTGGATGTGAACATTGACCACGTGTTTCAACACAATATCAAAATTGAGATTGGGAATTTAGTAACAATCAATCACAATATCTGAACATGTTCCATTGTTTTAAATCACTGTGTTCTGTTGTACCGTGTAGTTTCTCCCCCATATCCTCTCAAGCTCACTTCACTCTCATTCACAAGACCCATCCTGGCTATTCAACATGAAAAAGAATGATTTGCATTGATAGAATATCTGTCACAATGATAGGTCTTTTCAAACTGCTTTATGGTCAATGAATCCTTCCAAAGTATAGTTGCAGTAGGAAATGTGACATTGAGTGTTCACAAACACAATGTGGTAATGACCAAATCACCGGTTTCTGCATTAATACCTGGGAGTAAATATTGAACAGAACTCTGGGCATAACATCCCCACTCTTCATCCCAGGCTGCAAAAGGAACAGGATGTGAACATAGGAGATAGCTCATTGTGAACTTCCAGTCTTCACTTGATTCAGGGAGGATGCTACAGAATCAGACATTTCCGATCCTTGCTCAAAAAAATGTGAGCTCAGTCCTAGTAATGGTAGGCCAGTCAGTTTAATGTCAGTGATGAGGCAGGTTTTATAAGTAATAATCTGAGCAAAAATTGATAAACACTGGGATATTTATAGTTAATCACAGAGCCAAGACACATTGTAAAAGGCAGATTTTGCTTCACTAATTTAATGGAATTTTTTGATGAAGTAACAGTGAAGGTTGATGAAGGGAATATGTTGGATGCTGTTTTGGAAAACATTTGACAAAAATGCCACATAAAAGGCTCCTGACAATGTTGAAGATCATAAAGTAGGACAGTCGGTATTAGTTTGGATGAAATCATTGGCTACAGGACTGAACAGCAATATTACATCTTTCCTATTGTGTATTGACCATAACTATCTTCCGTACTCCAGCTGTAGCCTAACCTATTTATAAAACCTCCAATGCTTCAGCTCATAAGAAAATGTATGATTTTGTGACCACTGTATAATCCTCCCACTCACCTTCAAGGATTTGTGGACATTCACTCCAAGGTCCTGTCTCTCATTATGTCGCTCTCTGTTCCCAGTTCAGTGTATTGTCACACTCTCTGTCTCCCTGTGTTCACAGGTCAGTGTGTTATCTCTCCATCTTTCTTTCTTCCCAGTTGGGTGTTCTCTGCTTGTCTCTCACTTTTTCCAGTTGTGTGGTCTCTGTTTTTCTCTCTCTCTGTTCCCAGTTCAGTGTATTGTCTTTCTGGTCTTTCTCTATTGCCAGGTCAGTGTATTATCACACTCTCTGTCCTCTCTATTCTAAGTTCAGTATTTTATCTCTCTGCTTCTCTCTATTTTTAGTTGTATGCGCTCTGTTTCTCTCTTTCTCCATTCCCAGTTCAGTGTTTTGTCAGTTTATCTTACTCTATTCTCAGTTCAATGTGTTGTCTCTTTGTCTCTCTCCATTTCCAGTTCACTGTGGGTGTCTCTCAATCTCTATTCCCAGTTCAGGGTTTTCTCTATCTCTCTCTATTGCCAGTTCTGTCACTCCCTGTTCCAGTTCAGTATATTGTGTCTCTGTCTCTCTCGATTCCAAGTTGTGTGTTCTCAGTTTGTCTCTCACCTCTCTCAGTTCAATGCATTCTCTGTTTCTCTCTCTCCATTTCCAGTTCATTGTGATGTTAGCTTATCTCCTTCTATTGCCAGTTCAGTGTGTTATCATCTTTTGTCTATGTTGTCTGTCTATCTCTCACTATTCCTATTTCAGTGTCTTATTACCTTGTTTCCCTCTTTTCCCAGTTCAGAGTGTTGTATCTGTGTTGCTATTGCCAGTTCTGTGTTGTTACTCCATCTCTCTCTGCATTCCTAATTCAGTAAGTTGTCTCTCTGTCTCTCATTTTCAAGTTCATTGTGTTGCCACTCTGTCTCTCTCTAATCCCAAATCACTGTCTCTCATTAGCTGGTGGTCTAGTGCTTAGGATTCGGTGCTTTCACCGTCGTGGTCTGGGTTCGATTCCCAGCTAGGGAACGGGTGCGTTTAACTTTTTTTTGGGTGGCCGGTAGCTCAGTGGTCAGCACTGCTGCCTCACAGCGCCAGAAACTCGGGTTCAATTCCCGCCTCAGGCAACTATCCCCGTGTCTGCGTGGGTTTCCTCCGGGTGCTCCGGTTTCCTCCCACAATGGGTGAATTGGCCTTGCTAAATTGCCCGTAGTGTTAGATGAAGGGGTAAATGTAGGGGAATGGGTCTGGGTGGGTTGCTCTTCGGAGGGTCTGAGGGACTGTTTTCACACTGTTAGTAATGTAATCTAATCATTGCGTCTCTATTTCCAATTCAGTGTGTTGTCTTGTCACAGTCTCTCTCCATTCCCAGGTCAATGTCTTGTCACTGTCTCTCCCCATTCCCAGGGCAATGTCTTGTCACTGTCTCTCCCCATTCCCAGGGCAATGTCTTGTCACTGTCTCTCCCCATTCCCAGGGCAATGTCTTGTCACTGTCTCTCCCCATTCCCAGGGCAATGTCTTGTCACTGTCTCTCCCCATTCCCAGGGCAATGTCTTGTCACTGTCTCTCCCCATTCCCAGGTCACTGTCTTGTCACTGTCTCTCCCCATTCCTAGGTCAATGTCTTGTCACTGTCTCTCCCCATTCCCAGGCCAATGTCTTGTCACTGTCTCTCCCCATTCCTCGGTCAATGTCTTGTCACTGTCTCTCCCCATTCCCAGGTCACTGCCTTGTCACTGTCTCTCTCCATTCCCAGGGCAATGTCTTGTCAATGTCTCTCCCCATTCCCAGGTCAATGCCTTGTCACTGTCTCTCCCCATTCCCAGGGCAATGTCTTGTCAATGTCTCTCTCCATTCCCAAGTCACTGCCTTGTCACTGTCTCTCTCCATTCCCAGTTTAGTATGCTCCCTCATGATCTATCTCTATTGCCAGTTCATTCTGATGTCCATCATTGTCCATCCTTAATTGTGCAGAGGGCAGTTAAGAGTCAATTTGCTGATGACATAAAGGTGGGTAGGAAAATGAGTTGTGAAGACAAACCATCTGGTAAATGGAGTACAATGTGGCAAAGTGTGAAATGGTATATTTTGGCAGAAAGAATAATAAGGCAACATATTACTACAATACGATGGCTGAAGAGCTCAGAGATGGAGAGGAATCTGGGTGTCTTCGTACACAAATCACAGAAAGGTAATCTATAGGTATAGCAAGTAATCAGGAAGGCTAATCGTGTCACATTTTATTGTGAGAGGAATTGAAAGTAAGAGTGTGAAGGCTTTGCTTCACTTACCCAGGATGTGGGTAAGACCTCATGTGGAGTGCTGTGAACAGTACCGGTCACCGTACTTATGTTAATGTTTTGGAAGAAGAACAGGTTTACTAGGCTAATACTCGGAAGGAGCGGATTGTTCCTTATATTTTTCTCTCGGGATTTACTCAATCCCTGCTGTTAATACCTGACATCTGCTTCCTTCTTTTTCTTGACCAGAAACGTAATTACTCTAGTTATCAGCATTCCCTACACCTACCAGCCTTGCCCTTCAACCGAGTAGGAACATACAGTATATTAGACTCCCATTATCTCATTTTGAAAGTTTGACATTGCCCAGCCATGCCTTTCCCTGTGAGTATCCACCCACAATCAACTTTCGAAAGTTCTTGACTAATACCATCAAAATATGCCTTCCTTCAATTTTGAATGTTAACTTTTAGATCTGGTCTATCCTTTTACATCACTATTTTACAACTAACAGAACGATGTTCACTCCCCCATTGATACCTAATTCACTTGCCCTGCCTTATCCCAAAAAGGTCAAGTTTTGCACCTTCTCTAGTAGGTATATCTACATACTGAATCAGAAACATTTCTTGCACACACTTAACAAATTCCTCTCCATCCAAGCCCTGAGCAGTATAGTAGTCCCAGTCAATGCTTGGAAAGTTAAAATCCCCTACCATAACCACCCTATTATTCTTACAGATAACGGATATCTCCTTACAAATTTGTTTCTCAATTTCCTGCTGACTATTGGGGTTGTAAGGGCTCTATCGTACAATCCCAATAAGGTGATCATCCTTTTCTTATTTAGGTAGAACTGAGAAATAACTTTCCTGTGTGCATTCCTAGGAATATCCTCCCGAAGTACAGCAGTAATGTTATTCCTCAGCAAAAACACCACTCCCCCACCTCTCTTGCCCCTTTCTATCCTTCCTATAGCATCTATAAACTGGAATATGAAGCTGCCAGTCGTGTCCATCCCTGAGCCCCATCTCTATAATTGCTGTGATATCCCAATCCCTTTTTCCCAACCACGCCAAGTTCATCGGCCTTCCCCGTTATGCCTCTTGCATTGAAACAAATGCAGCTTAATTTATCAGTCCTACCTCATTCTCTGCTTTGTTTCTGCCTACCCTATTTGACTTGCTCCTTTCCCCAACTGTACCAGTCTCAGACTGATCTCTTTTCTCACTACCTCCCAAGGTCTTCCCCCTACATCCCCCCTCACATCCCACCTCTGCACACTTTCCCACCCTGCACTAGTTTAAATCCTCCTGAGCAGCTCGAGGAAATCTCCCTGCCAGTATATTGGGAGAGGTTGGAAATCTTACAACCTTTAAAAATATTTGAATGAGCACTTGAAATAACATAACATTCAAGACTATGTGACGAGTACAGGGATTTGGGATGACCATGCCTTTGGTGATAGTTAATGTCAGTGAGGACTCAATAGGACAAAGGGCCTTTTCTGAACTGTCTAACTATGACTTTATTAAAGGGCCTACATAACATTTAAAGCAAAGCATTCCAAATTTGCCAGAACATTTTTGATTTTAACTGCATTAATAATGTATTGGTGGTAAAAACTTCAAATCTTTAAAGAATCTTTTGAAAAACAAATCTATAAAGCCCCACAAAACATGTCATTTATCTAAAATATGCCATTTATTTTAGAAATCTGATGGAGTACTTGGGTCATTTGGGCTCAGCACTAACCTGGAGCATAACAGCCTTTACAAAACAACACACAAACTTTGATCTGAGGAGTAAAAGTAAATAGGAACACAAAAGCATGTGATGTCATTTCATGTGGCACCATCTCATTACTTCAGGTTATCCCCAAGAGTCTTCACCATTAACCAATTCCTTTTGAACTGCAGTCATTACTATTATCTATGCAAAACATACCCATCAATTTGCACATACCAAATCCCATAAAATGTAAGAGGGAATTGGTTTTGATGATATTGATTAAAGGATGAATGCAACCTGGGTCCCTCAGGACTCCCAGCTCCTATTCAATGAATGACTGAAGTCTCCGTTGTAATTTGATTGTTGTTTGATCACAGTTATATTACAGCCTCAACTTCATACTAGGACTTAACACACAAACTTTCCTTTAGAGGAAATATGATGATTAAGAATGCAGTTTAATTCACTGTTTCCTTTAATTTTGTTCAGAAGCTGAAGTCCCTGACTCATGTTCCACGGACCACAGTTGCCTTCCGGTACCTCACTGTTATTGAGCAGTATTCAATAATGGAAGGAAATAAAGCAAAATCCTTTCTTCACTGAAATTCATAAACCCCAAGTCCACAGGGAAGTCATTGCCTTGTGATTGGAAGAGGGAAGCCCAACGGATTTCCAATAGTCATTCATTAAACATCACTGAAGTTGATCATTGTCAATAATCAGATTTCTCAGCATCAATCAAGGATGAAACCATCGATTTTTCAGTCTTACAGAGCAGGAAGAATGGACTGAAAGAACTGAGCATGAATATTATTAATAACTCCAGTGATATTAGGTAGATGAGAACACTCACAGATGATCCAATAGAAACTAGGAACAAATACCCTGGGATGTCACTTCATCCTCTGTACTGACTTCACAGGGAAATATCTTCAGTGGCAGAAGTGTGGACCTCTCCCAAAGCCATGCCATAATAGATGGTGTTATCAATCACTGTAACCCATGGCATTGTATTAATGGTAAACCTGGCTGCCCACTTCCCTGTGTTGTTGGTGACTATGACTCTATCATTACTCCATCCTCCGGTCCTCAGGTACTGAAACCCAGCATTCGCTGTCTCTTCTGTAGACATGCCTAATGTTCGGGGGTGGGGTGGGGTTGAAACAGATAATAATACAAACTACCCAAACTTACTTTTTTTTATTGAAAAGAATATATGAATGATTGACTTTGAAGTTGATTAGGCTCAGCTGCTCTGTTCAGTCTTCAAGCTTCAGTTGGACCCTTCAGTCCAACTTGTCCATGCCAACCAAATATCCTAAATTCATCTAGTCCCACTTTAGATTAGATTACATTACAGTGCGGAAACAGGCCCTTCGGCCCAACAAGTCATACCGACCCGCCGAAGCGCAACCCACCCATATCCCTACATTTACCCCTTACCTAACACTATGGGCAATTTAGCATGGCCAATTCACCTGACTGCACATCTTTGTGACTGTGGGAGGAAACCGGAGCACCCGGAGGAAACCCACGCAGACACGAGGAGAACGTGCAAACTCCACACAGTCAATCGCCTAAGGCGGGAATTGAACCCGGGTCTCCGGCGCTGTGAGGCAGCAGTGCTAACCACTGTGCCACCGTGCTGTCCAGCACTTGGACCATATCCCTCTCAACTCTTCTTATTCATATACTCATCCAGGTGCCTTTTAAATATTGTAATTGTACCAACCTCCACCACTTCTTCTGGCAACTCATTCTATTCACACACCACCCTCAGCATGAAAAAGTTGCCCCTGAGGTCTCTTTTAATATCGAAATGTCACCTCCAATAAACCACCTCATCTGTAAACCAAATCACAGTTTGGTCAGACATCCCATGGGATAATCAGTGCAATTATGTGCTGTGCTAAGGGGCAAAGAACTGAAAATGAGTTGCTGGAAAAGTGCAGCAGGTCAGGCAGCATCCAAGGAGCAGGAGAATCGACGTTTCGGGCATAAGCCTGAAGAAGGGCTTATGCCCGAAACATCGATTCTCGATTTTGTAGATGACGTTTGTTTTGCATGCTGTCTGGTTCATTAGCTACTGTTTAAGTGTGTTGTTTGATTTGTGGGCTACCATGCTGCCAACAGGTCTGAGTAGGCTGGCAGTCATTTCAAAGATGTCTTTGATGCAGGGTAAAGTGCCTAAGGCTTCTGGGCCTGTTTTGTCTGCTTGTTTGGGTTTGTTGCTGAGAAATCAGCGGAATGTGTTTATTGGGTACCTGTTTTTCTTGAATACACTGTACAGATGGTTTTCTTCGGCTCTTTGAAGTTCTGCAGTGTGTGGTGGCTCATTGAAGTACTGTCCTAATGCAGTTTTATTTGTGAGTGTTGGGATGATTGCTTCTGTAGTTCAGTATTTGGTCCATGTGTCGTTTTCCTGTGGATGCTCATTTGAAGGTCTCCATTGGTTGTCCGCTCTACTGTGACATCTAGAAATGGCAGGTTATTGTTGTTTTCCTCCTCCTTGATGAATTTTATGCCAGTAAGGATACTATTGATGATCTTGAATGTTTCCTCTAAATTGTTTTGTTTAGTGATCACAAAGGTGCCATCCACGCAGCGGACTCAAAGTGTCACTTGAATGGTTGGGAGAGTTGTTTGTTTGAGTCTCTGAATTATTGTTTCTGCGAGGAACCCTGATATTGGTGATCCCATAGGTGTTCCATTGATTTGCTAGAGGGTCCTGCTATTGAAAGTGAAGTGGGTGGTGAGGCATAGTTCCACCAGCTTGATGATGTTGTCCTTGCTGACGAAGTTGGTGGTGTTTGGTATATGTGTCTTTGGTTTTTCTAATAGCATAGTCAGTGTTTCTTTGGCCAGGATGATGTTGATGGATGGGAACAGGGCTGTTATGTCAAAGGAGACCATTATTTCATCCACTTCTTTCTTGGTGTCTTTGATGAGGTTCAGGAGTTCTTAGGTGCAGTGGTAGGAGTACTCTACTAAGTGCTTTAGACTTTTGTGGAGTTCCTTAGCTAGTCTGTATGTTGGTGTTCCTGGTAGTGAGACTGTGAGTCTGAGGGGGGCTCCTGGTTTGTGAACTTTGGGTAGTCCATAGGAACATGCTGTGTTGGATCTGTCTGGTTTTATTTTTTGGAAGTCTATCTTGTTTCATTCTCCTGATTTCTTAAGTTTTCTGAGTAAGGCTATGATTCAGTTCTCCAGTTGAA
This sequence comes from Chiloscyllium plagiosum, assembly GCF_037043375.1. NCBI lineage: Eukaryota > Metazoa > Chordata > Chondrichthyes > Orectolobiformes > Hemiscylliidae > Chiloscyllium > Chiloscyllium plagiosum. Next base: position 41,062,319 of record NW_028270178.1, read on the forward strand.
ACCCTCCAACCCTGGCAAACATCCGTGTAAATCTTTTCTGTACCCTTTCTGCACTCCAAACAACACTCGCCAAGACCTTACCATTAAGTGTATAAGTCCTGCCCTGATTTACCTTTCCAAAATGCAGCACCTCACATTTATCTAAATTACATTCCATCTGCCACTCCTTGGCCTATTGGTCTATCTGATCAGGATCCCATTGTACTCTGAAGGTGCAATGTACAGTAAAGAAGTTTACCTCAAATGTTGGTGTCATCTGCAAACATACTAATTATACCTCCTGTGTTCACATCCAAATCAATTATGTAAATGATGAAAAGCAGTGGACTCAGATCCGATATTTGTGGCACACCACTGGTCCAGGCCTCCAGTCTGCAAAAGCAACCCTCCATAACCACCCTCTGTCTTCTGCCTTCAAGCCAGTTCAGTATCCAAATGGCTGGTTGATACATACTACTTGACAACTATTGCCGTATTATGATGTTTTGCAGGAGAATAAAAGGATTAGGTTAAATATAATCTTTTTTATCTAGGTAGAACTTAACTTGCTTAGTATCTACATTGCTGGGTGGATGCCAGGAGTGTAGAAACACTAGAATACATTGAATAAGAAGGAGGCAATGCAATGGATCGGTCTTGAACATTGCAGCCAAGATATAGTGGGCGGCACGGTGGCATAGTGGTGAGCACTGCTGCCTCACAGCGCCAGAGACCCGGGTTCAATTCCCACCTCAGGCTACTGACTGTGTGGAGTTTGCACGTTCTCCCCGTATCTGCGTGGGTTTTCTCCGAGTGCTCCAGTTTCCTCCCACAGTCCAAAGATGTGCAGGTCAGGTGAATTGGCCATGCTAAATTGCATGGAGTGTTAGGTTAGGGGTATGGGTGGGTTGCACTTCGGCGGGTCGGTGTGGACTTGTTGGGCCGAAGGGCCTGTTTCCACATTGTAAGTAATCTAATCTAATATTATCAGAACCTGTAGTCTTCAATTTATCAATGCTCCCAGCCACAACTTGCTATCAGTTGGTGTGAACTGAATTGATTATCACAGCAGGTTCATGTTTTGTATCTCTGTAACCCCTTGAACATGAACTGTTCACTCAGAATCTTAGAATCCCTACAGTGTGGGAAAAGGCCCTTCGGCCCAACAAGTCTACACTGATCCTCCAAATCCATATCCCATTACTCTATATTTACCATTGACTAATACACTTAAGCTACACATCCCTGAACACTATGGGTAATTTAACATGGCCAATTCACCTAACCTGCACATATTTGGATTGTGGACAAAACCAGAGCACCCGGAGGGAACCCACGCAGACACAGGGAGAATGTGCAAACTCCACACAGACAGTCACCCGAGGCTGAAATCAAACCCAAGTCCCTGGCACTGTGAGGCTGCAGAGCTAACCAGTTGTTGCTTTGGACTATGTAACATCTTTAAAGGTGCAGCACCATACAGTTAAAACTGGCAGAGAATCATGTGAAAGCAATGTGCTATCCAACTCTAATCCATGCTATGCCTGATGGTTCAAATTCTAATTTAACATATTTAATATCTTTGGCCCAAAAGCACACTCGTCTCTGCTGCAGCTTCTTGCTGAGCTTCTCCACTGACTGTAACCCTGTTACCGTTTGACTGACAGTTCCACAAACTTTCATATTATCTGGTCACACTTTTTAAAGTCTTCATTCTTGCAGCAGTGCATGGACTGATCCCCTAAATTTCACTGAACCCATGCTTCTCTTTGACAACCATATTCTGCTTCTTGAATTCTTCAAGGAGAATTTCTTATCATCCTGTTCAAGTCTAATTGGCTTTTTATCCTTGGTTCCTTTATTGTTCCTAAACAGGTTGTTTCTCAAATTAATTGGTTTTGTACACGTTGATACTAATTGGCTTAGACTATTAGGGTCTTTTATTCATTTAATCCTTGGTCAGTTTCCATTCACAGATTAGAAACCCTTGTCTCTGATCCCTGCCTTTTTGAGATTAGTATAGTTTTAGCAGCGAACCCTGATTAATATGAATTGGTTTTACAGTTTGACCATTACATCTGTTAATCCTTGCAGTAAGACACAGCAGAAGGTGGCCATGCCATCCCTTAAGTCCGCTTTGCCATTTAATGAAATCATGACCGATTTGATATAATGCTTACTGATTCCCTTAAAAATCGCTCAGTATTGAATGTCCTTATACAGCCTATACAGTCTCTGTGATAAATAATTCCATAGATTCATTACGCTCAGAGAAGAAATTCTACCTCATCTGTCTTAGATAGGTGAGAGATTATTCAGAGATTATGCCCTCTGCTCCTGCATTGACCTCTGGGAATCTCGGATGTCTCAAGAAGGTTGCATCTCATGTGGAAAGGTCCTGACCTATACCAAACTGTTTCTCTCCACAGATACTGTCTGATCACATGTGTTTTCCTGGCATTTTGTGTTTTTAATTTCAGATTTCCAGCATTGGCAACATTTTGCCTTTCTCTCAGGACATCAGGCTCAGCGGTTTGCACTGCTGCCTCACAGTGCCAGGGATCCAGGTTCAATTCTATCCTTGGGTGACAGTCTATGTGGAGTTTGTACAGTCTCCCGATGTTCTGCATGGGTTTCTGTCATGTGTTCCAGTGTCCTCCCACAGTCCAAAGATGTCACGTTAGGTGGATTAAACATAGCAAATGTGTGATTACAGTGTAGGGTAGGGAGCAGGGTCTGAGGAGAAAGCTCTTGGGAGGGTCAGCACATACTCAATGGGCCAAATGGTCTTTCTCCACATTGTAGGGATTCTATGATCAGGAATTTTTTCAGCTGGCATCCTCATCTTGCCCATTTTCAGCTGTTCCTTCAATAATCTTCCATTTATCATATAAAGTCACAGCGATGTTCATGAGCAATTTTACATCATTCAGCTCCATTCCCAATTCCTTCCAGAATAAGGCAGCTCACAAGGCTCCTGCAGCACAACCTGGACAACATCGTGTGAAGGTGCAGAAGCCACAGGGTCGTAGTCATGGGCGACTTCAACTTCCCAAATATTGATTGGAAGCTCTTTAGATCAAGTAGATTGGATGGGGCGGTGTTTGTGCAGTGTGTCCAGGAAGCTTTTCTAACGCAGTATGTAGATTGTCCAACCAGAGGGGAGGCCATATTGGATTTGGTACTCGGTAATGAACCGGGACAAGTGGTGGGCTTGTTAGTGGGTGAACATTTTGGTGATGGTGACCACAATTCTGTGACTTTCACCTTGGTTATGGAGAGAGATAGGTGCGCACAACAAGGTAGATTTTATAATTGGGGGAAGGGAAATTACGAGGCTGTAAGGCAGGATTTGAGGAGCATACGTTGGGAGCATAGGCTGTCAGGGAAGGATGTGGTGGAAATGTGGAACTTTTTCAAAGAGCAGATACGACGTGTCCATGATATGTATGTACCTATCAGGCAGGAAAGAAATGGTCGTGTGAGGGAGCCTTGGTTGACGAGAGAGGTTGAATGTCTGGTAAAGAGGAAGAAGGAGGCTTACATAAGGTTGAGGAAACAGGATTCAGACAGAGCAGTGGAGGGATACAGGATAGCCAGAAGGGACCTGAAGAAAGGGATTAGGAGAGCTAAGAGAGGGCATGAAAAATCGTTGGCGGATAGGATCAAGGATAACCCCAAGGCATTTTATGCGTATGTGAGAAACCTGAGAATGACGAGAACGAGGGTAGGTCCGATCAAGGACAGTAGTGGGAGACTGTGTATTGAGTCGGAAGAGATAGGAGAGGTCTTGAACAAGTACTTCTCTTCAGTATTTACGAACGAGAGGGACCGTATTGTAGAAGAGGAGAGTGTGAAATGGACTGGTAAGCTAGAAGAGATACCTGTTAGGAAGGAAGATGTGTTGGACATTTTGAACAACTTGAGGATAGACAAGTCCCCCGGGCCTGACGGGATATATCCTAGGATTATGTGGGAAGCAAGAGAGGAAATTGCAGTACCGTTGGCAATGATCTTCTCGTCTTCACTGGCAACGGGGGTGGTACCAGGGGACTGGAGAGTAGCGAATGTTGTGCCCCTGTTCAAAAAAGGGAATAGGGATAACCCCGGGAATTACAGGCCTGTTAGTCTTACTTCTGTGGTAGGCAAAGTAATGGAAAGGGTACTGAGGGATAGGATTTATGAGTATCTGGAAAGACACTGCTTGATTAGGAACAGCCAGCACGGATTTGTGAAGGGTAGGTCTTGCCTTACAAGTCTTATTGAATTCTTCGAGGAGGTGACCAAGCATGTGGATGAGGGAAGAGCAGTGGATGTAGTGTACATGGATTTTAGTAAGGCATTTGATAAGGTTCCCCATGGTAGGCTTATGCGGAAAGTCAGGAGGCATGGGATAGAGGGAAATTTGGCCAATTGGATAGAAAACTGGCTAACCGGTCAAAGGCAGAGAGTGGTGGTAGATGGTAAATATTCAGCCTGGAGCCCAGTTACAAGTGGAGTTCCGCAGGGATCAGTTCTGGGTCCTCTGCTGTTTGTAATTTTTATTAATGACTTAGATGAGGGAGTCGAAGGGTGGGTCAGTAAATTTGCAGATGATACGAAGATAGGTGGAGTTGTGGACAGTGAGGAGGGCTGTTGTCGGCTGCAGAGGGACTTAGATATGATGCAGAGCTGGGCTGAGGAGTGGCAGATGGAGTTCAACCCTGCCAAGTGTGAGGTTGTCCATTTTGGAAGAACAAATAAGAATGCGGAATACAGGGTTAATGGTAGGGTTCTTAGTCAGGTGGAGGAACAGAGGGATCTTGGGGTCTATGTACATAGATCTTTGAAGGTTGCCATTCAGGTGGATAGAGTTTGTAAGAAGGCCTATGGAGTATTATCGTTCATTAGCAGAGGGATTGAATTCAAGAGTCGTGAAGTGATGTTGCAGCTGTACAGGACTTTGGTTAGGCCACAGTTGGAGTACTGTGTGCAGTTCTGGTCGCCTCACTTTAGGAAAGATGTGGAAGCTTTGGAGAGGGTGCAGAGAAGATTTACCAGGATGTTGCCTGGAATGGAGAGGAAGTCGTACGAGGATAGGTTGAGAGTTCTCGGCCTTTTCTCGTTGGAACGGCGAAGGATGAGGGGTGACTTGATAGAGGTTTATAAGATGATCAGAGGAATAGATAGAGTAGACAGTCAGAAACTTTTTCCCCGGGTACAACAGAGTGTTACAAGGGGACATAAATTTAAGGTGAAGGGTGGAAGGTATAGGGGAGATGTCAGGGGTGGGTTCTTTACCCAGAGAGTGGTGGGGGCATGGAATGCGCTGCCCGTGGGAGTGGTAGAGTCGGAATCATTGGCGACCTTTAAGCGGCATTTGGATAGGTACATGGATGGGTACTTAATCTAGGTTAGAAGTTCGGCACAACATCGTGGGCCGAAGGGCCTGTTCTGTGCTGTATTGTTCTATGTTCTATATGTTCTATGTGTGGCAGATAGTACTTACTAATGAAGAAATCACCATTTCCAACAAGAAAATATTCAACTGCCTGATTATTACAAATGTGGATTTGAGAATGTGGCAGAGACTAGATACTGAGTGACTAACAAATTCTATCCACCATTTATAAATTAAAAGGTAGATGCAGGTGTTGGAAGTTTCCTTCCACAAACAGACATCGATATCTGATCAATTGTTTACTCTTAAGCGAAAACTAAGATTTCTGTTAAACAGAAGTACTGAGAGTTAGAGTACTTCTGTCCCTCAGTACTCCAGACATCAGAAGACAAGAACCTACAGCTGCCTGGTTCTGAGATAAGAAGTGTTGTTTAGTAAATCTTAATTGGGAGTTTTATTGGATTAGTATTATAGAAGGGAAGGTAGAATGTAGGTTAGAGAAAGAAATTGTAAATAGTAGTTAATTATTCTCTGTTATATTTTAAGAAATAAAGCCATTAATTTTATTTTAAATATTCCTTGGCCATTCGAATTTTTACAGATTACTGCACAGGATCAATCTTTTCTGCGTTGCTGGTTTTAAATTGAGCAGGAGGATTTAACCCGTGTCGTAACAAGGGTTACCGTAGAAATCGCCCTAGTTCTAGTTCCATATGGCTGCTCCCTCATAGACAGAGAGAGAGCAAGAGAGAGTCAACTGGTGGTGAGCTTAACCAAAGGATCACTTCTCCTCTTTACATCTCACACCAGCCGTCCAGCCAACTGAGCTAACTGACCCCCTGTGGCAATGGTGGCTGGACGGCTGGTTCATGATGTAGAGTAACACAGACAGCACAGGTTCAATCCCCACACACTAGCTGAGATCACCATGAAGGTCCCACCTTCTCAACCCCACCCCTCCCCTGGGGCATGGTGACACTCAGGTTAAATTCATGACCAGTCATGTCTCGCTAATGAGAGAACAGCCTGTGGTTCACTATGACTATGGGGACATGAAAGGAATATATATCCAAAACACGATGGTGAGTGGTTTGGAAGGGAACATGTAGGTAGTGGTGTTCTCATGCATCTACTGCCTTTGTCTTTAGGAAGGTATGGTCGTACATTTGAAGGATGCAGTCTAAGGAGCATTGGTGAATTTCTGGAGCATATCTAGTTGATGATACATAAGGCTGCTACAGAAGATTGGTGTTCGATTCACTGCATGTTTGTAGATAGGGTGCCAATCAAACTGGCTACTTTGTCCTAAAAAAGCAAGTGCTGGAGAAATTCAGCAGGTCTGGTAGTATATGTTAAGAGAGAAAGAGAATTAATGTTTCTAGTCCTACATGACGACTCCTCAATACTGTTCTGAAGAGGAGTTATATTGGAATCAATAGGTTAATTCTGTATTTCTCTCCACCAATGTTTCAGGCTTGTTGACTTTCTCCAGCACTTTCTGGTTTCATTTCAGGCTTCAAGTGTCTACAGCATTGTGTGTTTATCATGGCAGTCTCTACTTTCTTGACTGTTGTTGCAGATACATTTCATCCAGTCAAATGGGGTGTATTCCATCATATTCCTGATGTGTGCCTTGTAGATAGCAGAGAGGCGTTTGGTGCCATGAACTGCGTCACTCACGGCTGTACTTTTGCTCTCTGACCTGCCCTTCTATCCACAGTGAGCAGGACTTATCTCATGAGTCCAGTTCATTTTCAGCTCAATGGTAACTCCGATACTGTTGATCGTAGGGGATTCAGCAATAGCAAAGCCTTAAGTGTCCAGAAGCATTATTTAGGTGATCTCTTATTGAAGGTGGTAATTGCTTCCCATTTGTATAGCGCGAATGTTAATTGCCAATTGTCAGCCCAGGCTGGAATTTTCAGGGGTCTTGTGACAGAGCGACATGGAGTGTTCAGTATCTGAGGATGTAAGAATGCTTTGAACATTGTGCAAGTATTAGCGAACCCTCTGATTTATGGCATTCTGATTGAGAGAAGGTCAGTTATACAGTCACTAAAGATAGTTAGGGCTAGGACACAATCTTGAGGACCTCCTGCTGTGAGGTCTTGGAGCTTAGATGGCTGACCTCCATAAACCACACCAATTTCTGTGGGTCTGGAGTCACATGTAGCCCAGACCAGGTAAGGACAGTAGTTATCTTTCCTTAAAGGATATTAATGAACCAGGTGCATTTTCTTTGAAAACTGACATTAGTTTCATGGTTGACATTAGAGTTTATAATCCACATACTTATGAAATTGAAGTTTTGTCATGCTGGGATTTGACCCAATTCCATGATAGTAGCTCTGAAGTTTCTGAATATGAGCTAATTCAATGGCTGGCTTCCTGGCTGATTTGGAACCCAACTTGATTTTTTTTTTAGATTGGATTACTTACAGTGTGGAAACAGGCATTTCGGCCCAACAAGTCCACACCGACCCGCTGAAGCGCAACCCACCCAGACCCATTCCCCTACACTTGCCCCTTCACCTAACACTACGGGCAATTTAGCATGGCAATTCACCTAACCTGCACATTTTTGGACTGTGGGAGGAAACTGGAGCACCCGGAGGAAACCCACGCAGACACGGGGAGAATGTTTGTGTGGAGATTGCACAGTCGCCTGAGGCGGGAATTGAACCCGAGTCTCTGGCGCTGTGAGGCAGCAGTGCTAACCACTGTTCCAATTACCCAATAAAGTTTTAAGATTTTTTTTTACCATTTAGTGATAAGTTAATTTGTTTCTATTTGATCCCAAAAAATGGAAATACGACAGACTAAGTATAGTGGTCAACTACATGAATTTGTCTTGACTATGACCAATTGTGAGAACATCCAGTTTGTATCAGGGTTTGTGTATTTGCTCAGTGGGAGTTATAATGGAACGATGGATGATTAGAGGGAATTATTTTACCATTCAGAGGGAGGTAGAAAGGTAAAAGAATAATTTATATGTGTGTGAGGTAAATGTGGTGTGTATGTGCACACATGTGTACATGTCTTTCTGTGTCTCTGTGTGTAAAATACCTAAGAAATTCTTCTGCATGAATAAGAACTCTTTCTTTCCCTTAGTCTTAAAGGACTTTGGAATGTGCTTATCTGAAAAATTGTAATTTGAAACCCAGGGTTCTAAGAACAGGAATAACAGACCAGGAATAACAGACTAGTTAGTGTCTATCAATGTTAGAGAAATTATTGGAGAAAATTCCAAAAGAAAGGATTCATCTCCAATTAAAGAAACAAGGTTTGATCATGGATAGTCAGCACGGCTTTGTCAGATGGAGGTCATGCCTAACAAATCTGGTGGAGGTTTTGAGGAGGTGACCATGTCTGTGGATGTGGCTAGGACAATTGAAGTAGTTTATTTGGGTTTTAGCAAAGTCTTTGACAAGGTTCCACATGGGGGATTCAGAATGAAGGTAAAAGCATATGGCAGCTGGAGTAACTTGGCAAGTTGGCTGGGAAATTGGCTCAGTCAGAGGAGGCAGTGGATATTGACAGAAGGCTGTTTGTGTAATTAGAGGCTCATGTATGGTGTATATCACAGAGATCAGTGCTGAATCCCTTATTGTTTGTCATATTCATAAATAATATAGACCGGTCAGTTGGGCGATCAGTGGCAGATGCAATTTAACTCTGACAAATGTGAGATGATGCACTTTAGCAGAAGTCACAACATAAGGCAATGAGTGGTGGGACACCAGGCAGCTCAGAGAAACAGAAGGACCTTGAGGTGCTTGTTAACAGATCCCCAAAGGCAGCAAGACAGGGTAATAGGATAGTTAAGGCATACAAGATACGTGTCTTTACCAGTCCACGATTAGATAAAGTCATAGAGATTCTCAGCATGACCCAAATTGCTCGTGCCACCCAGTTTTCACAATTAAACTAGTCCCATTTGCCTGGGATTGGTCCATATCTACCCCATCCATGTGCCTATTTAAATGTTTCTTAGGGCGGCACGGTGGCTCAGTGGTTAGCACTGCTGCTTCAGAGCGCCAGGGACCCAGTTTCAATTCCCGTCTCGGGCAACTGTCTGTGTGGAGTTTGCACATTCTCCCTGTGTCTGTGTGGGTTTCTTCTGGGTGCTCTGGTTTCCTCCCACAGTCCAAAGATGCGCAGGTTAGGTGAACTGGCCATGCTAAATTGTCCATAGTGTTAGGTGTAGGGGAATGGGTCTGAGTGGGCAACAAGTGTGGACTTGTTGGGCTGAAGGGCCTGTTTCCACACTGTAGGGAATCTAATCTAATCAAATCACAAAATTGTACTTGCTTCTACCAATACCTCTGGCAGCCTGTTACAAGCACTCATCACCGTCTGTCTGAACAAAGTGTCCCTCTGAATCCTTTTGTATCTCTCCACTCTCACCTTAACTTATCCCCTCTAATTTTTGACTCTCCTATACTGGCGAAAGTCTGTTGGCTATCTATCTTATATGTATCTCACAAGATTTAATAAACCTCAATAAGGTTGCCTCTCAGTCTCCTACGTTCCCAGGGAAAAAAGTCCCAATCTATTCAACCTCGTCTTATACCTCAAAACGTCCAGTCCAGGTAGCATCCTAGTAAGTGGAGGGCCAATACTGAAGTGTAGCTGAAAGGCAGGAGGTTTAGAGGGAACATGACATCCGGAGTATGGCAGCGGCCTACACTGCATTGCCCAGGAGGGTAACTGAGAAGGAAATCCTCAAAACCTTTAAAAAGTATTTGAATGAGCATTTGAAATGTCATAATATTCAAGACTGTGGACTAAGTGCTGGGGAGTGGGACTTGTGCAGCTTTTCATGTAATTTTTGGAGGGACAATCTTTATGGATCGATGGGTCACCTCTGTCCTATATGGTGCTATCATTCTATAATTTTGAAGTTAAGGTTCTGATTTCTTTTTGTCTTTGTTTTGAGAAATTATTACCAAGTGTAAGTTCCAGTTATTGTTGTGGTCAGTATTAGTTTCAGCTTCGGTATTCGAGTGCTCAATCAGACAGACTTTCCCAAATGAGTTGTGGAACTGAATTAACAAGGGAAGTAGTGGTATAACAGTGTGCAGTAGAACAGCTGTCAAGGTACAACATAGAGGTATTGAATGACTGAATATCCTCAGTAAAATAAAAGTCATCACAGAAAAGAATATCAAAAGATAGACCCATCAACATCTGAATATCAGTGTGTGAAACACTGCAAGCATTCTTGTTTGATGACAAGTTGCAAGGAGCGGTTGTGACCAAATAAGATTAGATTCATCCAGTCTTTGCGGTATTCAAATGTAGACTTAAATTTCAATGACATTACATCATCAAAATAAACCTGTTGTCGTAATCTCTTTGTTCAAAATGATATTACAAAGGTGAATGTGTGATCATATTTTCCCAGGAGAGATACAACAAAATATAATACGATGTCTCTGGATATGTCTCATCTCTCATTTTGAGACAATTCGGACAGATGCCAGCAGCAGGAAGGGAGAGGTCGTTTCACAAACAATAAAATGTATTTTCCAAACATAATGATCTCAAAAATATATGACACCATCCTCGTCATTGTTGGTGTACCCAGTAAGTCTTGGAACAACTTAAGTCACATAAGTCTATATTTCCGAACTGCATTCACTGATGATTTAATTTCCATTTAGCAAGGCAAATCCCAATGTCAGATGAAAGTGCTCTCACTTAGAGTTTAAAGTGAATTGTTTGTCGATTCGGAAGTTTCTCAGTAACGTGTAGTGGCGTCTGTTTCTCTGTACTGTGCAGAATGGGTTGACACTGAGAGCTCAGTGATGAAGTTTGGCTGAGCAACGGCCCCAGCTTGTCTAGAAAGGGTTTAGCAAGACCATTCTCTCTCCATGGTCACTTAAAGCCTGCTCTCAGTCAGCTGGATTAGATTAGGTTCCCTGTGACATGGTGGCTCAGTGGTTAGCATTGCTGCCTCACAGCACCAGTGACCTGGGTTCAATTCCTGCCTCTGGTGATTGTCTGCATGGAGTTTGCATGTTCTCCCTGTGTCTGTGTGGGTTTCCTCACACAATCTAAACATGTGTAGGTGAGGTGAATTGACCATGTTAAATTGCATACAGTGTTAGATCCATTAATTAGTGTCAGTGTGGACCTTTTGGGCCAAATGTTTCCACCCTGTAGAAAATCTAATCATGATAAGGGTGGATCAGCCCAGATGGCTTTGACCATCTTGAGTTTTTGTCAGTCAGTGGATGCCTGGGGTTATGATATCTGTGAGGATAGATCACTGGGAGGGTTATTGAACACAAGGTTCCAACTACAATGTATATTGTTGAAATTATGTGAATGCCATGTGAGGCGTGCCATTTGTAAAATGATGCACAGTGCTGTGGTGCTGAGCCCAATAGGATAAGCGCTGAGGTCTAGAGTTTTAGGAGCCTCAGAGGATCAAATTGTCCAACAGGATGTTTCTATCTTGCCTTTTCTTGCTTTATCCTTTGATGTTCCCCAAATGATAATGTGAAGGTCCTCCAATTTGCGTTTATTTGGGATTATTATTTAGACTTTAGCTGTCAGTTTAAATATGTAATTGCTATCATTATTATTCACATTATTGTTATAACATTATTATTATGACTATTTTGTCAGGACTGATGTTTTAGAGACTAAAACTCCTGGATATATTTTTAGACGGATTCACCTTGAGGCTAGGGTGTTACACCATGTACTGTGGTACTCCATCAACTTTGTGAAACCTCTGTCATTGTACCTGGCTCAGAACGGTGGAGATTGGGTGGTACAACATAGTTTTTTGTAGATGAAAGACATTTTGGTTTGGGGTGACTGATGCGCAATTTCGGATGTTTGATATAGTTGTGCTGTTCAGAGGCTCCAAACAGGATCAAGAACATCCGGCCGTATGGAGAGAAAGTCAGCCCTGCTACTGTGACACCCAACTGACCTGATGTTCAGTATTGAGGGACTTGCTGCATTAGATACTGTATCAGGATCACCAATTGAATCATAGTCCATCAACAGCATACTGCTGAACAGATATTAAAATAAACTATTCGAGATGATTCTTAGGGATAGGGTTTACATGCATTTGGAAATGCAGGGCCTAATTAAGGACAGTCAGCATGGCATTATGCAAGGCAGGTCATGTCTTACTAACTTGATTGAATCTTTTGAGGAAGTGACAAAGGTAATCGATGAGGGTAGAGCAGTGGATGTTTCTGCATGGATTTCAGTAAAGGCGCCCGCTATGGTCCCTCATGGTGGACTCATCCTGAAGAATACACTACATTGGATCCATGGTAAGGTGGCAGCTTAGATTCCCATAGAAAGCAGAGGACAGTGAGGAAAGGTGTTTTTCTGGCTGGAGGTTCGTGACTTGTGGTATTCCTTAGGGTTCCATAATGGGACCTCTGCCCTTTGTTTATTTGCAGATGGTAGAACGATCAGTGAAGTTGTGGATAAAGTTGTCAAAGATACAGTGGAGATCAATTGCCGATATGGGTGGAAAGGTGTCAGATGGAGTTTAATCTGGGTAAGTAGGAGGCGCTGCACTTTAGGGGATTGAAAGTTAGGGAAAAGATATACTGTTAATGGCAGAACCCTGAACTGCATTGATGTACAGTGATCTTGGTGTTCAAGTCCATAGCTCCCTGCAAGTGACCATGCAAGTAAATAGGGTAGCAAAGATGATGTATGGTCAGCTTGCCTTTATTGGCTGATAAATTGAGTACAAGAGTCAAGATGTCATGTTTCAGCTTTATAAAGACTGTTCCTATGCTGTACAGGTCGATGTTCTGTGTTCTCATGTGAATCATCTGTCAACCCTGATTTACATGATGCTCTTTGTCTCATGGTGTAGGACATTGCACCGATTGTCACATAGGATGTCTGTCCAAACAGTAATTGTGGTTTACACCATCGAGACAGATTTGCATAGACATATCAGTTCCTACAGTTAAGGTGAGATGTTACATCAATGCTATTCAAGATCTTGCTGATCAATTTGAGCCAATCTGCCCTTAGAAATGTTGTCATATTTTCCTCCCATTCTGAATGATTGGAAAGCTGAGGTGAGTGGGAATGACTGCTCACCTGTATTCACTTTGTGGGAAGTCACTCATGTCTTAACCCTGGCCATTCAGGGAACTGACCCCACACAGGGCAGTTCAGTGCATTCAGCCCCTTCTGGTTGGATAAAAGTTTTCATGTTGATTGAATCTCTATATCAATATGAGGTGGTTTATTGGAGATCACACGGAGATGCTGAGTAATCTCAGACTGTTTTGTGGCTATCGAGGAATCGAATTTAAATTGGGAGTAGAAGAGAGAGATAGTATAGAAGGGTCTTGCTGATGCCAGCTAGCACTTGGAAGTTTATAAATGTTTGCAGTAACAGTAACAGCTGAATGTTCCCACAGTACATTGTAAATGTCAGGACTGCTTCATCAACACTGCTGCCTGGGGCATGTCTGGAACATTGTGTTTTACATCAGGGGAGTAATACAGTGGGTCAAACTCTTTCATGCAATAATGACACCGTTCTTCAATTCCATAATGATTCACTTGAAGGAAAATACAGTGTTCGATATATTGTGTCACCATAGTTTTACCAGACCATAGGGCTCTCATTAGAGAGAAGAGGCTGCTGGTGATTTAACTTGAGGGCCACCAGACCTCAGATGAGGGAAGAGGTTGAGAAGGAGAGTCCTTCATGGTAACCTCAAGCCAGTGATGAGAATTGAGCCGATGCTGTTAGCATCATACTGCTCTGCAAACCAACAATCCAGCCAACTGACCTCAACCCATTCCCATGGAATGTTGGATGACAAGATATTAAACAAATTTCATTTGACAGCCAAGGGAACGATGTCAAATTCAGAGAACATGTGTTGCTGCCATAATGCCAGAAGTTAGTACAATACAGAAGACTGAATGTTCTGGGGTGATGGGCTCTCTTCAAGTATTTATTTCTTCTCTTCAAGTTCAGTCTTTACCTCCCCAGAGGATCCACCTCTCAGATGTGGGGTACTCTCTGAATGCTGATCCATTGGTGTGCATGACAAATACATTTAACCCTCGACTTACTGGTCACTGAACTGGGCAGTACAAATTCCTAATGTGTGATATCAATGTACACATTTAGCATTTACAAACTAACCCTGTGGTGTAATTTGTCAACTGAGAACAACAAAAAAGGTTTTATTGCCCATAGGTGCTCTTCATTATCACTGATTTACTGGATTGATGTGTGATACTGAATCAAGTCTCCAGAAATCACTCTGAATGAAGGCATTAATGATCATGGAACTGGGATCACTAACATCAGGCTGGACCCTCTGATTGCAATGGTGTCTTGTTGTTGGGAGAATCCATCACTGTAGAGCTGAATTGCAGAGCTGATTTCCAGAAATGTGGTGACAGTGATTACCTTTGACATCAAGACCACACTTTGTCAAGTGTGGCATCAGGAGCCCAGGCAAAACTAGAATGAATGGGGTATCAGGAAGTAAACTCCGATGGATGGAGTCAAAACTGGCACAGAGTGGTTCTTAGAGGTCAGTCTTCTCATCTCCTGGTCATTTCTGCAGTAGTTCCTCAGAGTAGTGCTCTAGGCCCAACCATCTTCAGCTGCTTCATCAATGACGTGCCCTCCGTCAGAAAGTCAGAAGTGGGGATGTTTGCTGATAATTGTACAATGTTCAGCACTATTCGCAACTCATCTGATACTGAAGAAATCAATGTTTGAAGGGAGCAAGATCTCAACAATAGCATGGAATTAGTGAATCCCTACTCTGCAGACAGAGGCCATTCAGCCTATTGGGTCAGCACCAACCCTCCGAAGACCATCCCACACCACCACCCTACTGGCATTATTCTGCATTTACCATGGATAAACTACCGATCCTGCACAGCTTTGGACTGTGAGATGAAACCATTGAAACCAAAATCACACATACAGGTAAACTCCATGCAGACGGTCCTTCAAGGCTAGAACGTAAACTTGGGCGCCAGGTGCCGTGAGGCAGCATTGATTACCACTGTGCTGCCAGATATGCTGGGTATCTGGGCTTGGGCTGAAAAATGGCAGATAAGATTCACGCCATACAAATGCAAGGCAATGACTATCTGTGATAAGAGATGACCTTCCCTTCACACCTTGACATTCAATGGTGTTAACATCAGTGAATCCCCCATTATCAATATTGGCCAGAAATTCAACTGGCCTCACCCCATCAATACAGTGGCTGGGACAGCAGGTCAGAGGCTCAGAATACTGTAGCAAACAAATTACCTCCTGACTCCCCAAACCCTGTCCACCACCTGCAAGGCACAAGTTAGGGGCATGATGGAATACTCCCCATTTGCTTGGATGAGTGAAACTTCAACAAAACTGATGGATCTTGACACCATCCTAAAGCAGTGATTAGCACTACATCCACAAACAGCCACTATCTTCACCACTGACAGCAGTGTGTTCAGTCTACAGGATACGTGCAGAAATTCACTAAAAGTCCTTAAACAGCACTGTCCAAAACTATGATTAGTACCATCTAGAAGAACAAGGACAGTGGATACTTGGGAACACTACCACCTGAAAGTTCCTCTCCAAGCCACTCTCCATCTTGACTTGGAAATATATCGCTGAAGCCAAACGCCAACTCGAGGACACCTCTTCCTACCGCCCCCTTGACCATGACCCCACCCCCCATCACCAAACCATCATCTCCCAGACCATACACAACCTCATCACCTCAGGAGATCTCCCACCCACAGCTTCCAACCTCATAGTCCGGGAACCCCGCACTACCCGGTTCTACCTCCTTCCCAAGATCCACAAGCCTGACCACCCTGGCCGACCCATTGTCTCAGCATGCTCCTGCCCCACTGAACTCATCTCTACCTACCTCGACACTGTCCTATCCCCCCTAGTCCAGGAACTCCCCACATACGTTCGAGACACCACCCACGTCCTCCACCTCCTCCAAGACTTCCGTTTCCCCGGCCCCCAACGCCTCATCTTCACCATGGATATCCAATCCCTCTACACCTCCATCCGCCATGACCAGGGCCTCCAAGCGCTCCGTTTTTTTCCTCTCCAGACGTTCCCAACATTACCCCTCCACCGACACTCTCATTCGTTTGGCCGAACTGGTCCTCACCCTTAACAATTTCTCCTTTGAATCCTCCCACTTCCTCCAGACCAAAGGGGTAGTCATGGGCACACGTATGGGCCCCAGCTATGCCTGTCTCTTTGTTGGCTACGTAGAGCAGTTGATCTTCCGTAATTACACTGGCACCACTCCCCACCTCTTCCTCCGCTACATTGATGACTGCATTGGCGCCACCTCGTGCTCCCGCGAGGAGGTTGAGCAATTCATCAACTTCACCAACTCATTCCACCCTGACCTTAAATTTACCTGGACCATCTCTGACACCTCCCTCCCCTTCCTGGACCTCTCCATCTCCAGTGACGACCGACTTGACACTGACATTTTTTACAAACCCACCGACTCCCACAGCTACCTGGATTACACCTCTTCCCACCCTACCTCTTGCAAAAATGCCATCCCGTATTCCCAATTCCTCCACCTCCGCCGTATCTGCTCCCAGGAGGAGCGGTTCCACCATAGAACACACCAGATGGCCTCCTTCTTTAGAGACCGCAATTTCCCTTCCCACATGGTTAAAGATGCCCTCCAACGCATCTCATCCACATCCCGCACCTCCGCCCTCAGACCCAACCCCTCCAACCGCAACAAGGACAGAACGCCCCTGGTGCTCACCTTCCACCCTACCAACCTTCGCATAAACCAAATCATCCGCCGACGTTTCCGCCACCTCCAAACAGACCCCACCACCAGGGATATATTTCCCTCCCCACCCCTCTCTGCCTTCCGCAAAGACCGTTCCCTCCGTGACTACCTGGTCAGGTCCATGCCCCCCTACGACCCACCCACCCATCCTGGCACTTTCCACTGCCACCGCAGGAACTGTAAAACCTGTGCCCACACCTCCTCCCTCACCTCCATCCAAGGCCCTAAAGGAGCCTTCCACATCCATCAAAGTTTTACCTGCACATCCACTAATATCATCTATTGTATCCGTTGCTCCCGATGCGGTCTCCTCTACATTGGGGAGACTGGGCGCCTCCTAGCAGAGCGCTTTAGGGAACATCTCAAAGACACCCGCATCAATCAACCAAATCGCCCAGTGGCTCAACATTTCAACTCCCCCTCCCACTCTGCCGAGGATATGGAGGTGCTGGGCCTCCTCCACCACCGCTCCCTCACCACCAGACGCCTGGAGGAAGAACGCCTCATCTTCCGCCTCGGAAGACTTCAACCCCAGGGCATCAATGTGGATTTCAACAGTTTCCTCATTTCCCCTTCCCCCACCTCATCCTAGTTTCTAACCTCCAGCAAATCGACTTGTCCGGACTTGTCCGACCTGCCCAGCTCCTTTTCCACCTATCCACTCCACCCTCTCTTCCCTGACCTATCACCTTCATCTCCTTCCCCACTGACCTATTGTACTCTATGCTACTCTCTCCCCACCCCCACCCTCCTCTAGCTTATCTCTCCATGCTTCAGGCTCTCTGCCTTTATTCCTGATGAAGGGCTTTTGCCCGAAACGTCGATTTTGCCTGTCCTTGGATGCTGCCTGAATTGCTGTGCTCTTCCAGCACCACTAATCCAGAATCTGGTTTCCAGCATCTGCAGTCATTGTTTTTACCTTGGAAATATATCACCATGCCTTCAGACTGGGTCAAAATCCTGGAATCCATTCCCTTATGGCATTGTGGGGCAACCTACAGCACATGGACTGCAGCAGTTCAAGAACGCAGCTCACATCACCTCTCAAGGGCAACTGAGGTTGACTAATAAATGCTAGCCAGCCAACAATTCTGTGTGTCAGTAAACAAATAATTGGTCATGAGGAATTTGTGACCCAGTGTTCTCGTTTTCCTGTGGGTATCTGGAAAAGCAGCATTGTATTCAATGTGGACCATGAATAGGAAAATGCCCTCAATCGCTAATATCTTTCACTGTAGAACTGTTTTGCATGTGAATCAATAGCCTTAAGGGAACATCTAATTCCAGTGGCATTGTGATTCAGTTAGCATCTTTCAATTAGAATTTCACTGAGTGTAGGTTCCTAGCTAAAGGGGAACAACTTACCCCAGTATTCAGGTGTCACTGGGAGCATCTCTCAAAGTAAAATTATACTGAGTGTGGGTAACTAACTGGAGGGGAACAACTTAGCCAGTGGCCTTGCATAAGTAGGAGTATCTCTGACATGCCTTTCCCATTACTTCGTGTTCGAATGCTGAATGAATATTCTAACAAAACAAACTCTAGTTGTCATCACCCTTATTCATGGAAATTCCATCTCCATATCTTGCATCGCTAAATCTTTTTAAAGTTTCGTACCCCAACTTTAGCTGTACTCGTCTTTCAAGAAACAGAGGAATACTTCTTTTTGGATGTGGTACTGTAGGGAGTATTCCATCGCATTCCTGACTTGCGCCTTCTAGCTGGTGGACAGACTTTGTGAAGTCAAAAGTGAAGATGTAGTGCATTTGGATTTTAAAGGTTTTTTTTTTTTAAGTGCTGCATGGAAGGTTAATGCTCAAGACAGGAGCTCATAGTGTTGAGTGTAATGTATTAGCATGGATTGAGACTGGATTAACATACAGAAGATGGAGAGTTGGGATTAATAGACATTTTGTTGGAAAGATGTAATTTGTGAAGTGCCATCAGAACCTGTCCCAGCATCTCAATTTCTTGCTATCTATGTTAATGACTTGAAGAAGGAAATAGAGTATAATGTATTCAAATTTACTGATGATATATAAATAGCTGTGGTGGAAGGTACATTCTGGTAAGAACATAAGAAATCTGCAAGGGGATGTGGATACATGGAGTGAATGGGCAAAAACTTGGAAGCTGGAGCTTTAATGCTGGAAAGTGTAAGGTCAAACACTTTGCTAGGAAGAATCAAAAAGCAAACAATTATAAATGGAGGAAGATTTCAAAAAGGTCAGCAAAGTGAGATTTGTGTGTAAAACAAAAAGTTAGCATGCATGTTCATCAAGTAATTAAGGATACAAGTGGAATTTGGGCTTTGTTACCATGGGTTTGAAGTGTAAATATAGGGAAGTCTTATTACAACTGTACAGATTGTTGAGACCACCTTTAATACTGTGTACGATTCTGGTTTCCATATTTATGAAAGGAGATGCTGGTGTTGGAGGCAGTTCAAAAGATTCACTAGACGGATTCCTGGGGTGAAGGGTTAACTTAGGAAAAATGATAACCAGATTAAGTCTTTACTCATTAGCATTTTGAAAAAGTAAGGGGTGATCTTATTGAAATATACATAATTCTGAGGGGGTTTGACAGGGTAGATGTTGAGATGATGTTTCCACTTATGTAGGGGTCTTGAATGAGGGAACATAGTTGCAGAATAAGGAGACACTTACAGTCAGTTCTGCTATAATGTGGTAATTCCATTCTTGTGCAATCCTGCGTTATAAAAAAAATTGCGTAATAAGAGCACCATTTGAACTAATGGGGCCGGAATAGTATTATAACTAAGACACACCTTAAAATTCTGCACTTTAGAAACAGTGTCGTCAATTTGTCAGTTGGCATTATAGCAATTTTGTGCTAATGAAACACATTGTAACAGAACAACCTGTACATGAAAATATTGTAAAGTATGACTGATTAATTTTACCTTCGACATAACGAGTTATTTCTGCCTGCCCTTGGTATACATGTCACTAAGACAATTCCCACTTCCAGTATTGGGAGTATTTCTATCCCTTCAGTGTGATAATGACAAACATTCTGACTTTTCCTGGGCATTCAAACTGTGTCACACATTGACCTGTTTTTTCCCCTCAGCCTTTGACCTTCCAGCAAAACCACATTTTTATTTTAGTGTGACGAACTCAGGATCAATTGACTTGGATTTACAGATGTATTGATTGTATTTATCTCAATAATATGCTTCTCTTTTTACAGTTAAATTTTAATTACTGACAACAAATGCTCAGCTCTTATTGTCAACACATATTCACAATAAGGACTCCTTGAAAAACTGAACTCACCAAGATTACAACTCTCTTGCGTTTCATCCTGACCACAGATGAAGATAGTTACGGTTAATGGCGGTCAATCATCTCAGCCGTCACACATCTCTGCAGGAGTTCTTCACACTTGTACCTTGGCCTTAAAATCTGCAGCTGCCTCATCAATGCCTTTCCCTCCATTACCATTTCCAAAGTAGAGAGGTTTGTTCATGCTTGCACAATATTCAGCACCATTAACATCTCCTTAGATAATGCAAAGATTTGTGTCATTATACCGTGAGATAACATCTAGCTTGGTCTGGTAATTGATAAGTAACATTCGTATCCCACAAGCACCAGGGAGTAGCCATCCCCAAGAAGTGAGAACCTACCAATATGCCAATGGCTTACAGTGACATTACTATCACTGAATGCATAGCTAACAACAACCTGGTCCAACCATTCACAAGAAACTGATCTGGTCCACCCATGCAAGTGCTGTGGACACAGGAGTATGCCAGATATTGATTTCTGCAGCAATAAGCTCCCTGTCTGTCTCTCCTATCCATGTCTACCATCCAGAAAGTTTAGCTTGGGTGGGATGGAATGCTTTCCATGTATCTCACTGAAAGCATTTCCAACAACATTTACAAAGCACCACATTGATCAGCATGCCAATTACCACATTCCGTACTCACTCTCTTCACCAATGACATGAATGACCCACAATGAATACCACCCACAGATGCAAAACATTACACTCCAAGTGTTTTTTTGACAGTACCTCACAGAACCATGACCTCTCATAGCTAGAAGAACAAGAGCAGGAGTTGCATAGAGACACCATCATATGCTACTTCCCTTTCAGGATAGATTTCATTCTGACTTGGAAATAAATCATTGTTCCATTACTACTGCTGTCTAAAAATTATGGAATTCTGCTCCAAAATACACAGGGTTTTCCTATCCACCAGATAATGCAGGTGTTCAAAAATGCTGCTCTCCAGTACTATCTCAAAAGCAATTAGAATTGGGCAAGAATTATTGGTCCAGACACCAAAACTCACATTTTGTGAGTACATTTAAAATTAACCAATATTCCCACATCTGAAAGAAGACAGCTCTGAACCTGAGCTGTGGTTATTGTCCAAAAGAATGTTCCACATGGGAGACAGCAGGAGAAATAACTAACAGGAAAGTAGGGAAGCTTGGTGCTGATATCTTGCTGCTGATATCTTGCTGGATTCAGGATGTCAGCTATTCCAGTGGATGGTCCATGTCAAAGCTTATTTTGTCGTGTCCAACGATTTTCCCAACTACTACTGGTCTATAAGCCAGAAGACAGAACCTTTTCCCTGTGGTCTATGGGTTTATGCGTTGGGGTGTTCCTTACTTTAGAAAATTATACTGAATCAAATTAAGGATCTTCAAAACTGGGTCGATTTTGGGAGTTGCACGCTCGTGAAAATGAACATCACATAAGGATATCCTATCACAAGAAGTGGTCTAAAAAAGGGAGCAATCATTTTAGAGTCACCAGATTGTTGAGAGTCTAGTATTTGATCATGAGCCCATCATCTCCCCTAAGCTTTAATATTGGCCTGAATTCAGATATAGCCTCTGAAGCCAGGCAATTGAACAATGTTAGAGTCTCCCACAACAAGCTTTAGTACAATTCTAGTGATTTCCAAGGTGTGTGTATGGGCATTCTTAGCCCCAGCATGTGCTCTGAATCTGGGAGGAGGATCTCTGTTCACAAGGAGAGGAGCTTGTGAGAGAGAGCCTGGACATCAGGCAGGAAGCTTTGCTTCATTCCAGATAAAAAGTGTGAATTCTAAACTAGAAAGTTGCAAGAACCAATGCTGCATGGATTTGGGTGGGAGCAGTGGAGTACAGTCTCAGACAGGTCAGGGACTCCGTGCCAAATATTGAAATTCTTATGATTGTGGTAGGCACCTAACTTGGGGTATGGTGCTTGGATTCACTGCTGAATACTTCCATGGATAAAATTGTTGGTATGTTCAATCCTGTACACGTGGGATGGACTCAAAATTTTATCATTTTTTTAAATTTCATATTGTAGAGTGCATCCATTC